>NC_054492.1:9343480-9670832 GCF_017639515.1 Carcharodon carcharias | reverse complement strand
TGAACACTGTGGTGCTTTAACTTCACAATGTGCATGTTCTTTTTTAACAAGTCCCTTTCCCAGAGGCCACCTTACTTGACAGGATTGACTCTCTGTCAGGTGTGGAAGAGGATGTTGTCCAGGACCATGTAGATTTCCTGCTGCTTGGAGTAGGGATCGTGGGAGTTGGGCAGTGAGGGATGTGCCTGGGGGTGTGTGGTACACGTGCACTGTGTGGTGTTTACAGATTGGGGATGATCTCAGTTTGCCACAGAGAAATATCAGGGCAGAGATGTGGGTCCAGAGGGTAGGGGGCTAGCGATTGCTGAGGGATAGTGGAGTGGGGGTATCGGTTAACGTGATGTGGGGTCCGATTGGTGGGGTATATAACCACAGGAAGGAAACAGGTTTGCTTGGAATGGGGGAAAACAGTCCCTCACCCCCGGCCCACAAGCAGTCCTGTGAAGGCACTGACCTCTTCCCTGCAGCTATTCCTGCCTCCCTTTAGCTGCAGGGTTTCCCAAGGCTTGCCCTAGTTAAAAATGGAAGAGAAATAACACCTGAGACACACAGCTTCAATAAAATATTTAAATGAGTGACCAGCCTCCAGGGATTAGGTAGTAGCCAACCTACTGTTTATCTACGGCAATGGTTGGGTTTAAGGCTGGTTGGGTTTGAGTTTGAGATATTTTGTATTTTTACATCCCACCCAATCCAAACCTGCCTGTTTTGCGGTGACGTGGGGGTTAAAATCACCCTCTCAATGTGTTTCTCAGAGGTCCAAAGCTGCACTGTATCTCACCCAGCGAAGTGACCCCATG
Organism: Carcharodon carcharias; assembly: GCF_017639515.1. NCBI lineage: Eukaryota > Metazoa > Chordata > Chondrichthyes > Lamniformes > Lamnidae > Carcharodon > Carcharodon carcharias. The sequence continues at coordinate 9,670,032 of NC_054492.1, read as the reverse complement.
CAGGAGCTTTCTGGGTTTTGGCTTCATTTTCAGCCTTAATATTTCTGCAGCTACTGATTGGCTTAATCACAGCCTCACCTCCACTTATTCCCAATTCAACTTCTGCTATTGTTGTTTTGGTCTTAGCTAAGGTGGTCATTGCCCTGGACTTACAGACAAGGCTGGAAACAATGCTTTAGCAAACTTTTGCTTTCATTGAACATTATGGGCAGAATTTTGCCCTTGGTGTCCGAGATCGGCGGGGGTGGGTGGGAAGCCGACCTCCACCCGCGATCGACTGTGCACCCCGATTTCATACTGATAGGCCGATCAAGGCCCACCCAGCGTGATACGTGAGCAGCAGTGCTGAGCACTGCCTGTGCAGGCTGGAGGGAGGAGGGTGAGCAGCCCAGAGCAAACTCCGCGCATGCGCATGAAAGAGCGCTTCAATCTCCCTGAGGCACGGAGCTGCCTCAGGGAGATGAAGAATACATCGAAAATATTGTTAAACACCAGAAAAATTTAATAAAACATGTCCCCTCATGTGACTCTGTCACATGATCAGGGACTTGTTTCAAATTAAAAATTAAAGCCTGTGGATGAGGTTTCCAAGAAAATGCAAAGGCCGTTTGGCCTAACGTTCAACCATTAGGTTGAATGGACATTGAAAAATTGAGGACAAAGGATAACTTAATGGCCTTAATAACGATGACGCTCAGCTGATGTCATTGTGCATCATTTCATGCTCGGTCGGGTTGGGTGCGCACCCAACCACTGAGCTAAAAATTCTAGCCTATGCTAACTATTTACAAGGGTAGACTCAGCACGAGGCTCGATATAGAATTATCTCTCTCACGTCACTAATGATACAGACAATACATTTACATATTTAGCATTAGTCCTTTATACTACAATGCTCTTATTCTCTGTTACCCTGGCCATTTCTATATGGCCCACAGCTCCTCTCCCTTAAGTCCAAGGGATGCAGACTCGAATGTTTATGGTGGACCCTCATTTAGCTATTCATGGCCAGATCTGACAGGACTCGTGGCAGGACACACTGTTAAGTTCTGCTCTCATCTCACAAACCTGATGTCGAATTTTGTGTGTTGACACTCCTGTGGAGTACCTGAGGATGTTTCTTTACCACATGAAAAGCACTATATAAATGCAAATTGTTGTTGTTGATATTGAGGCATTAAAGCAACTCGGAATGGAAGCCTCCTTTGTGGGTCCCGTCGGAGGCACCCTCCACAAGGTCATACCTCCCCCCACCCCTTAATCCTCCCCACTGCCCTTTCAATCTGGACCCCAACCCTCCTCGCTGGGGCCTGCGAGATAGGCCCTGCCGATACCCTGGACTAACCTTGGCAACTCAGAACAGAAGCCTCATTCAACTTAAATGAAGCATGGGATTCCCCAGCTCCTCCCAATAGGACAACAACAACTTATATTTCTATAGCACCTTTAATGCCACAAGACATCCCAAGTTGCTTCACAGGAGCATTATAAAATAAAATGTAGCACCAAACCCAGATATTAGGTCAGATGACCAAAAGCCTGGTCAAAGAGGTAGGGCTGAATTTTATGGGACACCATTATATGTTTCTCACCCTGGGTGAAAATTCGATCCAGAGACTACCCTTGAAAGGTCAGCTGCCCTGCAGCCATTTTATACTTGGTGGGGCTTTAATTGGCTCAGGGCAAGACTTCCGGCTCCACCTGGGTCAGAAGTCACACCTTAGAGAGCTGCTAGCCAATTGTATTGACCACTAGTCCTAGATTTGAGTGGTGGCCGCTGCTGGGGCCACAGGTGATCCCTGAAGAAGAGGAGCTAAGGGAGGCCAGAGACTTAGATATGTCCGGGGTATCGGCAGCCTGGCTGGTAGGCCCAGCAAAGGGATTAAAGATTTGGGGGGGCGGGGTGTAGGTGGGGGCATGGGTTTGAGAGGCTGGGAGGGGTATAGGGTTTAAGGGTGGATGTGACCTTGGAGTGGTGCCTCTGGTGAGTACAGAGGACCCACAAAGGAGGTTCCCCCCTTGCCCAACACTTGGCATGGGCCACCCAATGCCATTGGTAAGATAGTAATGGAGGTGGGATGAGGTAAGTAAGCGGTCATTAATTAGCTACTTAAGGTCCCCAATAGGCCTAAGGGTAGGCAGGCCACCTAACATCTCCACTGCCCCTGTGTAAGTTGGGACACTGGTTGGAGGTGGGCGTAGGTACCCCCACCTTCGAACCCACCAGCTGGGGAGTGTAAAATCCAGCCCATGGGTTTAAAAGAGTGGCTTAAGGAAGGTAACTGAGGTAACGAGGTGCCGGGAGGGAATTCCAGAGCTTAGGGCCTGGGCAACTAGGCCATTAGAGATTAGATGCATACCTGGCGACTGCTAGTGACCCGCACAGAACCCTGGTTAGTAACAACCAGCAAATCATCATTGTAGAATTATTGGATAATGTGACTGCACAGTGCACAAATTGGCTGCCTCATTTCCTCAGTAACAAGCGATTATGCTTCAAAAAGCTCTTCGTTGACTGTGAAGTACTTTGCAAAGACCTGAGGCTGTGAAAGGTGCTAAATAAGTGCAAGTTCTTCCTTTCCTTCTTTAAATATTAAAATTAGTTGAAATAAGGCCCAGTGTTATTCACTCAGACCGGAGTTGAGCTGCCATCTCGCTGCTCCTGCTCGGCACAGTGTAGAAGCTCAGAAGTGATACAGGACCTGAATTTTTTGGCTTTGATCTTTTACATTAATGTTTGCAAAATATGACAAGCGGAGAGCCACAGGGATCAGACCTGAACTATTTATAATTATATCAATGACTTGGATGAAGGGACAGAATGTATGGTTGTTAAATTTGCTGGAGATACAAAGATAGGTCGGAGAGTAAGTTGTGAAGAGGACATAAGGAGTCTGCAAAGGGACATAGGAAGGTTAAGTGAATGGGCAAAAATTTGGCAGGTGGAGTATAATGTGGGAAAATGGGAACCAGTCCACTTTGGCAGGAAGAACAGAAAAGCAGCATTTGTTTGAATGGAGCGGGATTGGAGAACCCTGAGGTACCAAGGGATCTGGGTGTCCTGGTACATGAATCACGACAAGTTAGTATGCAGTTTCAGCAAGTGATTAGGAAGGCAAATGGAATGTTGTCATTTATTGCAAGTGCAATGGAATAAAAAAGTAGGGATGTTTTGCTACAGTTGTACAGGGCTTTGTTGAGACCACATCTGGAATACTGTGCAGAGTTTTGGTCTCCTTATTTAAGAAGAAACATAAATGCATCAGAAGCAGTTCAGGGAAGGTTCATGTGTCTGATACCGGGGATGGGGGTTACGTTATGAGGAAAGGTTGGACAGGCTGGGCCTGTATCCACTGGAGTTCAGAAGAATGAGAGGTGGTCTTATTGAAACATATAAGAGCCTTAGGGGACTTGACAGGGTGGATGCTGAAAGGATGTTTCCCCTTGTGGGAGAGACTAGAACTAGGGGACACAGTTTGAAAATAAGGGAGCTTCTAACTTAGATGGAGATGAGGAGAATTTTTTTCTCCCAGAGGGTAGTGAATCTTAGGAACTCTCTCCACCAGAGAGCAGTGGAGGCAGGGTCATTGAGTATTTATAAGACTGAGGTAGATAGATTCTTGACTAACAAGGGAATCAAAGGTTATCGGAGGCAGGTGGAAATGTGGAGTTGAGGTCACAATCAGACCAGCCATGATCTTATTGAATAGCAGAGCAGGCTTGAGGGGCCACTTGACCTACTCCTGCTCCTAACTTGTTTTTTTGTATGTATGTATGTTAACAATGTTTTGAAAAATATGTTGTTTTTTTTCTCTTTCACCAGTAGTATTTTACGTAAAACCTAAGCTAACTGAATGTTTTCTGTGAATTTACTGAAAATCTGACTACAGTTGAAGTATTTACAAGCTTTCAGCAGAATAGGAAGCGCTGATTCAAAAGAGGGGACATGTAAAAGGAACTGGTATTATTAAACTCCCTCAACTCCCACCCACTCCCCATGTCCATACACGCCAACATGCCAACCCATGCTTCCCACCCATCCTCATGCCCCTTATAGTCCCCTGCCAATTTAGTGCCAACTCATGCCCCCCACCCACCACCCTTTTCCCTTGCACCGTCCTTGCCAACTCACCCAGTATCTCCCATGGGCAAACCTCAGGAGCCATGTTGAGATGAAATAAAACAAAGTTCAAAGTATTTACTGCAGATTTCACTGTACAACAAAAAAGACATCCTCGTTCATGAAAGCCCATTCCATACATTCAGTTCCCCTCAAATGGTTAATCCCTAGTAAAAGCAAACATTTATATTCATAAGCTCACATTAAAAACAGCTAATCCTTTAATAACCTCTTTGAGCTGTGAATGAAACTGTGAACTTACAGCCTCCCACTGTAATATGTTGTGGAAAGCAGTCAAACATTAATAATGCTATAACAATAACACTTAAGGTTATGTCAACAAACAGCTATTGAAACTGCTATTACAGATCTTTTGCAAATCTCACAAACATGGGCAACAGTTTCCTTTTCAATTTTGAAAGGTCTGTCCATTTAAATAGCTTGACAGCTTGACAATTCTATGAACTTTGAAGAGCATTTAAGACTTATCGAAACATTTGTAACTCTCACGCTGCGGCATAAGATTCTTGCTGCAGTGAAAATGGGATCTGTTAGAACGCAGCACCTGTTCAAATAGCCCTGCTGAGTTTGGGTTTCCCAAAAGTGGAAGTCATGTCCCACCCCTGTTCTCTCCCTGGCAAAAATGGTTACTGCTAGATATGGGGACGGAATTTCTGGATCCAGGATCCGCCCACTATTTTGGATATGCCAGGGAATCTCCATGACACTTTGGAAATTCAGGTCTTTGACACAAAAGAGTGAGACGAAGCAGGCATTGGAGTTGAGGAAGAGTGTGAAATATTGGATGTGATAAATGTAGTGAGGGTGGAAATATTAAGGTGTTTTGACATCCTTGAGAGTGGATGAATCTTACCAGGCCCAGATGAAATGTATCCCAGGTTGCTAAGGGAAGCAAGGTAAAAAATGGCGGAAGCTCTGATGATCATTTTCCAACACCTGTGGCTACAGGCATGATGCCAGAGGACTGCAAATGTTGTATTGTTATTTGAAAAGAGAGGAAGGTTTCACCTGTGTAATTATAGGCCAGTTAACCTAACTTCGGTATTGGAAACATTTTGAGACAGTATAAATGGTGATCAAGAAAGGTATGGATTTATCAAGGACACTCAGTATGGATTTATTAAGGAAAGGTCATGTCAGATTAACTTTTGAGAGGGTTAATGAGGGTAGCAAATTTGGTCTAGCATATTTGGATTTTAACAAGACTTTTCACAAGGTTCCACATGACAGAGTGGTCAGAAAATTCAAAATTCAGGGGATTCAAGGAAAAGTGGCAAGTTGGATTCAAAAATGGCTCAGCAGCAGGAAGCAAAGGGTTACAGTCAATGGGTATTTTTGAGAAAGGGAGACTGTTTCCAGTGGGGTTCTGCAGGGCTTGGTACTGGGTTGCTTGCTGTTTGTGGTATATAGCGATGGTTTAGACTCACATGCCTGGTACATTATTAGAAAGTTTGCAGATGTTATGAGAACTGGTTGAGATGACAATAGCTGTAGACTGCAGAAAGATATCAATGCAGTGGGCAGAATAGTTTCAAATGGAATTCATTCTGGAGAAGTGTGAGGAAAAGAATATAAGTATGACAAACAAGGCAAGGGAATATACAATAAATGATAGAATCCTGAGGAGTGTAGAGGAACAGAGGGACCTTGGACTGCATGTCCATAGAACCTTAAAGGTAGCAGGACAGCTAAACAGGTGGTTAAGAAGGCATTTGGGATACTTTCCTTTATTGGCTGAGTCCTAGAGTTTAACAGCATGGAGGTAATCTTAGAACTGTATAAAAAACCAGTTGGACTGCAGCTAGAGTAACTGCATACAATTCTGGTCACCGCAGGACAGGAATGGTGTGATTGCACAGGAGAGGGTACAGAGGAGATTAACCAAGGTGTTGCCAGGAATTGAGAATTTTAGCTGTGTGGAAATATTAGATAGGCTAGAGTTGTTGTATTTACAATAGAGGAGGCTGAGGGGTGATTTAATTGAGATGCATAAAATTATGAGGGGCCTAAGTAAAATGGATAGAGAGGGTCTATTTCCAGTAGCAGTGAAGTCAATAACCAGGGGCAGGGATTTAAAGTAACTGGTAGAAGGAGTAGATGCAAGTTGAGGAGAATTCTTTTTCACCTAGAGGACGCTGGAGCTCACTGTTTGAAAGGGTGGTAGAGGCCAAAACTCTCATTGCATTTAAAAAAGACACACTTTGATAGGCAATGAAGTGTCATGACCTAGAAGATGTGATTAAAGTGTTTGCTTTGTGGAGGAGGCAAGGGCCCCATGGATCTTTATAGCCCCTATGCCAACTTTGTAACAATTCATGCCACCCATGCCCCCATTCACCACCCTTTGACCTTCCAGCCTCCATGCCAATTCACCCAGTATCCACCATGGGCAGGGTGGATAACTCTTTTCATTTTCCCAAGCTCTTTTTCAGTTGACATGAACAGGCAGCAGAATGGTTTCCTTCCATACCTTAAACCTTTTGTTTCTGCTTCTAGTCCCAATCACAGTTGTTCAACGTTGACATGATAGAAGAGGGAATCAGATTGTCCACCCCAACTATTATGTCCCTAACCATTACCAGAAACTCTACAGAATCTATCTAACTGGCTGCACCATTCAGAGGAGAGGGGGGATTTTCTGCTCCTGCAGTCCTACCTTAAGTCAACGGACCTTTAGCTGGTCTGTCAAATTATCCATCCTGCCGGCTACAATTTCTGCAGCGGGCAGAACCAGAAAATTTAGGTCCAAGTTCTTCCCTCTTAGTTGGATATAAAAGATTCCATGGAACCATTTGAAGAAGAGCAGAGTTCTCTCCTGTGCCTGACCAATTTGTCCCTCAATTAACAGAGAAAAGCACACGACCTAGTTGCTTATCACATTGCTGTTTCAGGAACATAGGAACAGGAGAAGGCCATTCGGTCCATCGAGCCTGCTCAGTCATTCAATTAGATCATGGCTGATCATTTACCACAAAGCCGCTTTCCCGCACTACTTCCATATCCCTGGTCGGATCTGTCTGTGTGTAAATGGGTTACTACATCTCCTGCATTACTTCATTAACTGCAAAGGCCTTTGGCTAGGCTTGAGTTCATGAAGGCTTTTATTTTTTCTTCAAGGGCTCCAAAGCAAGTAATGTTTACATAGGATTATGTAGATTTATATGGGATATACAGCATTTGGCCATTTGGCTCGATCAGTCCGGCGGCGTGTATGATCCATGCAAGCCTCATCCCGTCTTTTCTCATGTAAATCCACCATCATAACCCTCTTTTCCCTTCTCTCTCATATGCTTGTCTAGCCTCTCCTTAAATGCATCTATACTGTTCGCTTCAACCACTTCCCACAGAAACCAGCTAACCAAGTTAAAATTTAAGGAAGGCACTCCCAGAATCACCGAAACATGCACTGACATCGGTATCAATTGCCCACATGGTTTCGTGTATAAGGACAGATGTATTTCTTCAGTGTGTTCTCTGTGAGAGGCCTTATTGAACTGATCAGCAATGGCAGCCTACAGTCAGCTAGCCTCATGGCAAATTCACATGACTACAGCAAGTTCGATGTGACATGTAGACTGATTGTGTTTTAAAATGCAAAAAACACACTGATCATTGCATACCAAGTTCTTCAATTGTTGTACCATTTGGACCTCCTGTAGTCACCTTCACCCTCCTGATTGCATTTATGGAATTAAGAGCTGGTTATGTTTGTTTATTTCTTTTTCTTAATTTCCACTTTTCCCTGATCCCTGTCAGGATCATGTTGTGATGCGTCGACCCAGCTGGCAACCCCCTCCCTGATTTAGCTTCTTTTCTGTGCATTGGCGGGTGCTGGGAGCAGGGGAGTTGAGTACTGTTGCCGTCTGGTGCCAGCACCATCCCCACAATCAAACCAATTTCTCAATCATTGGTACCATTCAGGGTTTTCTACTGGCAGGGGTATATGGGGAGAAGAGTTTAGTCTTTGTTGCTTCCAGATTCAACTGTTAGTCCCCTGTGTCTGGTCAAATAATGTTTTCTCTTCTGCTCAGACAGCGGACTGGGCTGCTGAGAGGAAATGTCAACAAGTACGCATGTTTTATACATTGTTCCCATTGTCGGAGATTAGAACTGCCTTGGAGGCTGGAATAAGTGCTGGTAAAATTACACAGCAAATTCAGGAAAGCCAATTTTAAACTTAGAAGAATGGACGTGGGACAAGAGAGTTAAGCCAGGAATAAAACAGCAATGAAGAGAAAAGGTTAAACAAACATGGATATTTTTGCTAAGGATGTACAGCGGGAGCATGCAATAAGATTATCATGGAAGACAAGTGATGTTTTGGAAAGAGTTCAAAGAAGAATTTCAAAACTGGAAAAGATGATCAAATCCATGAAGAAAAGCAATTTGTGCTAAGACAAACCAGACAGGGAGGCAGAGAGGAAGCAGTTCAACCTATGTTTCAAAACCATTAGTGAGTGGGTTCAGAAATGTGTGCTGAATTCGGTGAAAGGAATGAGGGGACGTTATCAGAGAGAGCGCAAGATAAATGCAAAATAAGGTGCAGAGTAGTTAGCTTGTTGAGGGAGCTGCCTCGTACACTGAATGGTTAACTCACTGAAGCATTTGGAGGAAGGAACTACCAGAATTCTTAATCATCAGCGGGTGCAATTGTACAAAATTGCCGCCAAGAGAACCAGTGATGAAGATATTCTGACTGGACCTTTTGAACAAGAATGATGAATACATTGGGTGAGCTGTCTGAACGAACGGTCTTTTGCTTTTCCTAAGTCATATTTTAGAGCTTTCTGCTGACCAACTGGGAAGGATTCCAATCCAGTTTGGGCCTTTATTCCAAACCAGGTCCCCCTTTTGAAAGGGTCACGAGCTGCGCACTCTCCCAGCTTGGAGCTTTGCCTGCTGGAACTGGGCTCAAGGCTGAGTCCCCACAGGTCTCTGTGTGCACTTGAGGCCAGAATCCTTAACATTTATTGTTTCATCAGATTGTTTCAGAGGGACTACTTTAAATTCATTATTGGCATCACCTAAGATTTGAAACAGAAAGTGGAGAACACATTTGGCTGGATATAGCACCTTGTAAGTTCTTAGCATATTCCAAGGTACTTTAGAAGCAATGAATTGCTTTTTGGAGTGCAGGAACTGTTGCAAATATGCATCGAACAATTTCCCACAAACCAAAAACCAACAACCTGGCAATGTGTTGCTGGTACTGTTGGCTGAGGGAGGAATATTGGCAAATAAACTGCCTTTTTCTCTTCAAATAATGTCACAAGATTTTTTTTGCATACAACTGAATGAGCAGAAGGTGTTTCAGTTTAACATCTTACCTAGAAGATGGCACCTCCAACAAAGTAGCATTTCCAGACAGTGAGGTGTTTTCTTGGTTATATAGACACAGCTGAGCCAAGCCTGACACACTAGGTGAAAATGAACATGAGCAGGATGCAAATCAAACAGAATCCCACTTTTACTCCACCCCCCCAAGAAAGCATCAATTTCCAGTAATGTTAAAGACAATGATTCTGAATATGGGACCAAGCATATAATGCACAAACAAAGCAACACCTCCTGTATTGTGTCCATTTCACCCTCATTAACTTTGTTCTAATGATTAAACATTGGACAGCGATAAGCCAAGAGGTCTCACTCAGCAAGAGTGCAGTCGGAGTGAGGGCTGTGACAACATTCAGCTGGCTCTCTCTGATCTGAGAACTGTGAGCTACTGTGAGGCTCCATATTGCGGGTTGGGGTCTCTCACAAAACTAAATCTTTGCATCGATCCATGTGTCAGGTGACACATGGACCAATTCAGTTTTGTGTGTAAATACTCCCATAGCTGATGATGGGCTTGATGAAGGCATCTATAACAGTGTGTATTTCTGATATATTAATTTAAGATCAATTAACACATTTGGTGGCTGACTACATTCCGCTGCCAGCTGTACTTTTGTTGACAATAACTCGATTGATCTAAACAGTAAATTTTTGGCAACACCTCTGAATGCCTTGGGTTTATTATCTGGTCATTGGTAACATCTGCTCTGGCACATGCCCAGGACCATCGTTTGCCAAGAGACCTGCACACAAGAACGTTCTGTGTGTAACACAGGATAAAGTTAGCTCAGTGCTAATTGTATAGGAAGCTTCATCCAGTCTGATCAGTAGGACTGCATTTATTTTGTTAGGGGGCATGGCCTAGCTGGAACTTTGAAGGCACTCTGGTGATTTAGACAATCTTTAGCTGGATGCAAGGTCTGTGATGTCCTATCACAAGTCCATGGAGCAGGGAATCATCTACGTGCATACACATGAATGGCTGCAGAGCTAGGGGAAGCAACTTAAAACCTTGATATAAACACAGAAAATGCTAGAAATACTTAGCAAGTCTGGCAGCATCTGCAGAGAGAGAATGAACGTTTCAGTCAATTACCTCTAATCAGAACTGGGAAACATTAGAAATGAAATAGCTTTTAAGCAAGTGAAAGGGGTGATAAGGGGAAGACAGGAGAGATTAAATAGCAAAAAGGTTGGTGGTGCAGAAAAAAATGGAGTGGTAATGGGACAAGTAAAGAAACAAAAGTTGTATCTAGAGGACGTGTGAATGACAGAATGTTGAATAGCAAAAACAAAAACAAGAGAAAAACTGTAAAGAAAAATGGAACAAAATGGAGACAGAGATTTTGGTCTGAAATTATTGAACTCTGTGTTGCATCTGAAAAGCTGCTAAGTTCTAATCGACAGATGAGGTGCTGTTCCTTGGGTCTATGTTGAGCTTCATTGGAACATTGCACAGGCCAAGGACAGAGAGGTCAACATGAGAACAAGGTGAGGAATTAAAAGGACAGGCAACCGGAAGCTTGGGGTCATGCTTGCAGACTGAGCAGAGGTATGCCACAAAGCAGCACCCAATCTGAGTTTGGTCTCCACAGTGTAGAGCAGACACCTTGATGCTTCACACCAAGCAAAAACCTGCCAGGTTAAAGGTATTTATTATATGGCCTCTGCTTGCGACAACACTCTTTCTGTGGCCATGGAGCTTCAGAAATATACCCAAAACATATGGTCTTTTAATGGTGACCCTACAAAGGCAGTTCAAGTTTCTTCAGTAGTTAACAATCAGCTAAGTCAGATTCTATGTCAAACCTGTGCAGCACATTTTTCAGTTGCTCATGGGTGGCCATAGTGACATTATTCAGCACCTTCAGAAAGAAAAACAAAAGGAAGCTGAACAGAGTAAGTATACAACTCCCAAGTGTTTCGGAATTTTGTTAAGGAAAGCACAGATGATGATCAAACACTGCAAGTGTGGCTCTGTTTGCTCACCCTACTTGGGCATCTTGGACACACTTTCAGATCTAGTGGTTGTACCTCTGAATTAATAACAAAAAGTACCAACCAAGTTTTCATCTGCACGCACAAAATCTGAGGCAATAGTTTGTAACGTGTTAGTTCCATTCTCAATAGAAGAACTGCAGCATGATTTAGAAAACTGCTCATTTATCACACTTAGTGTGGGTGCATCAAACAAAAAGGGCCAAAAGCTATTCCTTCCCTATTCTTGTGCACCATTTTCTTCCAACTAGTGGGGTAAACACAAAAATTATCGAGTTTTTTTTCTCTGCCCAGCAAGACCTCTGATGTGCACTGCAAATTTCGGCAACAACTGAGAAATATTCAGTGAACAGCTTGTTGGGCTTTGTACAGACAACACCGATGCACATTTTTGTGATACTAAACAATGTATGGCGAAAACCACAAGTCAAACCAGGGCAAGAAACTTTCGTTATTTATTGAGGTGTTCACATTGTTCGTAGCTATCTGCAAACTGCAGCTGACTATCTTCTGATTGACTTGGGGCAGAATTTTGCCCTTGACGTGTGGGCTGGGTCAGGAGGCAGTCAGTCAGGGCAGTCAGGAAGCTGACCACCGCCTGCGATCGGCACTGGACCGCGATTTCACATTGGCGGGCCCACACATGACCAGTGTGAAATACAAGTAGCAGTGGTGAACGCAGCCTGTGCAGGCGAGGGGAGGAGTGTGAGCGGGCTGAGTACTCATTTGCGCATGCGTGAGTGAGCACTTCATAATCACCCTGAGGCACAGAGCTGTTAAAAAATAAATAAAATAAAAATGTAATAAAACATGTCCCCTCATGTGACTCTGTCATATGAGCAGGGGCATGTTGTTAGTTCATTTGTAAAACTTATATTTTATTTTTATTTGCTTTTGGAAACCTCATTCTGCCTGTGGATGAGGTTTCCAAAATAATGCAAAGGCCGTTTGGCCTTTTCACCTGCCCACCAACCGTTAGGATGGACCAGCAGTGAAAATTAACTTTAGGTTAATTGATTATTTAATGGCCTTAACAGGTCATTTAATTGTCGGTGGGCGCGCTGCCGAATCCGACACACACCCGCCGACCGAACTATCACACAACTGTATGTTGGCATCGGCATGCTCGGCTGATGGTTAGATTCTCTCTTGTTGGAGATGGTCATTGCCTGACACTTGTGTGGTACAAATGGTACTTACCACTTGTCAGCCCAAGCCTGGATATTGTCCAGGTCTTGCTGCATTTCAACGTGGAGTGCTTCAGTATCTGAGGATCTGTGAATGGTGCTGAACATTGTGCAATCATCAGCGAACATCCCCACTTCTGACCTTATAATGGAAGGAATGTCATTGATGAAGCAGCTGAAAGTGGTTGGGCTGAGGACATGACCCTGAGGAACTCCTGCAGTGATGTCCGGAAACTGAGGTGATTGAATTCCAGCACCCACAACCATCCCCCTTTCTACTAGATATGACTCCAATGAGTGGAGAGTTTTCTCCCTGTTTCCCATTGATTCCAGTTTTGCTAGGGCTCCTTGATGCCACACTCAGTCCAATGCAGCCTTGATGTGAAGGGCAGTCACTCTCACCTCACCTCTGGTGTTCAGCTCTTTTGTCCATGTTTGAACCAAGGCTGTAATAAGGTCAGGAGCTGAGTGACCCTGGCAGAAACCAAATAGAGCGTCAGTGAGCAGGTTATTTCTAAGCAAATGCTGCTTGGTAGCACTGTTGATGACCCCTTTCATCATGTTCCTGATGATTGAGAATAGTCTTATGGGGTGGTAATTGGCTGATTTGGATTTATTCTGCTTTTTGTGGACTGGCTATACCAGTCCACATTGCCAAGTAGATGCCAGTGTTGTATCTGTACTGGAACAACTTGGCTAGGGGCACAGCAAGTTCTGGAGCACAAAACTTCACTACCAATGCCAGGATATTGTCAGGGTCTATAACCTTTGCAGCATTCAGTGTCTTCAGCTGCTTCTTGATACCATGTGGAGTGAATCAAACTGGCTGAAGACTGGCATCTATGATACTGGGGACCTCCGGAGGAGGCCGAGATGGATCATCAGCTTGACACGTCTGGCTGAGGATTGTTGCAAATGGTTCAGCCTTATCTTTTGCACCGATGTGGCTGGTCTTCTCCATCATTGAAGATGGGGATATTTGTGGAGCTTCCTCCTCCAGTGAGTTGTTTAATTGTCCACCGCCATTCACGACTGGATGTGGCAGGACTGCAGAGCTTAGATCTGATCTGTTTGCTGTGGAATCACTGAGCTCTGTCTATTGCATGCTGTTTTTGCAGTTTGGCACACAAGTAGTCCTGTGTTATAGCTTCACCAGGTTGACACCCCATTTTTAGGTATGCCTGGTGCTGCTCCTGGCATGCCCTCCTGCACTCTTCATTGAACCAGTGTTGATCCCCTAGCTTGATGGATATGCCAGGCCATGAGGTTACAGATTGTGTCTGAGTACAATTCTGCTGCTGCTGATGGCCCACAGCACCTCATGGATGCCCAGTCTTGAGTTACTAGATCTGTTTGAAATCTATCCCACTTAGCACGGTTCTAATGCCACAAAACTCGATGGAGGGTATCCTCAATGTGAAGACGGGACTTAATTTCCACAAGGACTGTGTGGTGGTCACTCATACTGATACTGTCATGGACAGATGCATCTGTGGCAGGCAGGTTGGTGAGGATGAGGTCAAGTATGTTTTTCCCCTGTTGTTGGTTCCCTCGCTACCTGCCGCAGACCCAATAGCTATATCCTTTAGGACTCGGCCAGCTCAATCAGCCGTGGTGCTACTCAGCCACTCTTGGTGATGGACATTGAAGTCCCCTACCCAGAGTACATTCTGTGCCCTTGCCACCCTCAGTGTTTCCTCCAAGCAGTGTTGAACATGGAGGAGCACTGATTCATCAGCTGAGGGGGGTGGTTGGTGTGCAGTAATCAGCAGGAGGTTTCCTTGCCCATGCTTGACCTGATGCCATGAGACTTCATGAGGTCTGGAGTTGATTTTGCGAGCTCCCAGGGCAACTCCCTACTGACTGTATACCACTGTGCCACAACCTCTGCTAGGCTTGTCGTGCCGGTGGGACTGGACATACCCAAAGATGGTGATGGTAGAGTCTGGGACACGATCTGTAAGGCTTGATTCCGTGAGTATGACTGTGTCAGGCTGTTGCTTGACTAGCCTATGAGGCAGCTCTCGCAATTTTGGCACAAGCCCCCAGGTGTTAGTAAGGAGGACTTTGCAGGGTCGACAGGGCTGGGTTTGCTGTGGTCATTTCTGGTGCCTAGGTTGATGCTGAGTAGTCCTTCCTTATTCCTTATAGACTTCGTAGTGGTTTCATACAACTGAGTGCATTCTAGTCCATTTCAGAAGGCATTTAAGAGTCGACCACATTGCTAATGTGGTAAGATCAGATAGAATCAGATAATTTCAACAGAGCTTAGGCCTAGATAGCTGAATGCATGGCTGCCAGTATTGGTGTGATGAAAATGGAGATGTTCAGGTGGCCCGAATTGGAGGAGTAGAGATCTCAGATGGTGTAGGGCTGGAGGAGGGGAGGTGCGAAGCCATGGAGGGATTCGAACCCAAGGATTAACATTTCAAAATTGAAGCGTTACCAGATCGGGAGTGAGCACAGGGGTGATAGGTAAACAGGACTGGGATACAGGGAGCAGAGTTTTGAGGGAGTTCAAACTCATGGAGGAGGTAAGGTACAAAGGCACAAATGACAGTTCCAGCAGCGGGTAAACTATAGCACGGGCAGAGACAGGAGATGTTCCAGATAATCAACTGATGACTGAATCATTACTGCAGTTGCAATAAAGCTATACAACCCACTGAAAAGTGTTAGCACCCTTGGTGACAACAGAGCCTGACTTGCTGTTGGTGATTGTGAGGGCTGCAGAGTGCTGGAGTTCGGAAAGCTGCCAGGATGGACCATGATTCCTGGGATGGTGGAGCCAATGTTATTGAAGGGAGAATAGAGCAGAAATGCAGGAGTGTGAAGACCTTCTGACCCAACTGCACAAGGTTATTGCCCTATGCCCAAATGGTGAAGACTGGGGAGCCTTCTTACATTGAAGACAGGCCGCAGGAGGTAGACAGGCAGGGAGATACTGAAAGTTCAGGTCGCACAGGGAAATGACAAGTCGCCAGGGTTGGAATCTTGGGGCTCAGAGTAGGGGGAGCAATCAAAGACTGGGGCTGGAATAATCAGGCCTTGTGGACCAGTTGAGGGAGCGAGATTGGGGCTTGGACCTGGGGGTGGGGGGGTAATGCACTTGGGGGGTTCGGCTGTTGGGGGAGGAGATCGAGGCTGAGGAGGAGGGAGATCGGGATCAGTGCGGATGGGGAAGAGAAATCGGGGGTCAGGAACTGGGGTGGAGATCGGTAGTTGGGAGCGAGGGAAGAGAGAGATCGGGGGCTGGGGTCAGGGGTGAAGGAGACGGGGGCTGGGGTCAGGGGAGCAGGAGATCGGGGGCTAGGGTCAGGGGTGAAGGAAACGGGAGCTGGGGTCAGGGGAGCAGGAGATCAGGGGCTAGGGTCAGGGGTGAAGGAGACGGGTGCTGGGGTGAGGGTTAACAGGTTCTGAGCAGCTCTGGTTGGGATGTGATTTTGGTGAGCAACTTAATTTGTTTTTATTTATGCAATGTGTGTAGTTTTCCTGCAATGATAGCGGTTGCCTCTGGACAAACCAATGTGGCAAGGCGACTTAAGCAGGTGCTTAAACGTTTACTTGGATATGTGAAAGGTCTATCCTGCCTCAGGTATGGGTGAAGGATTCTGCTGATTTGTCCTTATCCAATATAGGGGGAGGGGTGTGGTGGGGGTTGCACTTCATGTGAGGGCTTCCTGCTGCCATACTGGGGCCTGAGGAGAAGATCTGAATGGACACTGTATAGTCCAGTTTAACTTGGGACATTGCCATGTTGCACAGATGAGACACATGAATCAATGGGCCTTGGGCTAATTAAACCTCCAGACAGCCCACACACAGTTTGCCAGGCCAGTTTGTGATTCCCAACTGACAGAGGTGGATGCATTTCAAGGAGAAATGCAATGCAATTAGTGTGATTGACTGTAGCTTTGAGACTTTGGTGAGACTGAGGCTATATCCTTAAGCTACAGTAGGATTCATTGTTAACAACCCCAAATGTCCTCCATTTTTCCATTTCCTCTCTGAGCTGGAATATTTTCTAATTTAAAATAATATAATTGCAAAGAATTTCTTCCTTTGTAATATCAAACAAAATCTTAACCTTTCATGTGCAGTGTCTTCATTTTAGATATTTCAGTCTGATTTAAGTATGTACCATCTTGGAGAGCAAATTGTTCCCTTTGAAGCCTAACATTAAATATATATTGCTCTCAGCTGCCTTATCAAGCTGCAGTGCCTGTCTGCCGTGTAGTAAGAAGAATTTATCACCACTTTCCAGAAGCTTCTGCAATGACCGATAGGAAAATGAAAACACATGGACATAAGGAAGTGTAACTTCAGGTTCTAATGTGCAGCCTACAGGGATGAAGCTGATTAAGCCACTCAGAAAAAAAAAATAGCAATTACTTTCCACAGCAAAAGGATTTACATTCTATTCATTTTAAGGCTGGTTAACAGGATAATCTGTTCTTTTTTATTCCACTTATGTCTTTGTTTAATATGCACGCTGTACACCTCAGTGTTCTTATTCATAATATTTAGGAATGGTTAGTAATGGGGTTTAAACTTAACCAACTATTCCAAAGTATTGTTACATTATACAGCACTGAAGAAAGACTTGCATTTATAAAGCTCCTGGCACAACCTCAGGATGTCCCAAAGCACTTTGCAGCCAATTAAATTCTTTGGAAGTGCAGTCACTGCTGTGATGTGGCAAACAGTTTTTCGCACAGCAAGCTCCCATTGACAACAATGTGAAAATGACCAGCTCTGTTTCTCGTCGGCGTGAGTTGGGGGATAACTATTAGCCTGGACACCCGGGGAGAATTTCTCTGCTCTTCTTTGAAAAGTGCTGTGGAACATTTTACATCCAACAGCCCTGATTTAATGTCTCAACAGGAAGATCCTATCAATAAGGAAGTATCTGATATTTCTTCATGAGTCAGCTGAAAATTCAACTTAACAAATAACCTGTTACATCACCATGCTCTCCGCCATAACCAATAACGCAGCCTTTATGAGTTTGTCACATTTAATAAAATCACTTAAATCCCTCCAGCCTTCCACCCTGATCACATTAGGCACACATTTATAAAGAATATTGCTAAAAGGAACAATAAAAACACATGGTGGGGTGGGGGCAGCGGGAAGCTTTTCCAGGGGTATTTTAGAAGAATCTCCAGAACAGTAAAGAAAAGATGCCAGGCTGCTTATGTTACAGTTGTTTATTTGCCATTTTTTCTGAGAGACCTCGGGCAGAAAGCAAGCATTTCCTAACGATAGTGATTTTTGATTCTGCTGTCAAATTATCAGGTTGCAGGTTATAAGATAATTCTGTGACAGAATTCCAGCCTAGTAATGGAAGATATTAACTGGATTTGAAGTCAAAATGCCAACCGTGTCTCAGTTAGCAGTATTCTTGCCTCTTTGTCACAAGGCAGCCTGGTTAAGCCCCACTCAAAGAAGTTGAACACAGTTGAATCTAGGCTTCTCCTCCAATACAGTGCTGAGGGAGTGCTGCACTGGCAGGGATGCTGTCTGTTAGATGAGACGCTAAAGCGAGGCCCCATCTGTCTGCTCGGATGGATGTAAAAGATTCCACGGCACAATTTTGAAGAAAAAGAGGGATGTTATCTGTGCTATCCTGGCCAATATCTATCCCTCAATCAACATCCCAAAAATAGAAGCTCAGATCATTATTACATTGTTGTTTTGGGGAGTTTGCTGTGTACAAATTGGCTGCTGCATTTCCTGCATTACAACAGTGATTACTGGCCCGTCCATACATCTACGTCAGCCTGGCTACTTAATAAAATTATTTTTTCTGTTTTTCAAAATGGACAATTGATGGGCGGATAAAATGGCTGTAACTGCTCGTTTTTCTGCAAGTTTCTAAGCTGTTCCAATGGACAAAGGCTACTTCATCATACTCCTGGAATGTGACTTCTATTGTATAAACATTCCAGCTAAGCCAACACAAAGGATTTGTGGATGATACATCTACAACAGCCAGCTCTGGACAAAGAAAGAGCTGTTTGGGACTCGTCATCTCCAACGTTGTACAAATGGTTCTTCAGTTACCTGCTGGTTATAGGGTTGATTTTCCAGGCAACATTTTTTGGTGGAAACATTGAACTTTATTTACAAGGTAGCAGCAGCAACTACATGCACGCATCTAACTTTATAACTAAAGAAGAACTGTCCCCTAGAGGTTCCCCGTGCTGGTAACTCATTGGTTTCCACAGATCATATGATCTTAAAACACAGGATTATTCTTAAAGCTACAGTCCTATGTTTATCAAAACTATAATTACAATATTTCTCCCCCTTTAATTTTTCTGTACATTTTGTGTTTACAATGATATTTATCTCATGACATTACAATATTTCCACAGGTCATGAAATTACAAATTCAGTCTTTCAGGTGGTTTCCTGATCCGTGTGGAACTTCATAGCCCCATGACGTCCAGTTCTTTTACAGCAAGTACATTCCCTGGAACTGCATTAACATCAGGTACCTTATTATGCACAGGCAGTTCAGTGTCTTCCACTCCGACAGAGACATTGGGCATGTCTGTCGTTGGCTGAGCAACTTCAACAGGAACCACATGTTCAGCAATGGTTACAGGTGGAACATCATTTTGTTGGGGTATCTCCCTTTTTAAATGATCCACACTCTTTCGGGTGATCCAACCCTCCACTTCCACATGGTAGGACAATGGTCCAGTCACAGAGCTTACTTTACCAGGCAACCACTTAGGCCCTCCACCGAAATTCTTTACATATACTGCTTCTCCAACAGTAAATTGTCACTCGTGACTATGCAAATGATGAGTCACTTTTTGGTTCACTTGACTTT
The DNA here is from genome assembly GCF_017639515.1 of Carcharodon carcharias. Taxonomy (NCBI): domain Eukaryota; kingdom Metazoa; phylum Chordata; class Chondrichthyes; order Lamniformes; family Lamnidae; genus Carcharodon; species Carcharodon carcharias. The sequence continues at coordinate 9,650,528 of NC_054492.1, read as the reverse complement.
GCTTCACGCTCCCCTCTAAATTGGGAAGTATCAGGCTTAGTCTTGTTCGAAGACAGTGTCTCATCAGTAATTGTGCATCCTCTTCCTATGTGTCTTCTTTTTCCCACAGAATTTAGTCTCAGCCTTCTTCTTGGCTTCACTGTCAGCCAGACTTCTCTCAGGTGAAATCTCAACTTGTCTTTGTTCAGTAGTTGTGCTACCCATGATTTCATTATCTATTCACATCTTGGAAATTTCTATGACTTTTCCCTTCGAAGCCTCTTTAGTTTCATTCAGCTGATTCTTCAGCTCTTCTGTTTCCTTCTTGTGTCTGTTGGTTTCCTCCTGGAATCTTGAACATTGCTGCACCTTCTCTGCCAACTGGTTCTTCAGTTTGTTCAGAGTGACATTAAATTCTTCCTGTTTCTCTTCATAATTTTCCAGAGGCACAAACTTTGACCTGAGTGATCCTTGTCGTGTGCAAAGGTCTTTCAACAGGTTTTCCTTTGCTTTGCGAAGCTCACTCACTTCATCTTGAACTCTGTCTTTCAGCAGAGTCTCCTTGAGTTTCTTCTGCTGTTTTTACATATCGTTGTTTAAGGCAGTCTTTGTTTCTTCAGCTTGCTGAATGGCTACATATTCCCTTTTCATCCAGTTGCAGTCCTTGGACTCTCCAGACTCTTTCTGAAGAACTTTGCCTTGTTCCTTTTCCAACTCAGGAACTCTTCCTGCTTCTTTTTGAAATCTCACTGGCCAATCAAGATTAATTTCCCTCAACCAATTTCAACCTAGAAGGCTTGGTTCTCTGCCTTCTAATACCATCACTGGTGCCAATTGGTGTCCATAATAAATAGTTCCTCTGGTGATACCTTTTACCTGGATTTCTTCACCTGTATACATTTTCAACTTGGCAGAATTTTGTTCCAAATTTAATTGTTGAGCATCTTTATTTAAATATTTGAAAGTGTGCTCTCCTATTACACTGGTAGAAGCACCTGTGTCTACTTACATTTTTAAGGGTTTATCATTCATTTGCACTGTGACAATAATTGGCTCTGTCTTCCCAACTTTCATGTTGAATAAGGAATAAATGTAAGAATTGGCTGTACCTTGTCTTCTACATTATATACTCCATTGGACATCGTTTGTTGCCTGTAAATCTGTTTTAATCTCGCCTTGCAATGTTTCAATATGTGTCCACTTTCTGTGACAAAAATAACACTCTACCTTTTTAAATTTCCAATTGTTAGGAGTATGATTGTTTCCATGTCAATAAAAATTAGTTTTTGACTTTGCTGCTAAGCTGTATCTTCTAAATTTTTGGTTAGCGAGGGCTGTTTCCCTTTTTGTGGTGGAGTCCCAGCTTTTTGCGCTGTTTTCGGCTTACCCTTCCTGCCCAAATAGGAGAATGGCACCATTTTGTGTGTCTTGAATTACTCATGAATCCCTTTCCATCGCAAGCGCTATTTCTAATGCTTTCTTAAAATCAAGATCCACTGCAGCCAGCAATCTTTGCTGAATAGCATCCTATCGCATGCCACATACCAAACGATCCCTGAGCATATCATTCAGGGTTTCACCAAAATCACAATATTCCGTTAGTTGTTCTAATTTATCAACGTAAGTAGCAATGGTCTCTCCTGGGGCTCTATTCCGTGAATTGAACCTGAACCCTTGCATTGTTACTGAGGGCTTGGGTTAGAAATATCCCATAACAGGGTCTACTAATTACTGAAAGTCTTCAAATCTGAGGCACTGGGCACCATCAAGCTTCAATTTAAACTGTAGGTTTTGCTCCCACAAGTACGCAGGAGAATCACTCTCCTCTTTTCCTCCCCCATGATTTGATTGGCATGAAAGTAGAATGCAGGATATTCTTTGTATTGAGACCAGTCATCTGTAGCTGGTTCAAAGGGATCGATTCTGCCAAACTGTGGCATCTCGGATGAGTATGTCTTCTTTTCTTTTTAATTATCTTAGATACTCACAATCGCTGGGCAAAAGACAGTACCGGACCTGATTTATCCTTGTCACCAGTTTGTTATAGAGTTGATTTTCCAGGCAACTTTTCTTGGTGGAAACATTGAACTTTATTTACAAGACAGCAGCAACAACTACATGCGCGCATCTAACTCTATAACTAAAGAAGAACTACCCCCTAGAGGTTTTCCCATGCCGCTAAGTCATTGGTTTACGTAGATCATGTGATCTTGCAACACAAGATTATTCTTAAAGCTACAGTCTTACATTTATCAAAACTAATTACTACACTGCTCACCACAATGGGTTTTAACAAGGGTGCCTCATTGACAGAATAGCTTGACCCTAAACCACCCTGTCACATGACTGAGACTATTTGAATTCCTTTAATTCTACAGCTTTTGGATTTTATCTTCAATTGCGGTTTAACCTCCGCGGAGAATCGGGCTCCAAGCTAGCAGTCTGCCTTTGACCTCCATCTCTCTCCAAGTCTGAATTCCAGAAAGAACCCTGTGTTTCACCTACAGAGTGAACTAATATCCAGGATACAAGAGTACTTTGCTGCATCTTCAATGGACTCAACCTGCAACCGAGTTCCCAGCACCAAGACTAGGAATTCTGCCAGATAAAGCCACCTAAAAGAATTTTCCTGGGACATTGATTCTGGACCCTGGACTCACATGAAACCATAATTCTTATTTTTATTGTGGTCTCTGTCCTGAACCCCTTTCTTGCCCTTATCCCTCTTTTATTGTATGAATGCAAAAAGGAGTGGACATTGCGAAACCCCTTTCCCGCATTTTGTGCACATGTAAAATAACCCCCCCGACTCTTATTTTACCTTATCTCGAATTTGCTGTGGGGTTATTAATAGAGGATTGGATTACTCCAAAACTGAGGGGTTGGGGAAAATACACCACCACTTATAAAGGGGGAAATCAAAAATCAAAAACACCTTTCTGTTTATGGATGGGTAGTGAGTGGAGAAATCAGGCCTGTTTAAATTAAACCCCCTCTGGTCCATAACATTACACTTCAAAAAAAACGTACTTCATTGGCTGTAACGCGCTTTGAGCTGTCTGGTGGTTGTGAAAGGTACTATGTAAATGTAAATCATTCTCTCCTACTTCACTTCAGTAGTGAGGGAGTTCAGCACTGTCAGAGGTTCTGTTTTTTCAATGAAACATTAACTCAATGGAAGTAATGGAACCCTACAGATCTATTTGATGAAGATTGGGAGAGTTCTCCCAGGCCAACATCAAAAAAAGAATTATGGGGCCTTGTGTACAATTTATCTGCTGCATTCCCTATACTATAACTGTGACCACACTTCAAAATTACCTAATTGTCTGTAAAGTGCTTTGGGGCATTCTGAAAGGTGTTACATTCCTGAAAAACCTCTACATTTTCTTCAGCTTTTTCTCTTTGTGAACATTGCCTGATAAAGTGACAGATTGCCTTCACCAAGTACATAAATCATCCCCAGTGTAAAATTTCCATGCGTTCTGCTGTTGTCACTATGGTACCATAGATGACCAATCTCCTTCTGATGTAATGGTGACAGATAGACTGGTGAACTCTTAATCATGTCTTTTGAGCAACATATCACAAATGGCTGTGGATTTATTGTCAAAACCTCATGACCAGCTTGATTTTTAAAAGTTCTTTCATGGGATGTGTGCGTCACTGGCAAGGCCATCATTTATTGCCCATCCCTAATTGCCCTTGAATTTTGCAGCTTGTTGGGCCATTTCAGAGGGCTGTGGGCCTGGAGTTACATATAGGCCAGACCAGGTAAAGATGGCAGATTTCTCTTGTGAAAGGCCATTACTGAACCAGATGGGTTTTAATGACAATCAATGATAGCATCATGGTACCGTTACTGAGGCTAGCTTTTACTTCCAGTTACTTAATTTAATCACTGCTGTGATGGGATTTGAACCCACGACCCCAGGGCATTACCCTGCACCTCTGGAATACAATCTAGTGACCTTACCACGACAACACTCTCTCTCCTGTATAGCAGCACAGAGGGAATACCTTCAACACATAGACCATAGCACTTCGAGAAAAAGGTCCAGAATGCCAATAAGGACAAAGGCAAGAATACCAAATTTCAAAATGATCACAGCAATAAATGCTACGGGAGAAAAAGGTGCTGTTTGAATGACTCTGGTTGGCCTGGGCGTTGCCATGGAAAAAACAGCAGGGAGCTATAACCTATAGCCAATATGCTTTCTCCATAGTAACACCTCAGTCAATCAGAGTCAACTTGCCAACCAATCAGCAACCTTTACTCCGGAAATATAAATTGTTGTGATCGTTTGAAATTTGGCATTCTTGCATTTGTCCTTAAGAGTGCTTCAGCTACATATCTCTCTTTTCAGCAATATTTAAGTTCTGTACTAGAAAGTGACTGAATGACAATAAATGCAATCTTGCCAGTGACATACACCGTCGGGGAATGAATGAAAAAGAAGATCCTATAGGAACAGGAATAAGTCATTCAGATTCTCAAGCCCTTGCTCCATATCCCTTGATGCCCTTCCTCGGGTTGCCTCCTTCCTGTCAGTGGCTCATTGGTGACTAGTTTTTGGTTGAGCTCCTTCAACAGGCCTTGGGTCCAGAATTTGCATGCTTAAGTGTCTAATGGCTGCTTTTGGTGCTCGCTGGGCATGCCTAAAAAAGAGGCCCCATGAATTTAGCAGAGCAGTCAATGGTGGTAGATTGGGCATACGCCCTTAATATTCATCTGGTTTGCACCAGTATTATGCCTGAGAAACAGACACAATACATTCCAAATTCTATCCCACTCTGAAACAGAGGACAATGTCTCAGTCCGATTCCTGGTTTCTGGTGAGTTAACTCATCTTAGTAAGTAACACCACAATAGGCCGCTGGTCTGAAAAAAGAGGAAAGCTAATTAAGAATTCTACTCCTGATCACCAAACTGAAGCTTATCTTTATACAGTCATAGAGTGGCCACAGCACAGAAGGAGGCCAATCAGCCCATCACATCTGTGCCACCTCTCTACAAGAGCAATTCACTTTGCCCCACTCCCTGCCTTTTCCCCATGGCCCTGCAAATGTTTCCTCTTCGAATGATGGACCTCTTCTCCTCTTTTGAATCTGAATGATTGAATCTGCCTCCACCACACTGTTCAGCAGTGCAAGTTAACATTAAACCCAGCACAGCTACTGAGGATTGCTCAATCAAATAGAACACAGCAGTCATGTAGAATGAAGCCCCCAGCAATCTAAGCTAGGAAAAGCACAGTAGTCAAAAAGAATGTGAACCTTAATTCAGACGAACTTGGGGTTGTGGGATTTGGCTCAGTGGTAAAATTCCCATCTCTGAGCCAGAAGCAGCGAGCTCAAGTTCCACTTCAGAGGCTTGAGCACTTTATTTACTAGACTTGTCAGTGCAGTACTGAGGAAGTGCTGCACTGTCGGAGATGCTGCTTTTTGATTGAGGTTTTAAATTTAGGCTACAATTACTCTCTCTGATTTACATAGATGATCCCATGTTCAAACAAGGGCAAGGGTGTTTTCTTGATGTCCTGGCCAATATTTAGCCCTCAACCAACATCACTTAAGTCGACTTTTTTGGTCATTTATCCCATTGCTGCTAGTGGGACTTTGCCATGCACTAACTGTGGTTTCTTTTTAAGTTTTATTGAAACTTTCACAACTGCAGCAATGGTTCGATTTAAAAATTCTCAGCCTTAATTTTGAATTCCTCGATGACCTTGCCCTGTCCTATCTCTGTAATCTCTTCCGGTCCCACAACATCTGAGACCTCTGTGCTCCTCCAATTCTGGCCTCTTGGCTGTAATGATATGACTGTCTGTTAAGCTTAGAGCTTGTAATCCTCTTGGAGATTTCATTGAGAAGCTGATCATGTGAAAGCACTGACAAATCACTATACGGCACAAGCAACTAGGAACTGTAAGTCTAGTTCTGGAGGTTTCTGAGTGAGCACATATGATCTGGTGCTTTGCCCTATGTCTCAATAAACCATCACTGTTTATTTTTACATCAGTCTCTCCACATGATTGATTGCAAGCAGCAATTGAGGAGAACATAGGAAGGCATGCAGTTAGAGTTCGATTGGCCTACGAACTCATTTACCCAAGACATAAAAAGGCAGGAAATTTTTCTTTATTTTTTCATCGGATATGGGCATTACTGGCAAGACCTGCATTTGTTGTCTGCCTCTAATTGCCCTTGAAGTGAGTGGCTTGCAAGGTCTTTTCAGAGGGCAGTTAAATATCAACCGCATCGCTATGTATCTGCAGTCACATGTCAGCCTGCAGATTTCTTTCCTTAAAGGACATTAATGAACCAGATGAGCTTTTACAACAATAAATGATAACTTCATGGTCACCATTACTGAAACTAGCTTTGAATTCCACACTTATTAATTGGATTGAAATTCCACCAGCTGCTGTAGTGGGATTTAAACTCATGTCCCCAACATATTTGCTTGGACCTCTGGATTACTTGTCAGTGACATTAGCATAACACCATGATCTCCCTTACAATTCCAGAGGCTATGGCCTAGGCAACTGAAATATGAATGCCAATGGTGGTATGATGAAAATCAGGGCTGCATAAGAGGCCAGAATTAGAGGTGCGTAGAGATCTTGGGGGTTTTTTGGGCTGGTGGAAGAGGTGAGGCTAGGGAGGAATTTGAAAACAAGAATGGAAAATTTAAACTTCAGGTATTGCCAAACTGGGAGCCAATGTAGGTTAGTGAGCACACAGGTGATGGGTGAATGGGATTGGGTGTAACTTAATATTACTGGCTGCAGAGTTTTGGACAAGCTTAAACTGATGGAAGCTAGAAGGTGGCAGGCCAGTCAGGACAACATTGGGATAATAAAGTTTAGTTTTAACAAAGTCATGGATCAAGGTTTGAGCAGCTTGTCTTGCAGTTTATACTTGGCCATTTCAGCAGTACCTCCTGTACTGATATGACAAGATGATTGGTGAATTTTGACTTAATCTTTGCTGCAACTTTTAATAGCATGAGCAGATTCCAAATGTTTTTAGACAATCACTATGACTACTTATGTTGGCTCATCCAGGAAAGTTTAATAGGATGTAAGCTGTAGTAATTCCAGAGAATATAAATCAGTGTGCCGGTCTGATCACATATCCTGCAGATATCACAATTCCTTCAGAATTGCTGTTGTTGCTATGTCCTGCCTTGTTACTGCTTCTGTTAGTATTTTGACCACTATTTGGTGCCTGTTTGCACTTAAGTCTTCTTCTTACTTAGCCTGAAGACCAAACAGATGGTTTGGATTCGACCCTCTCTGCTCTCCCCATTCAGTTCCCCATTTAATTTTGTAGCCATGGCTATCAAGTGCTAGACCCTTAAACTACTGGTAAGAGTTTGCATTTCTCTACCTTATCCCATCCTTTCATAATTTTAAACTGTTTAATCCTATCTGCATTCTTCTAACAAAACCGTGCACAATCTTTCAAGTCTTTGTCTTTAGGTTTCCACATTTCAGGCAGCATCTTACTGAATCTATACCATTTTTAACGTTACTTGGTAGTACAGGACTTGAACATGCTGAAAAGGGAGACATGATGCTGAAGCTTTTCATCCTGCACTCATCAGGACAAATGCAAGAATGCCAAATTTCAAACAATCACAGCAATTTGTACTATATGTTCCTTCGGTTGTTCATTATAAGCAGAATACAAGCCCATGCTTGCAAAACCCAAATCAAAATGTCTACTGGTAGATATGATAACATGATTGGGCAGCACTTGCTGAACAATCATGAGTGTGCTAATAGCTAGACCAACAACCAATTTAAGATAATCAGTTGAGCTCATAGAGTGGATCATTTACGTTTACTAGAAGAGACATACATTCATACACAGGGACCCATTTTCTGCAAAGAAAAGGAATATGTTCAAGCCTTGTGGCTTTTTTTTTAATTACTTAGGAGCTTGGGGAGCCTATAGATTCCCATTGCTTTTCTCCATGGCAATGTCTAAGCCAACCAGAGTTGACTTGCCAGCCAATCAGTGCCTTTTTTTCCTGTCGTATAAATCGTTGTAATTGTTTGAAATTTGGCATTTGTATGCTTGTCCTGATGACTGCAAGATGAAAAGTTTTGTCTCTCCTTTCAGCAATAGTTCTATATCCTTCAATATCTTTCCTATATTGTGGAGCCCACGACTCAACACAGTACTCGACTAAAGCTTTATTTATCAGCTCATAATCAAATCTCCCAATAGCAATCCCAGATTGGCTAAGTGATATGAAGGATAAGTTCATAGAGTGAGATGAAGTAAGATGGGAGAAGGCTCAGATGGAGCATAAACACTGACACAGGCCTGTTAGGGCTGAGTGACCTGTTGCTGTAATTTCTATGAAACTTTGTATGGGATTTTCTCCCCAAGCCATCAAGTAGAACAGTAGAACAGTGATTATACCAAAAGAACTTCAATGACTGCACAGTGGCTGGGAAGTCCTGAGGTTGGAAAGGCATTATATAAATACAAGTACTTGCTTTTTTGTTTTCTGAAGATTGACAGATTAATGGTAAATTGTCTAATTGAAAGACAGGGGAGAATTTAATACCCTGTGGCAAGTTTGGTCATATGGGGCATATAATCAGGTGGGGGAGTAGTGGATTGGGACCTCGGAAAGGACTGTGGCGGGAAGACTCATGGGTGCCCTTCCCACCTCCATGCCAATTGAGGTCTTTAGGTGGGCAATCAAAGCCCATTTAAGGATTTTATCCCCTGCTGTTGGGATTCACCCAGCAGCAGGTAGGGGACTCACCATGCAGGAAACCTGAAAAGGAAACCCTGTCCCTCATTCAAAGGGACTTAGCACCTGATTGAGCGATAGAATATTATTAAAGAGAGGCCTTCTGAGACCACCCTCTGCATCTTCTACAACCCCCACTCTTCAACAGCCCTCCCACCGTCACTCCCCTGTGGCCTGGGTCCATGGACAATCTGGTGTGGGCATTACCAATGCCTCTCTACTGGCACTGCTGAGCAATGAAGAGCTGCCTGCCTTTTTTTTTATTCATTCATGGGATGTGGGCATCACTGGGTAGGACACCATTTATTGCCCATCCCCAAATTACTCTTGAGAAGGTGGTGGTGAGCTGCCTTCTTGAACCACTGCAGTCCATGTGGTGTAGGGAGGGAGTTCCAGGATTTTGACCCAGCGACAGTGAAGGAACGGCGATATATTTCCAAGTCAGGATGGTGAGTGACTTGGAGGGGAACTTCCAGGCCGTGGTGTTCCCATGTGTCTGCTGCTCTTGTCCTTCTAGATGGTAGCGGTCATGGATTTAGAAGGTGCTGTCTAAAGAGCCTTGGTGAGTTCCTGCAGTGCATCTTGTAGATGGTACACACTGTTGCTACTGATCGTTGGTGGTGGAGGGAGTGAATGTTTGTGGATGTGGTGCCAGTCAAGTGGGGCTGCTTTGTCCTGGATGGTGTACAGCTTCTTCAGTGTTGTCGGAGCTGCACTTATCCAGGCAAGTGGAGAGTTTGCATCACACTCCTGACTTGTGCCTTGTAGGTGGTGGACAGATTTTGGGGAGTCAGAAAGTGAGTTCCTCACCGCTGGATTCCTAGCCTCTGACCTGTTCGTGTAGCCACAGTATTTATATGGCTCCAGTTCAATTTCTGGTCAATGGTAACCCTGTGGATGTTGCTAGTGGGGGATTCAGTGATGCTAATGCCATTGAATGTCAAGTGGCGATGATTATCTTCTCTCTTGTTGGAGATGGCCATTGCCTAGCTCTTGTGTGGAACATATATTACTTGCCACTTGTCAGCCTAAGCTTGGATATTGCCCAGGACTTGCTGCATTTCAACATGGACTGCCTCAGTATCTGAGGAGTTGGAAATGGTGCTGAACATTGTGCAATCATCAGTGAACATCCACACTTCTGACCTTATGATGAAAGGGAGGTCGTTGATGAAGCAGGTGAAGATAGTTGGGTCTAAGACACTGTCCTGAGGAACTCCTGCAGTGATGTCCTGGGACTGAGATGACTGACCTCCAACAACCACAACCATCCTCCTTTGTGTTAGTAATGACTCCAATCAGTGGAGAGTTTTCCCCTGATTCCCATTGACTCCAGTTTTGCGAGGGCTCTTTGATGCCACACTCGGTCAAATGCTGCCTTGATGTCAAGGGCAGTCATTCTCACCTCACTTCTGGAGTTCAGCTCTTTTGTCTAGTTTCAACCAAAGCTGTAATGAGGTCAGGAGCTGAGTGGCCCTGGCGAAACACAAACTGAACATCAATGAGCAGGTTATTGCTAAGCAAGTGCTGCTTGAGAGCAATGTTGATGACCTCTTCCATCACTTTACTGATGATTGAGACTAGTCTGATGGGGCGGTAATTGGCCAGGTTGGATTTGTCCTGCTTTATGTGTATAGGATATACCTGGGCGATGCCAGTGTTGAAGCTGCACTGGAACAGCTCTAACTGGTTGGCAACTCTCAGTGGGCGGGACTTCCACCCCTAGGGTCCTTGATCCTGAGGATGTCCAGTTAAGTGCCTGATTGACACAATACAGTGGGCCTTCCTGAAAAGAGGTGACATGGGGCTCTCACCTGCTCTCCAGCCAGAGGGCGAGACCGCCATCGTCCAAATTAAATTCCAATATAGTGTCCAGATTTTTCAGCTATTGCCCTGCTTCTATCGCCCAGAAAACAGAAAGAGACACTGTATGTTACAGCTTGGATTCTAAACTTTCTTCCATGACCTTTCACTAAGTTGGAAGAAGATCTTTCTTCTCAATGATGATAATGAATTATTTTGGGGAGAAAAAAATCTCTGGCGTACAAAAAGGAAGTGCGTTGATTTCATGGTCAAATATCGAATTAATTCTTTTAATTTGATCCAATCTGCCTGCTTAATGATAGAGAGAAATTCCTTTCAAAAAAGGTTTTTATGACTTATCATTCTCCCTAAACCAATTCTAGAGATTAGCTGCGTAGTAATTACTGAGGCAATTTATACCTTTATTGACCCAGTTAAAGGAGGATTTGCACACTTTCCCTTTGCACATTCAGAACTGAGGTTTTTGGCTTGGACTATACCAAGTCCCCAGTTTATCTCTTGGGTCAGAATTTTCCCATCGGCGAGTGATGGGGGGGTGGGGGGGGGCGTCGGGCAGAACTCCCAACATCACCGTGCCCCATTTAAATTTTCAAATAGGCGGGGACTCAGCAAAATCAGCTGTGCACCCGCTGATCTGTCAACGGCCAATTGAGGCCATTGACAGAGCCATTGAAGTAACCAGTGGACCTGCCCATCCAACCTTAAGGTTAGAGGGTAGGCCGAGAGCCCTGGCGGGCTTCAGAAAAAGCATGAAACCTCATCCATGGGTGGGGTGAGGTTTCATGTAGGTTTTTAAAAATGTAATTGAAGTTTTTTAAAAAGTTATGGACATGTCCCAACTCATGTGACAGTGTCGCATGGGGGGACATGTCAGGAGTTTTTTTTTCTATTTTTAATAATTTGTACAGTGGAGATGATCTTCCTGAGGCAGCACTTAGTCTCAGGGAGATAAATGCACTCTTCCCCGCGCATTCGTGAAAGAACGCACTCTCGGCTTTTGGGTTTCCCCCCCCCCCCCCCCTCCACCTGTGCTTCTGTGCGGATGTCACGCTGGATGGGCCTTAATTGGCCCGCCCACGCAAAATGGAGGCGCGCCCCCAATTGGGGGGCGCCGATCGGAGTAATGCCTCTGCGCACCTGCTCTTCAACCTTCCCTATCCATGGGGGAAAATCCTGCCCCTGCTGGTGGAGGCAGAGAGTTGAATGGGGCCTGTATTACCCAACCTCTGCTCATATGAAAGCAAAATACTGCAGTTGACAGCAATCTGAAATAAAACAGAAAATACTGGAAATAATCAGTAGGTCATGCAGCATCCGTGGAGAGAAATACAGAGTTAGTGGGCCTGATTTTAACTCTGTGTAAGTGAATGGGCTTTAAGTGAGTTAAAATTGGGCCTGCTAGCATTCCAGGTCAATGAACGTCTATCAGGACTGGATAATGTCTGAGATGTAACAGGTTTGAAGAATGTATAGAGATAGGGAAAGTGAGGGAAGAGAGGAAAGAACAAATGGGAAGTTCTATGATAGGTTGGGAGGCAGGAGCGATTACCTGACAAAAGGAATGATGGTGCAAAGCCAAAGGAGATGGTAATGGGGGCAAGTAAAGAAACAAACTATGTGTCTAGATAAGGTGTGAATGGGATCAGCAGAATCATTATCAACTGCTGCTGCCAGACAAAATGAGACAATGGTTGTTATGATCTGAGATTGTTGAACTCAATGTTGAGTCGGGTATAAAGTGTCCAATCTAAAAATGAGGTGTTGTTCATTGAATCTACGTTCATTGGAAGAGCACAACAGGCCGAGGACAGGGAGGTCAGGGAGGGAGTTAAGCATTAAGATGACAGGACACTGTTCCAGGTCACCTTTGCAAACTGAAAGTGGTCAGGCAGTCTGCATTTGGTCCCTTCAGTGTGGAGGAGACCACATTGTGAGCAGCACATACGGTATGCTACACTGAAAGAAGCACTAATAAAGCACTGTTTCACCTGGAAGGAGTTTTTGGGATCTGGAACAGTGGGAAGTGAGGAGGTAAAAGGGCAGGTGTTACATCTCCTGAGCTTTGATGGGAAGATGCCATGGCGAAGGAGGGATTTTGGGGTGATTGAGGAATGAACCAAGGTATTGGGGAAGGAACACTTCCTTCACAATGTACCATACCTTTCGATCCCCCTTTTGCCTGCTCCGTATTTGCTTAATACCTATTCACGCCCAACTTATCCCAATTCTGGTGAAAAGTTATTGACCTGTAACGTTAACTGTGTTTCTCCTTCTACAGGTCCCTCACTGCTCAGTTCTGCCACAGGAAGAGACTGGGCTCTTTCTTTTAATAAAGAGAAAGAACAGGGTTTTTGAAATGATGAAATTATTTTATAGAGCAGAAGTAGAGAAGATGTTTCCATTTGTGGTGGAGTCCAAACTAGGGGTCATAAGTATAGCATAGTCAAACACTAAGAAATTCAAGAGAAACTTTTTAACTCAGTGTAAAGAGAAAATGGAACTTTCTAACATATGGGCCTGAGTTTTTCCCTCACTGGGTGGACTGGGTGGGAGTGAGCAGTGGCAGTCGTGGACCCGCCACCCTCGATTGGCTCTGCGCCGCCATTTTATGTGGGCGGGCTAATTAAAGCCCGCCCAGCACAATAAGTGAGCGGTAACGCCACCTGTGTGGGCGGGGGAAGGAGGGAGAGTCGGGTCCAACACTTTCGCGTGAAAGAGCACACCAACCTCCCTGAGGCAGCTCCGTGCCTCAGGGAGATTGAAGCGCTTAGAAAAAAATAAATAAATGGAATAAAAATTTAATGAAACATGCCCCCTCATGTGACTGTGTCACATGAGATGGGACATGTTTTTATTTTCTAGAAATTTTTAAAATTTAATTCTTAAACACTTTTGGAAACTTCATCCCGCTCGTTGATGAGGTTTCCTAAAAAAATTAAAGGCCGCCTCACCTTTCTGCCTGCCCGCCAACTGTAACATTGCTTAACATGCCCGAGGGAGTGCTGCACTCTCAGAGGAGCTGTCTTTCAAATAAGGCATTAAACTGAGATCCTGTCTACTCTCTCAGGTAGGTACAAAGGATATTATGACCACTGGAGTTTGCTCCAATATCCTGGCCAACATTTAACCTTCTCAGGTGGATAAAAAAGATCTCTTGACTATAAGATTATTCCAAAGAAAAGCAATGCCCCTTCCAATTTGTTTTTGTTCTTTTCAATGCATGGTACCTTAAAATTGTTTGGCATGTGCATTATTAAAGGGGACAACTTGTGAGTGGCCTGCGTGCTACCTCCATGGTGAAGCATATCCATGTGCAGGTCAAGAGGGAAAATTGCGGGCGAAATCTCCTCTGTATCCAAGCCAATGTTTACCCTTCAACCAGCAACATTAAAACAGGTTACCTTCTCATGATCCCATTTCTATTAATGGAAGCTTACTGTGCACATATTGGCTACAGTGTTTCCTAATTAACAGCGACTACACTTCAGAAGAATGTCATTGGCTGTAAAGCTGAGGTCATGAATGGACCTGAAGAACCGCCAGAGGGGGGAGTGGTCGGGTGGCAGGTCCAGAGTGAGAATTTGGTAGGTGAAAGTCTCATGGATGGGGGCGCTGAGGGGGGTGGGGGTCATGGAGGGGAACTAAATAGGCCACTCAGATCACGGAGTGGCCAGGGTCAAGCTGGGCATGGGAACTGTAACGGTTGTCAGCTCTGAGGGGAGGGAAGGTAGTGGAAGTGGATTATGGTAGGGTCCAGGGTAATGAGGGAGGGTCAAGGGTGACAGAGGGGAGAGGAATGTTGATGTTGGATGGGTCAAGGGTGGTGGGTGGAAGATGGTGGGTGACAGGGTAGGGTAGAGGTGGTGGACTGAATCTAGGAGGTGGCGCATACCATTTTTCAAATCTGACATTGACCACGCAGTTAGTCAGTCAGTGAGATCCCTCAAAGTGGGAGGAGGGTCTTCTCGGTCGGGTGAGTTCAAGGTCAGCACAAATGGCTGAATAAAGGGACACTCTTATAATTATGAGATGTCAACCACGCTCAGTTATGTCCTCCTCTCTATGGTGAAGCCCACACAGCAACAAATTTGTTCCTGAATCATTGGTCACAACATCGAGATCCCAGCAAGGTGGAGAGCTGCCACTCTTCCTGTACCATTAGGCATTGGCTCCAGTGGCAGGGATGAAGGGAGGGAGGGAGGGAGGAGGAATGCCTCCAAGGGGCACGGCTGGTGGAGGACAGCCAGCTCACGGCTCCAAACCTCCATCCTCTCTGGTGAATGGCCATGGCTGACAAGGGCTCATGTGGTTAGTCTTTCCATGCTGCCAAGGCAATGGTCTCTCTATAGAGCATTGAGTGTAGTGGAGACAAGTGGGATAGTATCGGGGGAGGCTTCTCACACATGGTTCTCATCACTCTGGTCAAAGAGAAATGTCTCCATGTGCATTCATGTATGAATGTGAGGAACACCCATCTCTGGTCCTTCAGTTTGAAGGGGTGGGGTGGGGTTGCCATGTCTACTTGGAGGCCACGCGAAGGACTAAGCACTGGCCTGCTGACTTTGAGATGGAGGGAAACCTGTAAAGGACAGGCTTACTAAATATATCACTTCAATTCATTCACATATCCAGAGAGGCATTGATGATGTAGGCTGCAGGCATCTCTACTTTGGTAATGGCTCTCACGCAGTTGAGGAGAAGGAGGGCCCATTGCAGGTTGTCACAGGGCCAGGAAGAGCAAGGGCCTGAGCAACAAGAGGCAGTGGGGCCTCTATAAGGTCAAAGGGTTGGCGAATATGGCCTACCTCAACGGAAAGCATTGACCCCACCATAGGTGTATCGCAGATGGTGCTGTTATCTAGTGATGAGCAAAAGGCAATGCTGGAGGTGTCCTCATATGTCCTGGACAGCTGCCAACTCCTCTAGTATGAGCTGCGGCTGCAAGGACTCTGCAGGGGTAATGTGGAGCTCCTGGTCTGCAGCGAGTGAATGTCTGACTGGGTACCATTTAAATATGGTGCTAGGACCTTGGACCCCATGATGTAATGCAGGGCTGGCAAATTACTGTCTGTCACCATGGGATTCACCGAGCTCCTTGCAGATGCATAATTCATGGGCTGAACAGTGGAAAAATTGTGCTTGTTTAGCTGTCCCACCACCCAGTGGGAATCACTCCGACTTTGCTGTCCACCACCAGACTTAGACTCCAGAATGGAAGGTTCAGCCCACTAAATAAATACAAATGTTTTCTTCCTTTAATCTGGAAAACAGATTGGCAGTTACCCAGCTCAATTTAATTTAAATCGTGAGGGCGAGCACCAGGCATTCAAAGACCTCATATTGGGTCCTCATCCTGGTGGGAAGCTGCATGATGCTGGCTGACAGCAGCTTAAAGACACCATGTTGTTCAGGTGGGCAGTAAACGCTGGCCCAACCAGCGACACCCACACCCCATGAAAGGATAGTAATAAAAAAAGATACAGCAATGACATTCCTAAGTAAGAAAATGTTAAGAACAATTCTACACTCATATAAAATTTTGAATATAGGATATAACTGATGCATAATCGAAAAGAAAAATCCACGTAGCTCAGAGATTCTACTGAAGGAAAGAGGGTTTGGCAGGGGGTAGGGACCATCTTTACACCTGGTAAGTTAAGGAAAGCTGCTGCTGGGAAATAGAAAAGAAGTTCACCGGTATCCAACACTTTTTGGAGGTGAGGGTGTAGGGTGCATTGGGAAGGGGTTGATGAGATCACTGGTCATAGAGAAGGAACAAGGATGGGACCAATGCCACCAGAAACAACCAAGGTGGGAGAGAGTGAAGGCTTTACTGGAGGCAAACATGCCAAAATGGAGGAGAGGGAATTATTAAGTAAATTGACAACTGCAGAAGTATCGTGGTGAATAGAGGCCTAAAAGTTAGGCTGCTGGAAGTTTGAAAAGTTTAGTGGCAAGTGATTTAGGCAGAGTTTTTTTCCAGAGGTGGATGCAGAAAGGAATGCGGAAGGTGCTAAGAGGCAGGAAGATGACGGATATGAAGAAGCAGCAGGAAATGTACTTGCTTCTGATCCAGACTTTGGGAATTGAAATATCATGTAAGATGGCACGATTGAGGAGGTGACCCTGAATATGGGTAGGAGAGGTTAAACAGAGGTAGAAAAGGAAGGCAGTGCAGTACGGCAATGAAATCAGACCACGGTGGGTGCCAAAGTGAGTTGAGATGGAAGTTGAAATCTCCGAGGAGTAGTGGCATATTGTCGAGGCTGAAGTAAGGATCCCTCAGTGAGAAGCTCAGGATAGGGCTTGAACCCTTTCATTTACACTGCTTGCTTCTGTAATTAAGTCTGTTTTTGAATAAACCTCAATAATTATGTTTGTTCCGATGAGTGTCTTGTATAGCTGACGCCATCAATCTTCCAGAAATGATATAGGAGACATTAGAATCCCAGGGTGACAATAAAAATAAAAGGGGTTTTTTTTTTGCATTGAGAATTGAGTATAGGAGCTCAGTCTGAATCACAGTGGTCTATCCAACAGTTTAAAAAGATCAGCATTGTTCAACACAATATAAGATGATTATGTTTACAATATAAAGATAAGCTTTTCATAATTGGAATGTGATTAAAATAGAATGCTCTGCTGTAGGTTATAAAGAGAACAAATACAAATGTGTCTACAGGAACAGAATTTCTGTGTGATCCATGTTAATTTGCCTTGAGCAACATCATTTAGGTTTCATCTCACATACCACATTCAACTTTTAGATATTCTTTCTCATAGTTGGCCAGCAGATGAAAACCTTTCATTGTCTCTTAATAGCATAGGACTGACTTTAAAGGAAGAATTCCCATTTAGCGCACCAAGGCTTCATTTAAAGATTATTCTTTTCAAGAAAAACGGAACAGTAATGACAAACATCAGCAGTAATATCTAATTGTTTTAGCTCATTTCATGTGCATTCCAAAATTCCACATTTTTCTCTTTTGAACTACACAAAGAATTAGATATAATCTTATTCCACTGGCACCTCTTGTGAAGTATTGGTGTTATGAAGTCAGGCAAAATAATTTCCATCTCTTTTTCTCCGAGGTTAGAGACATGCTCAGTGGAATTCAGTTGCAGACCTGATCATTTCTGAGCTCCCTGTTTCTGATAAATATTGGCCAATTGCCATCTAGTGCTCAAGTATATGAGGGTAGGATCTATTGCGTTAAGTTCTCAACAACATTAGTTCCAATCCAATTTTCTGATGTTGTTCATGGTGAAAACCCGCAGCAGAATTAGCAAATTGGAATATTTAAATGAGGCAAAGAAAGGTTACTGCCTTTTGATTGGTGCAGTGGCTTAGTGATTGTAGTGCTGGGCTAGCAATCCAGAATTTGTGAGTTTAAACATATCGTGGCTGGTTGTGAGAAATCACACATAATAAATCTAGTTATATATTGGCTATAATGCCATGGGGAGAAGAAGACACATGAAAGCTGCCTTGTTGTCATCAACTGGTTCACCAATGTGTGGCCATTGTTACCTGGTCTGGGCCTACACATGGCTTCAATGGCACATGTCTTATTGTTCATCCCCCTTACCCCAAGGGAATTAAGTGCTAGCTTGCTGGTGTCACCCATATCTTAAAATATTTTCTTTTTAAATTACACTTAGTGGTGATTGTACTTGTATAAGGTGTTGCCAGTTGCTGCAGTAAAGGAGGAAGGGAATTTAAAGATATAGCAGATGTTCTCCAAAGGGAAACTGAAAGCCTATTTCCCGGTCAATTTTCAGAGTGATTTCTGACATTTCCGAATTTTTGCCCTAGTATAACCCTATATCAATTAAAAACCTTATGTGCCTTTAGCCTGAAATGTCTGTTCCAAGTACAGAATTGCTCATCCTGTATCAAATTCTCTGATATATCTGTAGCTGAGGAGGCCTTGTGGTGCATTGGTAGTGTCCCTACCTCTGGGCCAGAAACCCAGTTCAAGTACCACTTCAGGACCCGATGACCATGGAAGATGTGTTCATAATGCAGTCAAACAGGTTGATTATCAGCCTATAAATCCTCCCAAAAGCCTGATGGTAGATGGTAAAGAGCAGGAGAATTTCCTGGTCAGCCATACTGCAGAAGGTAATGGCAAACCACTGCAATACTTTGTCAAGCATAATCATGGACCAATCCAATGGACTTCCATGATTGCCAGTCCCCTGTTAGGGCATGGCACCTAGAAAAGGATCTATGTGTACTTTTGCACTTCTTTATAGGGCTATGGAGAGTGGGATTCATTGGTTAGGTTCACCAAGGAGAAAGTACAGACATGATGAGCTGAATGGCCTCCTTCTGTGCCATGTCACTCAGTGATTCTATAATCAGATCTTTTCTGATCTAGCTGTATGCTCCCTTGTCTAGATTTTCTGATCAACTTGTCCACTCTCTCTAACCCTTCCTGTACTTTACCTATTCACAGGGAATTGAATTACCTCTCCTGATGGATCTGGTAGAACAAATGGGCTGTTTCCATTCCAGGCCCCTGCATTAGTCACAGGAACTCATTCATAAATATCCACAGACTCACTTTTTATTTCTCACACAAAGAACTCCGGGGTAGGAACTGCGTCGTCATTGTGCTAATATCTAACCTTTGACATACAGCCCAAACACACGAGGGTGGGGGTGGGGGTGTGGATGGGTGGGTGGGGCAGAATCTAAATGAAACGCCATTGTATGAGATCTGTATAAATCATGTTACACTCCTCCATTTCCTAACTAACTCCCTTCCTGTGCAATACTGGCTTGATTATTGTTAGATTTGCATGGTGTTTGAAACAGCAATAGCCTGCATTGCCCAGCTCTGTGCATCATTAGCTATAACAAGGAGCAAGCACACACATAAAATGCAAGATTCAGGGCCAGACTCTCAGCAACTTAAATCTGCTGGAAAAAAAATGCATTTCACAGTGATTACAATTTCCATACATTGGGATAAATTTCCCAGTCCTGTGATGATAGGGTTGGAGTGAGGGGGGCGGGGGGGGAGGTGGGGGAGGTTGGGGGGAAATGGGGCTGGGAGGGTGTGGGGGAGCTGCATCAGGAGGGCTGCCCAAAGCATTCCCACCGCTGGTGGGAATGAAGTTTCCCTGGGGCAGCTGGAATTTGGATCGGCTGCCTGCACTATGGAGCCAGGCAGCCAATCACAATTCTTTCATCCCCAATTAGGGGCAATTTTGCATCAGCGGTTGCCTAGTGCTGCTGGTGGAATGACCCCGCGATGTGCGAAGGCCACTAGCTTAATGGAGGGGACCTCCCCACAGCAGTCCGGTGGTGGGGGGGGGGTGGGGGGGCATCTGAGTAGAAGGCTCCATCTCCCAAAGGGGTTGCTCTGGCAGAGAGGCATCCCCCCCCCCCTCACCCCACCAACCAACCAGGGGAGGGATTTCCCTCTGATCCAAGGGGCCTGTTGCCTTCTTCCCCTCTGAAATTTTGCATTATTTTTACTCCTCTGGGGGTGCCTCCATGTTGAGATGCCCTCAAGGTTCCTACCTGACTCAGCAGTGCCCCCATCTCCCAGTGGGGCTGCCAACGCTCTCGATCTGCCAAACCTTCCATTGGGCCAGCAGCACTGGGAGGCTGCCCATTGTCCTTAATAGGCCGGTGACCATGGAGGTAATGAATTAGGAGGCTGTCTCTGCAAATATTGCTAAGCCAATCTCGGTCATGGCAAGTGCAGTCTTGGAACCCCCAATTAGTCCTGGCATGGGGTCCTGAAGCACACAGGAAAATTCCGCCTATTTTGTCTGGGCATGAAAGAGCAAATTCCATGATCCCACACTGGAGACCCTGACTGATGAGCATCACAGGTCTGTCAATAGATGCTCCAGCCCTATCCCTGACCCGCATCCTGGGGGAATTAGCCTTACACAGTCACCCTAATTAAAACTAATTCATTAACTGTTGAAGGTCTTGGTAATTAGTTTGGGAAAATATCAGGCTTTTTGCAATTATTCCACAGGACACACCTTTAATTCAATCATTTTGACCATTTCATTTGCACAACCACATCTAATTATAGGTCCATTTGGTAATTATTTGGTAGCAACCATGAACAAATTGGGAAAGAATCTCAGAGTCTTTGGTTACCGATTTATGTCCTGAGGTTGCATTTACACTCCAGTCGTATAGACAGTGGCCATCTGAGGAGCGGCAGTCACAGTCGAAATGCCACTCTATCCCTTCTTAGTCACACTGGAGTGCAGGTGCACATTTCGTGCCAAACTTCTGACTCAGGTCAGGTGAGAAAAGTGCGACCCAGTGGGTTCCCGTGGTCTTCACTCGAGCACACCGGAGTTGGAGGAAAGGAAGACTCGCCCCCTTTTTACGGCATGATCTGCCATAAAGCAGGTGAGCTCAAAGGTCCCAGTCACTTTGAGAGGCCAGGTAGAAGCATATTAGGTAAGTGTGTAGGAGTGGGGGAGAGTGGTCAGGAGTTGGGGGGGGGGCGGGGATCAGTTGGTGGGTGGGTGGGGTGTGGTGTTCAGGGGGTCAGCCAGAGGTTGTCGGAGGAGTAGTCAGGGGTTGGGGGTTAGTTGGCGGGGCCGGGAGGGTGGTCGGTAGGTGTGGGGGTAGTGGGGATGTCCAGTGAGGATGGGTGGTCAGTACCATGGTTACCCAGAAGTTAGAAGTGTTTAAATTCTGCTAATCTTTCCTGGGTAACTCTTCTGGTCAGACAATTGGGACCCTCCAAAGACTGAGAATTAAACTAGAGTATCGGATGGCTCCCAGTGCAGAGTCATTGCCCATTGGAAGTTTGAACCTCCCAGAGAATTCCCATGCAGTTCTTACATAGGTACTTCCAGGGGGTCCCGCAGAACATCTTCTGGGGTACTTCCCGGGTACAACCCCCCTGGAGAAGGAAGTTATGGGCCATTATATTAAACTTACATAAGAGCTTGGTCAGGTCACACTTATAGCACTGAGCATATTCCGATCCCCATGTGACAAAAACAGATATAAAAGCACTGAGAAAAGTCAAAAAAGATTCCCAAGAAGGGTACAAGTACTGCACTGCGAGATGACAGTTTTCGGGAATGATTTAACAAGGTGGGGCTTTCTTTCCTTAACAAAGACAAGGCTTTGAGGTTACTCGATAGAAGCCTTAACAATGATGAATGGATTGGACAGGGTGGATGTGGAGAGAACGTTTCCAGTTGTGGGAGAATTTAAATCTAGGGATCATAAATACAAGCTGGTCAAAAGAAATCGGACAGGAAAAGAAAGAAAAATTTCTTAGAAAGTGATTAGAATGTGTAAGTCGCTATCACAGGGGCAAAAAGCTGAGATGCTTTCAAAAGGAAACTAGATGAGTAGATAAGAGAAAAGGGAATTTAAGATACGCTGAAAGGCTGACATAAAGCAGATAAAATGGGAGGAATCCCGTGTGCAGTTCAAACCCATCTGGTACATTATTATCCTTTAGGGAATGGAATCTGCCATCCTTACCTGGTCTGGCCTACATGTGACTCCAGACCCACATAGCAATATAGTTGAGTCTTAAGTGCCCTCTGAAATGGCCTAGCAAGCCACTAAATTTAAGGGCAATTAGGGATGGGCAACAGATGCTGACCTTGCCAGCGACACCCACATCCCATGAAAGAATAAATTTAAAAAACAGTAGCACAGATTAGGGCCAAATACCCTGTTGCATGTTTTTTTGTGTATTCATTCATAGGAAGGTCAGTGTTTACTGCCCATCCCTAACTGACTTTGAGAAATTAGTGGTGAGCTGCCTTCTCAACCTGTTAATACATCTGGTTTGTGGTTTAGGTATACCCACAGTGCTGTTAGGGAGGGAGTTCCTGGATTTTGACCCAGTGACCTTGAAGGATGGTGGGAGGTTTGGAGAGGATATTGTAGATGGGCTGTATTAGCATGTGCCTGCTGCCCTTGTCCTCCTAGGTGGAAAAGGCCATGTGTTTGGAAGGTGCTGTTGAAGGAGGCTTGGTGAGTTGATGCCGTGCATCTTGTAGATGGTACACACACTGCTGCCACTGTGCGTCAGTGTTGGAGGGAGTGAATGTTTATGTTGGTGGATGGGGTGTCAAGCAAGCGGGCTGCTTTGTCCTGGAGTGTTGTTAGAGTTGTACTCATCCAGGCCAGTGGAAAGTATTCCATCACATTCCTAACTTTTGCTTTATAGATGGGAGTCTTTGGGGAGTCAGGAGGTGAGTTATTCACCACAGAATTCCAATTCTCTGACCTGCTTTTGTAGCCACAGTATTTATATGGCTAGTCCAGTTCAGTTTCTGGTCAATGGTAACCCCCAGGATGTTGATGGTGGAGGATTCAGTGGTAGCAATGTCATTGAATATCAAGAAAAGATAGTTAGCTTCTCTTTTGTTGGAGATGACTATTGCCTGGCACTTGCATGGTGCACTTTTTAAAAAAACATTTATCAGCCCAAGCCTGAATGTTGTCCAAGTATATGCTGCATATGGGCATCGATTGCCTCAGTATTTGAGGAGTTTTGAATGGCACTGAAAACTGTGTAATCATCAATAAACATCCCAATTCTGACCTTATGATGGAAGGAAGGTCATTGTTGAAGCAGCCGAAGATGGTTGGGCCGAGGACACTACCCTGAGGAACTCTTGCAGTGGTGCCCTGGATCTGAGATGACTGACCTTCAACGACCACAACCACCTTCCTTTGTGCTAGGTATGACTCCCACCAACGGAGAGTTTTCCTCCTGATTCCCATGTATCACCTTTATCCCACACTCAGTCAAAAGCTGTCTTGATGTCAAAGACAGCCACTCCCACCTCACCTCTTGAGTTCAGCTTTTCTGTCCTTGTTTGGACCAAAGCTGTAATGAAGTCAGGAGTTGAATGATCCTGCCTGAACCCAAACTGAGCATCAGTGAGCAGATTTTTGCCGTGTATGTGCCACTTGATAGCACTGTCAACAACCCCTTCCATCACTTTGCTGATGATCAAGAATAGACTGATTGGCTGGACTGGATTTCTCCTGCTTGTTGTGGACAGGACATACCTGGGCAGTTTTCTACTTTGTTAGGAGATGCCAGTGTTGTAGCTGTACTGGAATAACTTGGTTAGGAGTATGGCTAGTTCTGAGGTTGAATACCACAGCTGGGATGTTGTCAGGCCCCGTAGCCTTTGCAGTGTCCAGTACACTCAGCCATTGTTTGATATCACATGGAGTGAATCAAATAGCCTAAAGACTGGCTTAATGTGATGGTGGGGACCTCCAGAGGAGGTCAAGCTGGACCATCAACTCGATACTTTTGCTTGAAGATTTATACTGAGGTGCTGGGCGCCACCATTACTGAGGATGGCGATGATCATGGAGGCTCCTCCGATCTATGTAATTTTATGTAAAGTATAGTATTGGTGTAAAGTGGTTGCAATTATGCTGCAGATTTCATGTAAATGAAGCCTGAATTTGGATTCAAGGCTCCACCTGGAATAAACTAGGTCTTCTCTCACTGCACCATTGTGACTTCAGTGGATGTTCAGCAGAGACCCCCTTCTCTTCTGTCAAAGCTACAGCTACAACAGGAGATTGCAACCCTCCACCCCCCGTTATCATAGGTCCTCGGTAATCGTAAACCGAACAGTGAGATGTAAGTTTAAAAATTAATTGAGTTCCACGCAACTGTTATCTTCCAGGAACCGAGTTGTATTGGGAGTCAGCAATACAGTGTCAGCTCTAGCTTTTATGATTTCAGAGAAACCCTTCATCAGCATATCCATAAGAAATAGGAGCAGGAGTAAACCGTATGGCCTATCGAGCCTGCTCAACCCTTCAATACAAGGGACAGAATTGTCCCAGATTTGCACTAAGTGCAGTAACGGGCAGGGGAAACAAGGTTTTACCCGTTGGCCACAATGGCAGCTTCTCATGCTGTAACGTCCCAATCCTGTTCCATTAATTGTGCATTTCCGGGAAACACTCCGTTGTGATGGTGGGTGGGTACTCATTCCCCCATCACTCCATCACCTCACTGTTACCTCATGCCAAATGCTACACTTAAAGTGCAGCCGTGTGCACACCCCTCAGTGCCCCCAGCACACGACAGCTGCATCGAAGACATGGCCCCAAAAGGCAAGAAGACTGCAGACCCCAGGCTTAATGACTTGTCTCTTGAGCGCATTTGAATGCAGTGGAGACCCAGCATGATGTTCCCAAACCCGCTCTGGCTGCAGGAGGGCCAACAACATCACCAATCCAGCTTGGGTGGCAGCGGTGGTCAGCGCCTACACCCTACAAAAGAGGACAGCCACCCAGTGCCACGACAGGATGAATGATCTCCTCCATTCCACCAGGGTAAGTTACTCTTCTCATCATTCTCAACACACATTCAACACAGGGATCTCACACCTGAAGGGACAACACCACTAACTCTCACACACACCCTCACATCTCCATCAGACCCATAGCCTCTGGAGCTCACATCCTCATCCTGTCCATGGCTCCGCTCACCACACAAACATTCCACACAGTGCCATGTGCCCTGCTCACACTTCATCTGTTTTAATGCAGGAGAAACAGGCTGACAGCAGCAGGGAGAGGTCCCAGACCACGGTTAGAGTGCCCCACATTGGGCCCCCCTCTCTCACTTTGAGGAGTGTGCCATTGCGCTAACTGGTGAGAATGTGGACTGTGCCGGTGGTGACAGCGAGATCAGTGGCGAACACCCTGATGAGGATCCTGCACCCCATCATCCCTCTCTCAACGCAAATGAGAGTGCTCTCTCTCCTGCTTTTGACTCTGCTGCCATGCACTAATTATCTTTACTTTGGTTCACAGGGAGCTCTGCCAAGTGACCAACACCCTCAGCCAGCCAGGCCCTCAGCTCCATCAAGGTCCTCACCTCCAGCCAAGAGGACACCTCCTCCATTGAGGAGCTGGAAATAAGCAGCCTGGAAGACCCGTCACAGCGCTTACCACACCCTCCACCAGCGCAGAGACACACATCTCGGTAGGACCTAGATCTAGAGCAGGCTCAGGTTCACAATCTGATGGTCACCACACAGGCACATGTTTGGAGCAGGAGGAGGCAGGTTCATGCGAGCTCCCCAACACTCGGAGGACTGCTGGGGAATAGGCATCTGTGAGGTCCGAGCCAGATGACGAACCTCTGGAATTTACCTTCGAGCTCATCGTGGAGAGTCAGCAGAAGGTGTGGGAACATCGCGCAGAGCTGTTAGAAGCTCTCAACAGAGTGACACGTGAGTCGGAGGAGTGTGTCCGCCTGCTCTCTGATGAAGTGGTGCCCACAATATGCGAGTATGGAGGTGTCCATGGGGAGGATGACGGTGCCATGGAGACCCTGGTCCAGCAGAAGGTGGAGATGTGTGCAGACCTGCACTCCATCGCGGGAGCCATGGTGAGTTCCTGCAGTGGCAACGTGAGAGGGAAATGGGGCACCTTGACATCCCCCCCCCCCCCCCCACCAGCCCCTCGGTTGCTCATCCCCCACAAGGAGTCAGGCCGGGCCCTTGGGCACCCGAAGGAAGGAGGAGCGGAAGCTGGACACCCCTGGGTCTTCCACTCAGAAGTTGTCTTCTCCCTCTGATTCCCCTTCGCATGTGACCCTTAACCTCATCCTCTGTCATGGCTGAGGGAACAGCTGGCCCACAAGAGGACAACCAAAGGAAGCCAGGCCCTCCAAGGCCTCAGGGGTCCAGAGAACCCACGTCGAAGTTATTGGAGGCAACAGGGCCAACCATTGCACAGGCTGTCTCCACCCCAGCTGCGGATGTCAGGGCAGCACCTAGAAGTCTGAGACATTCGTAAGTGAAGGAGTACTGATCACAGTGGGTTGTACAGGTGAACACACTTTTTTCACTTTACAATCTGAAAATATATTCACTTTCACTGGATAATGCGTAATGGTGTCTTTCAGCTTAATTTACCAGCTTCGCGAGTCCTCCCCCTGCAACTGGCAGGGCCTTTTGGAGCCTTGTGCAAGCACTCTCACACGCACACGGCTCCTCCCCGCATCACACTCATCTCAATGTCCTGAGCATTTTCAATACTACCTGTTGGGGTTTACTTTCAGTTGTCCATCTGAGCTGACCTGCACCTTCACCCACCCACTGATCACACTCCCATGAGGCACCTGTTCTCGCCCACCATGACTCTCATTTTACTTTCGCTTTAGCTAGCATGGTGTGGCTAACATTTGTCATGTGCTCCCCCATTCTTTCCCCTCCCCCAGTCACCCAGTTCCTTTCCCCATCACAGTTGACCGCCCCCTGCCATCACCTTACACCTCCCCAGTGCCAACTCCCAGCCACAACCCTTTTTTTCAGGGATGTCCAGTTGAATGTGCATGTTACCTTCCTTCCCAAAAATCTCACCCCCATCCACATTAACCACTCCCGACCTCCTCGTCCCCATCCCCAGTGTCCATGTCTGCCTCTGAGTCCCCACCTATCACTCTTGTCATCCCTCCTACTCATACCTCACCCTCCCATCCTACCACCCAACTCTGCGCTCGGTCATTCTCAACATTCTCTCCCTCCATGCCCACCCTCAGTTCGCTCCCCAGGCATCTCTTCCTCCGGACTCTTTCCCCTCTTGGAACTCTTCCCCCCCCCCGCACCAGACTCACCCCATGGACTCCCCCCACCTTAGTCCTTCCCCCTTCCTGACTCCTTCCTCCACCTTTACTTCTTCTGCCACCTTTACTCCTTCCTCCAGCCTTACTCCTTCCCCTTTCTAGACTCCTTCATCCACTGTTACACCTTCGTCCTCCTTCCACTCTCCACCCCAGACTCCTTCCCTTACACCTTCCTCCCCCTTACACCTACCTCCCCAGTTGCTATCTTCTCCCATATTACCCCCTCCTCCTCCCACACTCCCTCTCCCTCCCAACTTCAGCCCCCCCGACATCCTTGTTGACCCCTCTGTACCTCGCCCCTCCAACACCTATGTTACCCACACTCCCAACCTCACCCATCCCTGACACCTTTGTTCTCCCCTCCCAACATCTTTGTTCCTTCCTTCCAACCTCACCCCTCTGACACACGATCCTCTCCAAGTCAAACCTAAACTTTCCTCTCCCACCACCTGGTACCTCATCCTGCAAGATAAAAGGCCAATGATATACATTAGGAGATAGAACTGAACTGGTGGATAACTGATCTTGTCAGCTATCCTTTGATGAACTGCAAACTGGAGACATAGAGCCTAGAAACCTGTTGACTCTGTGATTTGAGTAAGCTTAGAATAGTTGCAGGTGTGAATGCCACTGATAGCATTCAACTCGATATGTCGATTCCAGGGGGATGCCCCCACCCATGGTTATTCAATTCGGAACTTTCTGGAAGCTTGATGGTCTATGTTGGATAAGCAAAGGCAGCCATTTTAACACTTCATCAGTGTCCATTTTAAACAAATAAAGGACAGTTCCAGAAGCTTCCATACAAGCCCAGTCCATATGTAAAATTATAAATATGACATGTCTTTAGTGGGCATGACACACCTCTGCCACATGGGAAAAAATGGAATTTGGATTTTCTCTTTTTGTGTTCTGTTTTCCTGGTAAAGAAGGAGAAATAGAATCACACACTCTGCACTCATTCTATAGTTCACACATTAATCTTATTCTGCAATTGTCTGTAACAGTTTTCTTTTCAAGCTTAAATTCCTCATCATCCCTCCTGGGATGAGACTCAAGTGTAACTGAATTTCTTCAGGTATTGGGCTGGCATTAAGAAGGCTTCTATTCAGGACTCTCATGCCTTCCAACCCCTTTTTTCCCATTTAAAATTTGTAGTTATGATTTATCTAGCGGGTTAGGATTTTTATTAACATTTGGCTGTTGTGCTTTGGAAACTTTACCACCAGCACACACGTGACATCTGGTGAGCTGTGGGGTTATTGGAGTGTCCTGTTTAATCCTGTAGTCCTGGAAAGAATCAAAGATGTGGATCTAGATCTGGATCCTGAAATTTTTTAAAGGATCTTTAACATTGGGAGATAGGGTGAATGGACTTTTTGGTTTAGAATGTTGTGGGTTGTTTTATTTGGGATGTCATTGATTGTTTTCTAATGCTGTAGATTGTCTCAGCTGCTGTGGTACAATTTGTCAGAGCTGGCAAAGTGTGAGCAGTGTTTTCAGAGCAGGTTGTTGGATGTGGATTGGTTTGAAGCCTTCTCAGTAAGATGGAATATCTTCATAAAAAGATTTATTTTTTCTGCTTTTCAGTCACAGAGCATCAACCAGGCTGGGATAGGCTTCAGAGAAGAGTTGCATCATTGTAATAACATTGAATTAACACAGCTTGGCTGAGGTATATGTTCTGCTGAGTTCCCTTTTCACTTGTCCTGATACTGTACCCCTGCATTCTAGGTTCCCCTGCCAGGTGAAATAACCTCTCAGTGCCTACCCTGTCAAGCCTTTTAGAATCTTGTATTTTTCAATGAGATCACTTCCAATTGTTTTAAACTTCAGAGAATAGAGACCCAACTAGCCACAGCTATCCAGCAATGTCCAAGAGGAGTAAACACAGCGACAGAATTTATCTACTTTGTTCCCCAGAGTAGTGCCAGAATTAATTGCTCATTTGTAGGGACCTAGATGCAAGACCTAGAGATAAACTATTGCCCAATTATTATTCTTAGCTGCTGCTTAAGTTCTAGGTGTTTTTTTGTTGAGTTACAGAGCTGTAGACAGTTTCAGCTTTTTAAGGAATTGCTGTCATATTGTTGTAAAGAGAGATGTGTTGTTGAAGCTTTCTGTCTTGCACTCATCAGGACAAATGCAAGAATGCCAAACTTCAATTTATACTACAAGAGAAAAAGGGTGCTGATTGGTTGGCAGGTCAACTCTAATTGGCTAAGGCATTGCCACAAAGAAAGTCATAAGAGACAGGAGGAAGGGGAGAAGGAGGAGTACACTCAGCAGTATCCACAAAGTGTTTTCAGGGATCACTTTCCCTAACACAAAAATTGACAAGGAGCTGTGCTTGGATTGTCTGGAGGAGCCCCACAGCGCTCAGTTGTGTGGGCATCCAGGTGTATGGTCACCTGCTGTACTATCTGGCCATCAAGATGGACTAGGCCTTGGCACAGTTTGCCAGCCAACAAGCAGAGGAGGTGGAAGAGAGACAGCAACCTTTCTGCCATAGCTCTATGAAATCTCCTCATTATTTTCTTTCCATTTGATTCCTTTCATGTATTTATATATTCTCATGTGAAGCACTTTGCGTTTCTCTACATTGAGTTTCATGTGCCACCTGATTGCTCATTTCTCAAATATATTTAAACCTTCGTGAAGTTTATCCTGTGCAGCTGATCACCTTTATTACCTGTAGTTTATCTTGTCCAGCTGATCACCTTTATTACCTGTAGTTTATCTTGTCCAGCTGATCACCTTTATTACCTGTAGTTTATCCTGTCCAGCTGATCACCTTTATTACCTGTAGTTTATCCTGTCCAGCTGATCACCTTTATTACCTGTAGTTTATCCTGTCCAGCTGATCACCTTTATTACCTGTAGTTTATCCTGTCCAGCTGATCACCTTTATTACCTGTAGTTTATCCTGTCCAGC
Organism: Carcharodon carcharias; assembly: GCF_017639515.1. Taxonomy (NCBI): domain Eukaryota; kingdom Metazoa; phylum Chordata; class Chondrichthyes; order Lamniformes; family Lamnidae; genus Carcharodon; species Carcharodon carcharias. Next base: position 9,620,374 of record NC_054492.1, on the reverse strand, counting down.
TGATCACCTTTATTACCTGTAGTTTATCCTGTCCAGCTGATCACCTTTATTACCTGTAGTTTATCCTGTCCAGCTGATCACCTTTATTACCTGTAGTTTATCCTGTCCAGCTGATCACCTTTATTACCTGTAGTTTATCCTGTCCAGCTGATCACCTTTATTACCTGTGTGCCATTTGCAAGCCACAGCTCCAGCTCAATGATGCAAAAGTCATCTCAAGACCAACCCCTGTAGGATTCCATTGATTACAACCCCTAAGATAGTGACAATCTCCATACCATCACTCTCTGGATTCTATCAGTCAGCCAATCACACAGGCATTGTAAAACATTTTCACTGATTCCCATTTATTTATCCTCTGTACCAGCCTTTCCAGGGGAACTCTATCAAAGGCTTTACTGAAACTCATGCCAGTAAATAATTAGCCATAGTCCATAAAGGACCATGGGCATCTCTCTCCACTACCCAACATCCATCACCTTACCTCTACCAAACTTCTTTGACACCTCTTAAAGAAAATCAATATAAATAGTTGTTTGATAGTACAGAACTTGATATTACTAAAAAATACACTTTTTGTTGAAGTTTCTTGTACTCATCAGGACAATTCGCAAGAATACCAATGGTAAAGGGAACAAAAATGTATCCTGTATGAGAAGATCAATATCTTAGATTGGATATCCTCCCATCATAAACACATATTGGCTATCTTCTATGATATTATTCCTATCCAGGTGCTTAAAAAGGATTTGTACGCACTTGCTCAGAATGGATACCAAACTCACTAATCTGCAGTCTCTTGGGTCGCTTTCTTTATCTTTTTTTTTAAAATTAGGATTTATTACTACCTTTCTCCAGGCTCCAGACACTTCTCCAGTATTCTGTGGTTTCTGACAGATTTATGTCCAAGTGCCTGCACTTTCCTCTCTTAATTTTATGGTTCCTCAGATGCGCCTTCTCTGCCCTTTGATTTATTGAAGCTTGCACAGTTGTTTGGCAGCCATACTACTGGTGTAGACTGCCTCCGATCACTTCCTTCTCTCACTTTTCACACATATTCAGCCCCGTCCACCAATCCCTTCCTCATTCAGCACCCAGCCCGGTAAAAACATTACCCCATTTCACTTCCAATTTTGCTCTCAAGTTCCCGACCATCTAACCTTTGGCCCTCCGTTCACCAAGACATTTCTGCAGCTGCTGGTTTGCTCAACCACATCCTCACCTCCACATTCGACATCCGAACCTGCAATAAAACCAATACTCTCTTCCACCCTGGCCGTTCCTGTCGGTATGGCCCTCATCTCCACTCTATTAAGTCCAAGGGATGCAGGCTTGATAGCAAATGACAGACAACTGGGTTAACCATTCACTGCTAGATCTGACTGGACCTCCTAAAGCACTATTGGGACCTGCTCTTGACTGCTAAAACTGCTCACTATTCCCGGGTCAGCCTGGAATGCAACAATAACCCCCAGTTTCTCCTCTCCACTGCAAGCCATCCTCTTATACCCCTGCCTCCTCCATCCTCACCTTCAACAAAAAGTGCAAGGAGACCATGAATTTTTTCATCATTAAGATATTGAGGCTATCCTATCAGCTGCCTCTTTATTTCCTTTAGGGTTTCCTGGACTGTGGGCACCACTGGCCTGATCAGCATTTTGATACCTGTCCCTAATTGCCCTGGAATGGAGTGGCTTGCAAGGCCATTTCAGGGGGCAGTTAAGAGTCAATCACATTGCTGTAGGTCTGGAGTCACATATAAGCCAGACCAGGTAGGGACAGCAGATTTCCTTCCCTAAAGGTCATTAGTGAACCAGATGGGTTTTTACATCATTTCAGGGTCACTATTACTCAGGTGAGTTTTTAATTCCAGATTTTCTTTTTTAAATTCAGTGAATTTTTAAATCCCACCAGCTGCCACGATGACAGTTGAACCCATGTCCCCCTGATCATTAGCCTGGCCTCTGGATTACTGGTTAAGTGACATTACCACTAGTCCATCATCTCCGACACTTCCCCCCCCTTCCCCTAGCCAATTGAACCAAACTTCCTCTAAGGCTTCCCCCCTGTCCTGGGCCTGAACTCACAATATTCTCAGATTTTTCTCTTATCTTCCTTCATGCTCTCTCTGAGCTGATCTTCTCCATGGGAGCCACTTCCTGCTCTCTTGATGCTATCCCACTAAACTACTGACCACCCAACTTTCATTCCTGGCTCCCATTTTAGCCAATATTGGTAATCTCCTCAGGTTCTGTCCCTCTCTCCTTCAGACCTGCCGTCAGTACCAGTCTCCTCAAAAAAAATCCTTGATGCCAACCGTCCTTCCAAACTACCCACCCATCTCCCACTTCCCCGTCCCTTTCCCTTCCCTTTCCTCTCCATTATTCTTGAACGTGTAGTCATCTCCCCAATCTGTACCCATTTTTCGCAGAACTCCTTGCTTGAATCCCTCCATTTGGGGGCTTCCACTCAAGTCACAGAACAGAAATTATCAAAGGCCGGAGTACTTCACTCCCACTGGCGGTCATGACAGGCGTGAAACCAGTTTGCTATCGTCTGTTCTGCCTATCAATAGTGTCGCGTTTCCCTTCATCTGGAACTTAATTTTAATGCATCTGCATCTCATCATTGTGCCTGCACTCCAAAATCATCCCCCCCACGTCAAATTTACCTCCCATGTCAGCGTGATTTCAGCACGGCGTGTTACATGACTGCATTTAAAAGGTGCGTACCTAGCAAGCTGAACTTTGAGGGGACCGTGGAGGTGAGTGCACACAACCTTGCGCAGCGCTTGTGAGGATCCCCCGTGGGATGATCAAGGAAGAGGTGCCGCGCATTCGGGGGTGGAGCACAGGCAAGTCGCTTTTTCTTCGCTGGCTTTCAGTGTGGTACTGAGGCAAGGACCCCAATATGGGTGGGGTCGGGGGTGGGGGGCAATGCAGCACAGGCTGATGGGAGTACACATGCTGGAGTCGGTGGGGGGTGTTGGTGGGGTGCGGGTGTGTGGTGGATGGTGAGCGAAGCAGCCATGTACATGGAAACATTTCTCAAAAGCTACCATTCTTCTACAGGTGAGACCATTCAGCAGCAGCTCCATTGACACGCTGGGAGTCAGGCCTCTGAACCTTATCTGCTCACTCAAGCAGCACAAAAGCATGAAAGTGCCACCAAGTGCTCCAGAACTTATCATCCCTCGGGCACAGACTGTAAATTGATGTGTGTTTTAGGGGCAGCAGAACAATTGGCCGACTGGGCATGTTGTACAATCCCCTTGTGAGAGGCGGCCATGGTGCAGTCACTGCTGGAGGTGCTCACAGCCCCTTGCAAAGTCTGCATTCAGGTTTGGACCAGTCTCCCCTATGGTTCAAGCTAACAGTGCAGCCTTGCAGTGTGGGTTAGGAGAATGCCTGCTCCTGAGCTGAGAGCACAGCATGCAGTCCAGTGGGTGAAGCTGCCGCCAGTTGGTCAAGTGCAGCGGGGCTGACGTGGGTGGGGTTTCAGACAGCCATGAAGTACACTACACACTGGCCATCCAAGTGGTAGCCAGCACTCTCCTGCATGTGTGAAAGGGCCTTCAGGCTTAACCAAGAGAGATTCTTAGGACACATATGCTAACCTAACGTGTCTCTCTCTTTGAATCCGCAGGAGGAGAACATCTGGGTCATGGATAAAAGCAAAATACTGCGGATGCTGGAAATCCGAAATAAAAAACAGAAAATGCTGGAAAAACTCAGCAGGTCTGATAGCACCTGTGGTGAGAGGAACAGAGTTAACATTTCGAGTCCATATGCCTCTTCTTCAGAGCAGGATCATGGAGCTCGTGGTACAGTGGTATGCCTCATGGATTACAGGGAGCAGAGAAGAAGAAGAGAACAGCGGAGGTGTCTGGCTTGCCAATGGGAAGAGCACCTCCCTGAGGATGAAGGGGCGGCAGGGACTCCTGCGCATGCAGCTGAAGATCCACAGTGAGCTGTCGCTTGTAGGTGCCTCGCTAGGTGGCGTTTGTCATTCCTGCAGATGACTGAGAACCATTGTCGCTGAAGACTGCACATGTCTAGGGAACTGGTCAGTCACATATGCCGCCTGCTGCAGGATTTGGCGCCACGTGGGGGGCATCCACTGCCAGGGGCCGTGAAAGTGACCGTGGTGCTCAATTTTTATGCTGTGGCTCCTTCCAGGGCTCCACAGGTGACCTCTGTGCGAGATCTCGCAAGTCTCCACCCACAAGTGCATCTAGAAGGTTTACAGATGCTATTTTTGCAAAGGCACAGAACTTTGTACATTTCGCTCGGGATCAGGTCAGCCAGGAAGCAAGAGCGCTGGGATTTGTATTAATCTCTGGTTTTCCACAGGTGCAGGATACCATTGACTGCACTCATGTGGCAATTAGATGTCTGTTACAACAAGCAGTCATCCACATCAATCGCAAGGGCTGCCATGCGCTGAATGTTCAGCTGGTGTGCGGCCACCACAAACCCATCGTGCAGGTCTGCACATGATTCCCAGTGACCGTCCACAACCCTTACACCCTCAGCAGGTCTCAGATCCCTGACATCTTCCAGGGTCCACAGAGGGTAAAGGGTTGGCTCCTCAGGGACAAGGGCCACCCACAGAGGCCGTGGCTGATGACACCCGAGCAGTGGCCTCAGACTGCAGCAGAATGACGGTATAATGAGGCTTATGCTGCAACCCAGGCCTTGGTGGATGTCCTCTGGAGGCCCCCGGCCTACTTTGGGTATCTTGCTGTATGCCACGTGCACCCTTCTCGGCCTGTGGAGCTGGAGATGATGCGGTCAAAGGAAGAGGGGACTTGGATCGGCCAGACATTCCCGGAGTCACCTGGGTGGATGGCCCTGGAGTGTCAAGCTGCTGGTTCTCCTTCCTGTGGGTGTCTGACAGTCTCTGACTCCTTGGGGAGAAAGGGAAGCCAGAGTGAGATTGAACTGCCCTGCACCCTCCTCATATTGACACTGTTGGAGGCCAACTATGGCATCAGCGATGGAGTTCAGCCTGTGCAGCAGAGCAGGAGCGATGTCCTTGACCAAGGTCTCCATGATGGCCGTCATCCTGCCAGTGTTGAGTTTGGTGCATTGACATGGTGACACAAACACCTCAGACTGAAGGCAGATGTACTCGTTCATCGTCCCTTGCAATCTGAAGAGTGCACCAGACATCCCTCCCTGATGTTCCCAAGCTTGCCTTTGCAGCTCCAACAACTGACTGAAGACCGAGTCCAGAGGCTCCTCATCTGACTCAGACTCAGCAGATTCCTTGCCTCCAGCAATTCTTTGAAGGATGTCCCTGTCTCTGCCTGCTGTGGAACAGATTGTGTGCTGTGCTCACTAGATTCTGATCCCGAGGCTGCTCTACATCTAGTCCCACTGAGGTGTGTGTCACAGCGCTGGTGGAGGGTGTGGGTGAGCGCTGTGATGGGTCTTCAATGTGCTGCCCTCAGGGTCCTCATCTGAGGTGCTCTCAGCGCTGGGGTTGGGGTCAAGGTTGCTTGTGTGCGATGTCTCAGATGTGCCTAGGAGAGAAAGTAGAAATTATTAGTAATTGGCGGCCGCATTACACACAGAACAGTGGACACAGAGTAGCGTTGACAGAGGAATGAACTGGTGCAGAATCCCCATGTGGGTGCTTGTCGCTGGCTTCACCATTGCCACGGAAAAGTTCACATCCTCTCTGTTCCAACATGCACCTCTCGAAGGGAGTGAAAACCTTGATATCTGGCACTCCAACCCTGGTCTGGGATCTCTCCTGTTGATTGTGCGCGATCTTGTCCTGCATGAAGACAGATGTAGAGAGTGCAATCAAGGTGCATGCCAGGCTAAATGCGAAGGATGCCAGGCGTGTGCATGTGTGTGTTGAGTGGAGCCATGGACTGGATGAGGAGACAGTCTCCAGAGGAGATGAGGCCAGATGGAGATGTGAGGGTGTGTGTGAGAGAGTGAGTAGCGACGTCCCTTGAGCTGGCAGTGAGTGAGATGCCAGTGAATGTGTGATGGGCTTGAGTGGTTGAGTTTAGACTGATGAGATGGTTGCCATACCCTGGCGGCACAGATGAGATCATTCATCCATTTTCTGCGCTGGATGGCCGACCTCTTGTATGCAGCGTTGGCACTGACCAGCACTGCCATTCCCTCCCAAGCCTGAGTGGTGAGACTGATGGGCCTCCTCTGGCCAGAGCGGGGGTAGAGGACATCACAGTGGGCCTCCATGGTGTCCAGAAGGCAACCAGGAATGCATCATTGAATCGGGGAGCTGCATTCTTCTTGGCTTTTGGGGCTATGTCTTCACTGGAGCAGTCCTGGGCTGCAAGCATTGAGAACTGTGTGTGCGCAGCTGCAGTTTAAATATGGTGCCCGAAGTGAGGTAATGGTGAGGTAACAGCGTGGTGGGTAAATTGGAGGCTGCCCATCAGTGATCCAGCGTGATTCCCATGACTGCATTATTAATGAAGCAGGATGGATTGGGAAGGGGACCATATGGTGTGAAAATCGGTCATTGTGGCCGGTGGGTAAAACCCCATTTTACTTGCCCTCTACCGCACTTAATGCAAATCTGGGATGATCCCACCCAAAGTCACAAATTAAATTCTAAATGACTGTAAGGAAGTCAGGATAAGTGAGTCTTTTTCTGGATGGCAAGTTGTAACTAGTGGAGTTCCACAGGTTTCAGTCCTTGGGCCCCAACTGCTTACAATCCATATTAATAACTTGGATTCAGGGATAGAAGGTACTATCACTAAATTTGCAGATGACACCAAAATAGGTGGGAAAGTAAGTTGCAATGAAGAAATAAGAAATTTACAAATGGATATGGACAGGTTAGGTGAATGGGCCAAAATGTGGCAGATGGAGTTTAACGTGGACAAGTGTGAGGTTATCCATTTTGGTCGGAAGAATAAAAAGGCGACTTATTATTTAAATGGAGAGAAACTTCAGAATGCTTCAGTGTAGAGGGATCTGGGTGTCCTCGTGCATGAATCACTGAAAGCTATTATGCAGGGACAGCAGGTAATAAGGAAGGCAAATGGAATTTTGGCATTTATTGCTGAAGGAATAGAGTATAAAAATAGGGAAGTGTTGTTGCAACTCTACAAGGCATTGGTGAGACTGCACCTGGAGTACTATGCACAGTTTTGGTCCCCTTACTTGAGGAAGGATGTAGTTACATTGGAGGCGGTCCAGAGGAGGTTCACTAGATTGATTCCAGAGATGTGGGGCTTGTATTATGAGGAAAGATTCAGCAGTTTATACTCGCTAGAGTTTAGAAGGATAAGAGGAGATCTAATTGAGGTATATAAGATGCTAAAGGCGATAGACAAAGTAGATGAGGAGCAGATGTTTCTCCTTGTGGGACATTCTAGAATGAGAGGCCATAGTTTTAGGCTAAGGGGTGGTAGATTTAAATCAGAGATGAGGAGGAATTACTTTTCTCAAAGGGTCGTGAATCTGTGGAATTCACTACCTCAGAGTGCAGTGGATGCCGGGACACTGAATAAATTTATTGAGGAGATAGACAAGTTTTTAATTAGTAACGGGTTGAAAGGATATGGCAGGAGGGTGGGAAGTTGGAGTTGAGGCCGAAATGAGATCAGTCATGATCATATTGAATGGTGGTGCTGAATTGCCTACTCCTGCTCCTAGTTCTTATGTTCTTATGTTTTATCTAATTGTAGGAAGAGAATCACCATCAGTGGCTTCTCTTCCCATTCCCACACTGTTACCTTGGATGTCCCCAAAGGATCTATCTTTCGCCCCTCCTACTTCTCATCTGCATGCTGCCCCTTGGTGACATCCTCCAAAAACACATCAGTTTCCACAAGTATGCTGCAATCACCCAGATTTACCTCACCACCGCCTCACCTAACTGTATATAAATGACCAGGCTGCTTGTCTGACAACCACTACTGACAACCAGGATGAACAGAAATTTTCTCCAGTTAAATATTGGGGAGACTTAAGCCATTGTCATCGCCCCTCACTGCAAACTCCACTTCCTCACACTGACACAATCCCTCTCTCTGGCAACTGTCTGAGGCTGAACCAGGCTGTTCACAACTTCAGTCTCATATTTGATCCTGAGATGAGCTTTCAACCACACATCTGTGCCATCAGTAAGGCCGTCTATCTCCACTTCCATATCAACTGATTCCATCTCTCCTTCAGCACTTTCACGCTGGAACCTCTTTCATGCTTTGTCACCTTCGGATTTGACTATTCCAATGCACTCCTGGTTGGCCTCCCACATCCTTCCCTCCATAGACTTGAGCTCATCTGAAATTCCGCTGCCCATGTTCTAACTTTCACCAAACCCTGTTCCCCTATACTCGCTGGCCTGCATTGGCTTCTGGTCAACCAACCCCTTGACTCAAAAATTCCCATTTGTTTTCAAACCCTTCCATGCCCTTGCCCCTCCCTATCTCTGTAATCTCCTCCAGGCCCACAGCCCTCTGATATATCTGCACTCACCTAATTCTGGCCTCTTGAGCATTCCAATTTTAATCATTTCACCATTGACGGCCATGTCTTCAGCTGCCTAGGCCCCAAGCACTGTAATTCCCTCCTTAAATCTCTTTGCCTCTCTACCTCACTTTCCTCCTTTAAGACACTTCTTAAAACCTTCCTCCTTCAACCCATCTGCCTTGATGCCTCCTGATGTGGCTCGATGTCAGATTTTGTTTCATAAAGCTCCCGTGAAGCACCTTGGGCTGTTTTATGACATTAAAGGTGCTATATAAATACAAGTTGTTGTTCTTGTGAATAGTGTCACAATTTACCTCGGGGACGCTTTCTAAGTTAAGTGAGTTATCTATCTCGACTTGGTTAAAAACTGAGGCAAAAGGCTCGGCATTGTTGCAGCCTGTGTTAGTATCATGGGTCCTGCACTAAACAGATCGCATTCCCTGTGGCTCCACTCCATTCCTCATTTTTGTTCTTCTCTTTCTATAACTAACACACTTTATCATTATCCTTCCCTTCTCTTGATAAAATCCCCCAGGGACGGGGCAGTTCATATATGGGTCTGACAAGAGTGATGATAGAAGGCTGCCGAGTAATGCAAGGTGGCAGAAGAGAATGCTCATGATGCCCAACAGATCAATCAATCTCAAAAAAACCAGTCAACACTTTGCGTTTAACTAGTTAGGATCACACTCTTGCTTTTAAGGGTGGAATTGTCCGTATCTGCTGGCGACGGGTACCAAGGCGGACGTGACAGGGCAATATGACAGGAAGGCCAAAGGTCAGTGTCACAATGTCGTGAAACAAGTTTGCGATTGTCCGCTCTCCCAATCAATGGCGGGCTGCCTTTCCTACCTCCGCACATTGGGAACTTCATTGTAATATACCTGCATATCCTTGTAAGCCCAGCTCACTGGAACCACAACCACCCCCCCCACTTCAAATTTACCACCCACGTCGGTGGGAAAGCACGCCAGTAGAACATGTACGGACACACGTGACGTGTAGAAAGGCGGGACTTACCGGCAAGGCCTTGCTCACATCGCAGACATTCGAGGAGCAGGAGATGCTGGAGCCAAACAGCAATGGGACCCTGGGGGACAAGAGCATTGCATGCTGGGCGGATTCTCATGGACTTGGCTCTGCCGTGAAGCAGCTCATGGAAGGTAGAAGGTCACAGTTGAAAGTCTGCTTTGGGGCATCAGTATCCTGGCCATGGTCTGCTACAGATGATCGTCGAGGGGGTGGAGAGGATGATCCAGCTGTGGGTGGGAGAGGAAGATGAACCAAGGGGGGAGGGGGGAGGTGGCGATGGTGGGAGCAGAATGTCGATGTTTGACTGGGAGAGAAAGTTATGTCAGGTGGGGCGCGGGGCGGTGAGATTGGGAGCAGGGGAACCATGGTGTCGGGGAGGTTAGGTTGGGAGGAGGTAAATGAAGGTGCCATGGGGGCGTGAGTTTGTGGGGGAGGGAGTACAGGGAGAGAAGGGGGTAACGGGGGAGAATATGGCAATTGGAAAGGTAGGTGTAAGGGGGGAGGAAAGTGAAAGGGAAGGAGTTCGGAGCGGAGGAAGGAGTCCAGAGGGGCGAAGGAGTATGGGGGAAGGGAGAAAAGAGTCTGGATGGAGGAGGGAGTTGGAGGGGGAAGGAGTCCAAGAGGAGGAAGGAGTCTCGAGCGAGGAAGAAGCCCGGAAGGGGGAAGGAGTCTGGAGGGGAGAAGGAGTAGGTTGGGGGGAAGATTTCTGAGGGGGGAAGGAGTCTGGATTGGGGAAGGAGTAAGTTGGTTGGGCGGGGCTGTGGAGGGGATGTCCAGGTAATGGTAAGGGGTGGGCGTGGTCTGTGGGGACGATGAATGCTTCTTGGGGAGTGAAATCAGGGTGGGGCGGTAGAGGGAATAGTGAGAATGACTGAGGGCAGAGCGAGGCAGTAGTGTGGGAGGGTGAAGGTGCAATGGTAGCGATAGAAGGGATGGTGAGGGTGGTTGGTGGGGACTCGGAGGCAGACACGGACCCTGGGTGTCATAAGGAGGAGGTCGGGGAGGTTAATGTGGATGGGGGTGGGATTTTTGGGAAGGTAGGGAATGTGCACATTCAGTTGGACATCCCTGAAAGAGAAGGGTTGTGGCTGGTAGGTAACAGAGGGGAGGTGGAAGGTGATTCTGGGGGAGGGGGTCGACAGTGATGGGGGAAAGAACATGGGCGACTGGGGGAGGGGAAAGGATCGTGGAGCTAAAGAAGAATGTTGCACGCACCAGGCTTGTAAATCCAAAAGTGAAAGGAGGCTCATGGTGGATGGGAACAGGTGCTGCTTGGGAGTGTGATCAAGTGGGTGGGCGGAGATTCAGGTCAGCTCAGATGGACAACTGAACGAGAACCCCAATGCTCAGGACATTGAGATGAGTGTGCTGGATGAAGGATCCACGTGTGTGTGGGAGAGTGCTTGCACAAGGTTCCAAAAGGCCCTGCTGCACACACACTCCTCCCTCCAGAATCACTCGTGGGCTGGCTGAGTGCAGCTGAGCTGCTAGTGGGAGGGGGCAATGCAGTGGGAGGACTCCCAAACTCTGTCAATGTAGCTGAAAGACAACATTACACAGTATTCAGTGAAAGTGAATATATTTTCAGATTATAAAGCGACAAAATGTGTTCACCTGTGAAGCCACTTACAATCAGAAGTTCTTAACCTTTCTAGGCCTATCACTTCTAGGTGCTGCCCTGACATCCGCAGCAGGGGTGGAGACAGCCTGTGCAATGGCTGACCCTGTTTTCTCTGATGATTTTGGTGTGGGTCTTCTGGAGAGTCGAAGCCTTGAGGGCCCCGGTTTGCTTTGAATGTCCTCCTGTGGTCCAGCTGCTCCCTCTGCAGGGACAGAGAATGAGGTTGAGGGGGGTCACAGGCAAATAGGACTCGGAGGGAGAGGGCAGCCTTTGAGATTCCTGAGTGGATGACCCAGGGGTGTCCAGCTGCTGCTGCTCCTCCTCCCTTCAGGTGCCTGAGGGCCCCGGCCTGACTTCTTGAGGGGAAGGAGCAACTGGAGGGACATTGAGGTGCCCCGTTTCCCTCTTGCCTTACCACTGCAGGAACTTACGGTTACTACGTTGGAGTGCAGGTCTGCACACATCTCCGCATTCTGCTGGACAAGGCTCTCCATGGCGTCCGCCATCCTCCCCATGGAGACCTCCATACACGCACGTGGGCACCACTTCATCAGAGGGCAGGCAGACGCACTCCTCCGATTCGCATGCCACTTTGTTGAGGGCTTCCAGCAGCTCTGTGTGACGTTCCCACACCTTCTGCTGACTCTTTTCGATGAGTTGAAAGGCCGAATCCAGAAGCTAATCTGGGCCTCACAGATGCCCCTTCCCCAGCAGTCCTCCGACTGAACCTGCCTCCTCGTCCTGCTCCAGACACGTGTCTGTGCGGTAACCATCAGATTGTGAACCCGAGCCTGCTCTAGATCTAGGTCCCATGGAGGTGTGTATCTCTGTGCTGGTGGAGGGTGTGGGTAAGCGCTGTGACGGGTCTTCCAGGCTGCTTATTTCCAGCTCTTCAATGGAGGAGGTGTCCTCTTGGCTGGAGGTGAGGACGTGGATGGAGCTGAGGGACTGGCTGGCTGAGGTTGATGGTCGCTTGGCAGAGCTCCCTGTGAACCAAAGTAGAGATAATTAGTGCATGGCAGCAGAGTCAAAAGCAGGAGAGAGAGCACTTACATTTGCATTGAGAGAGGGATGATGTGGTGCAGGATCTTAATATTAGTGTTCGGCACCGATTTCACCGTCACCAAACGCATGGTCCACGTCCTCACCAGTCAGCGCAATGGCACACCTCCCAAAGTGAGTGAGGGACCTAATGTGGGCCACTCCACCCCCCGGTCTGGGACCTCTTCCTGCTGATGTGAGCCAGCTTCTCCTGCATGAAAACAGATGGAGAGAGTGTGAGCAGGACACATGGCACTGCCTGGAATGTTTGTGTGGAGAGCGGAGACATGGACAGGATGAGGATGTGAGCTCCAGCGGGTATGAGTCTGATGGAGATGTGAGGGTGTGTGTGAGAGTTAGTGGTGTTGTCCCTTGAGGTGTGAGATCCCTGTGGATGTGTGATGGGTTTGTGAGTGTGTGAGTTGAGAGTGATGAGAAGAGTGACTTACCCTGGCGGAACAGAGGAGATCAATTGTCCTCTTTGGGCACTGGGTGGCTGTCCTCTTCTGCAGGACATTGGCGCTGACCACCACTGCTGCTGCCTCCCACGTTGGAATGGTGACGTTGCTTTCTGGCCTTTGCCCACAACAAGGGTCAGGGACATCATGACAGGCCTCCATAGTATCCAAAAGGTGTTCTAGAGATGTGTCACAGAATTGGGGACTGCAGTGAGCTTGTCTTTCAGGGCCATACCTTCTGTACAGCAATCCTGGGCTGCAAGAACTGAGAGGTGTGTACGTGGCTACACTTTAAATATGGTGCCCTGTGTAAGGAAGCGTCAAGGTGATGGCGTGACAGGTGAATGAGAGCCCGCCTGACATCAAAGCGGCCCGTTTCCCGGGAATGCATGATTAATGAGATGGGATTGGGATAATATGGCGTGTAAAGCTGCCATTGCAGCCGACGGGTAAAATGTTCTTTTTCCTGTCCACTACTGCGCTCGGTGCAAATCAGGGACAATTCCACCCTAAGGGCGGGATTTTCCACACCTGCCCGCTGCCGGAACCTTCCGGTGCCCCCGCAGGTCAATGGGTGACTGGCTGAAGCCGCCTCGCCCGCAGTGGGTCCCGCCCGAGACAGGGCCGGAAAATCCAGGCCTAAGTATCAAGGTCCTGGTTTCAAGTCCCAATCCAGGACTTGAGCACAACAGTCAAGTCTGACACTCCAGTGCAGTGCTGAGGGAGTGCTGCACCATCAGAGGTGCCACCTTTTGTCTGAGATGCTGAACTGAGGCCGACGCAAAAGATCCCATGGCACTATTTTGAAGATGAGTCTGGGAGATATCCCCTGTGTCCTGGTCAATATTTATCTCTCAATCAACAAAACAGAAAAAAACAATTATCTCGTTATTGTAACATTGCTGTTTGTGGGAGCTGCTGTGCGCAAAGGAGCTGCTGCAGTCCCTACATTACAACATTGATTATGGTTCGGAAATATTTTATCAGCTGTAAAGTGCTTTGGGACATCTGGTGGTCGTGAAAAGCACGATATAAATGCAAGTGTTTCTTTTCCCTTTAAGCCTTCAGTAGAAATGAAGGAGTGTTTTCTGTCATTAAGTTAATATTCCATTCTTTATTTAATGTAATGACACATTAGCCAACTAGTGCATGCAGTGGAACAAATGGAGAGTTTTTTGTTTGGCACAACTTGACCTCCTGCCAAACCCCTTTGTGGCCAGTGCACAGCCAGTGGCCAACGCAGGTACTGCAACACTGAACATTTCTGGCTCAGGCTCATTTCAGCGTGACAGGGCGGATAGGACAGTCAAGCAGAACTGAAGGAGGTGAAGGAGCAGGAGAGGGACGTGTGAGAGAGTGCGTTTATACAGCACCTTTCACAACCCCAGGACGTCTCAAAGCACTTTACAGGGAATGAAGCATCTTCCCTAGTGGCAGTCACTGTTGTAATGCAGAAAATGCTGCAGCCAATTAAAGCACAGCAAGCTCCCACAAATAGGAATGAGATAATGCCCGGATAATCTGTTACATGGTGTTTGTTGAAGGATAGATGTTGGCCAGTAGAATGGAGAAAACTTCACTGCTCTTCTTTGAAATTGTCCACTCAGCGGCAAGTCTCATCCGAAAGATGCCACTTCCTATCACTCTCAAAGTGGCCAAAATTGGTTGCTCCTTTCACTGAAATAAAGCTAATTTGACTGAATCTGAAAGTTACTTTCACAGTCAGGAAGCTCAGTTTTACTGCAAATTGATTTCACCTCCAACATAAATTCCTAACTGCTGTAGAAAATCACCTTTTCGAAAGACTTTGGGCCCATGAGTGTCTTTGTTTTTAAACAGTTTTAACCAACTCATTATTAAAATTATTCAGAATGAATAAAGAACATGTAGATGCTGCCAAACATGTCAGAATTTCTCGTGTTACATGGCATCGCTACAATGGTGCTTGATCACCCATCATATCGACCATCAGTTTTAGACTTGGTGGCTGGTTTTACAGCTGGATGCCCTCCCTGTCGCCAACCATCCCCATTGACCTGGGCTGGGGGCTGGCACCAAGACATACCGGCTTGCTTACACCAGTGGCCAAGTTCTTCCGTGACTGGCAAACTTGAGATTAGCAGTCATAATTCACAAGTGTGTCCTGGTTGCAGTTCTGAGCGGGACCTGGTCTGAAAGAGGCCTCGTGGGGTTCCAATCAGCTGCCCACAAGCCACCTCCAGGCACCTGCTAGGCTTTGGTGTCAGCAGAGTCCATTGGTGCCCCCAATCTGCCCACAGTTGGGCAGTTAAATATACAAAATGTACCACTGCCATAATGAAATTGCTGGTGTTCAGAGCTTACTCATGCAATGCATTCTTCCATTTGTGTTTTGACTATTTGCTGTGTATTGTCTATATCTCAGAGTAATGCGGAGATGACACTAGTTTCTAGGTGTGCAACAGGTTTATTTATAGGGCTTTAAAATATTTCTACCATCATTGTTATCTAGTTTCTCGTAACATTTCTGTTTACTCGAGCTTGGAGTCATCATCCAGGCTTAACCAATCAAGCACAGTGGTCATGGATCAGATATCAGTCTCACATAATCAAACATAGAACAATTTGAATGCTACAGTAGGTATGCAAGTGTCTCTGTACTAATCCCAAAGGTATTGGGGTGTCTGTCAGCATCATGAGAAATCTGGAAGGGAAGATTTTAGATATTCTTGGAAGTGTTAAATAAGAAATTATAATTACCCAACAATGAGGGATAAGTGATGCCAGGTATTGGAGAGACTTAGTGAAGCCTTGTGTCTTCTCCTTAGAGGTTGAGAAGAGATTTAATGCAGGTGTTCAAAATAATGAAGGATATTGAATGATTAGATGGGGGAAAATTGGCAGAAGGGTTGTTAACGGGAACACACAGATTTACGAAAATTGGCACCAGAATCAGAATGGAGAGGTGAAGATCAATTTATTTATACAGCAAGTTATTATGATGTGGAAAGCCCTGTTTGATTGGGTAGTGGAAGCAGATTAATAGAAACAGTCATAAGAGAATTGGATAAATATATGGAAAGGAAAATATTCCATGGCAATGATGAAAGAGGAGGAGAGTGAGGCTAATTGGGAGAGGAAAACCTTTCAACATGGAATCAAGTCCCCTTTTAAAATAACCAAGGCGGGGAGACCATTTCTGGGTCGTGGTTGTCAGTGTGCCTGCCTCCATCTCTGCCATCCAATTAATGACAATAGGAGGGTTCCTGAGGCCTAATCTGAAGGCCTACAGCTTTGGAAGGACAGCAGCCTCATGGCAGACTGCCATTATTGGTGGGGGCACTTCCAGCATCCCCTGAAGATGTACTTACTTTTATAAAATAAACGGTGACCCCAGCTGCGAGGCCACCCCTCTGGAGGGCCAATCCCTCCACCGATCGGCCTACGGCTTCAGCTCTCACCCGCTGATGGCTGCAGTTCTGAGCGGGACCTGGTCTGAAAGAGGCCCTCGTGGGGTTCCAGTCAGCTGCCCACAAGCCACCTCCAGGCACCTGCTAGGCTTTGGTGTCAGCAGAGTCCATTGGTGCCCCCAAGCTGCCCACAGTTGGGCAGTTAAATATACAAAATGTACCACTGCCAGGAAGGTAGCCCTCACCTCTTCCACCTTGCCTCTAGCAAAATCAGCCGGAGGTGGGCACCCATCAACCGACTGACCCACTGCTTTCCTTTCAAATTTTCCTACTGGTCCTGTCTTCAAGCCCATCAGGAGGGAAGATTCTGCCTTCAAAGGGCAAGCATAGCATGATGGGCTCAATAGCCTCATTCTGTGCTGAATTATTGTATGATCCTATGAACTCACTTACTGTCTAACTCTTGTTTTGTTTGAAGTGTCTCAATGGAAACTTCTGGATATCAATAAGGTTTCACATTTAGACTTTTAACTGGTTGACCAGAGTTTGTACTCACTTCTCAGTGGTGATATTGGGTGGGGGAGAGGGGCTGGGAGGGGGGCGGGGGAGGCTGGAATTCCCCTAGGTTGCAAGCTTTGCTTATCTCAGCGAGATCATTTGTCGAGTCTGCATCGGTCAAACCAGTGGCTTAAGCAAGAATTGATGTAGTCCTCCAGTCGGATGTCTTCCTCTCTCCCCTCACCACAAGGCGGATCAACAGGAGATTAGAAAGAGAAAGGAAATCACAAAATCAAAGAGCAAGTGGAAATAAATCCTTATGTTGACTTTCAGTGAAAACATATTTCAAGTCAGCCACGCATTAATGAATCATTTCATCCTGTTCTCTTGACAGCTTTTTTTTTATGTGAGAAGATGAATTCACTATCAAGGCCATTTAATGACCCCCTCCTCCTGCCACTGGGATTTTCCCAATGGTGGGGAAAGCTGGCTCCAAATGTCCAGCCCGCCAGGTGAAACCGTGCGGACTGGTGGCTGGGCAAGGTGGGGTACCTCCTTTGTGGGTTCCCTGTGGCAATCAGAGTCTTTCCCCCTCCTGGAGTTTCCCCTCTACCCTGTCCTGTCTGCTCCACACTCGCCACCACCCCCCACCCCCCCCAAGTACCCCCACCCACCTCGCTGGGGCCTGGGCCCCGGCAAGACCTCAGACTTACCTTCGTCCAGGTTCCATCACGGTTCACTTCCCTCTCGGGCTGCCTGTAGGCTTGGCAGTGGACATCCCTGCTCCTGCTGACGCTACCGGGACCAGAGAGCAGCCAGCCAATCAGATGGCTGACAGCTCTCGGAGGCAGGACTTCCCACTCAGTCAAGTTAATGGTCTCCTGGCCGTTAACTGGTTTTAGAGTGAGCTGGCCCAAGCGGAAGCAGGCCCGACACCAGTTTTTAATTTTAAATTTTAAAATTCAGCCCATTAAATCTGTTTGTCTCGCTACAGATGCTATGTGGCTTGGCATATTTTTGCAGCATTTTCTGTTTTTATTTCTGCTGCCATTAGATGTTCGGACAGAAGAAAGCATTACTTTGGACAGAAGAGTGTTACAGAAACTGATTCCTAAGAGCAGAAATTAAATTTTCAACCTACAGGACTCTTGTCATCTAATTCATACATTCCTTCGACCGTATTGCAGCAGAGCATGCCTAAGCTAAGTCACGCACCATGCTGGAGATTTATCATTGTGCCTTCACTGTGGCTGAACCAATATTCCAGCAGCCCATGACTAGCACCATGGGAGAACCATCGCCAAGAGACGTATAACAGGTCAAGAAGATGGTCCACAACTACCTTCTCAGTATAACTAGGGATGAGCAAGTTATGCAGCCTTGCAATACCTGGAGAGAGTAATAAGAAGGAAGTACTCATTATCGGTGTTTAATGTTGTACTTTACTGCTTCCTTTTTAAGACACAAGAATGATACCAGAAATGTGTGGATATATATCTATCAGGAAAGGATGAATAGTCTGTTTCTCTTCTCTCTTGATAAAAGGAAACTGAGGAGTGACTGAATTGAGGTCTTTAAAATTCTGAAAAGTTTTGAGAGAGTGGATACAGAGAGAATATTTCCTCCTGTTGGGAAGAGAATAACTAGAGGCCCTCGATATAAGATAGGGACCAAGAAATCTAAAAGGGAATTCAGAAGAAATGTCTTTACCCAGGGAGCAGTGAGAATGTAGAGCTCAGTACCAGAGAGATTGGCGAGGTGAATAGTATTGATCCATTTAAAAGGAAGCTGGGCAAGAATTTGAGGGAGAAAGGGAATAGAGGGTTATGATGATAGATTTAGATGATGAAAGATGGGAAGAGGCTGTGGTGGAACATAAAAACCAGCATGGACTGGTTGTGCTGAATGGCTTGTTTCAGTGCCATATATCCTATGTTTATAACGTTTGTGCCCTTGGCACCAAAGTGGAATAAAAAAATTGAACATTCACATGCTCTCAATTGTGCAATGAATCGTCATTTCCTTGTTAAGTAGGTGTAATTTTCTCACATCTAACATATATACTTTCAGAGTAGTCTGGAAGTAGCTGTTGTTGGCTGACAGCCATAAAATGAGACAGCCAACATCAGGTAATGAGCATTTTGTAATGGAGTGAAACAGGAGGTAGTCTAGGTTAGACCAGGAAACCAAGCTGCACAAACTAATTGGTGCAGGTAAGTGTGTAATAAGTTCTAAGCCAGGGTTGGGCCTCTGTAATCATAAGGAATTTCAAATAGGCCTCTTCACACATCACTAGGGTTAGCAACGTACCCCCATGATTATCCAGGAGTCTTTAGGAATTATAGATTAATCTCCACAAGCTGACGAGCAGCCACAAAGAAAAATCAACTGCATTTAAAAAAACATTTCCCCCCAACCCCCCAGCCCCACTTTCTTTGAACACTTTTGTTTATCAGTCAAAAAAATTGGAGATGGGCCAAAAATAAAAGCTGTTTGATTAACAGTCAAGAGTGATCCAATCGAGTAATGAAATCTGTTTGCTTTCCAAGTGGTATAGAAAGTTGTGGCGTGACAAGTGATGGGAGGGGAGCCGGAGGTCATGGATTAAAACCTCCAGAAATACATCCAGTGTGAGTTGCAACTCCCTATTCCATTATGCGCTCAAAAATAGGCAGGACATGTCTGCAAGTTACTCACTCTTCCATGGAGCAGAATGAACTGAAACCGTAAGACCACAACTCGAAATTGATTCCTGGGATCTTGCATGCATCTGCTGGACAGGAATGAATAAATTTCATCTGCCACCCATCAGCATGTCAGAAATTAAACGCATCAGACAGTCGATCTTTAAGGTTTCTACCTGGGCCCTGTTGGAGTCATTTTTATCCTTGATTCCAGTTGTCTTGAGGCAGTGAAGTCTCTGCTCAATGGTGATTGATTGCAGTCACGATTTATATTCATTGCTGTGTTATTTCCAGTAATTTAAGAGTAAATCCTGTCTTGTTGCCTTCATGTCAGAAAGCTTTGCCTATTCAAACTTGGAACATGAGAAATCATTTGTATTGAGATCCGGATTTTTTGCTGATTCTATTGGAGGGAAGATCAAGGTCTGTCTGCCAGTAATTTCCTAATCTTCTCCTCTGCTGAGTGACGTTTCACATCGGGAGCTTTAAGACATGTGTTTGTGCAGCTTGGATATGATTTTATAATCCTATGTATCAGTGCTTAATCTCAGTGCTGAATTGATCCACAAATAAACTTTTTTAAACTGCATTTGGCAGGAATATACATCGCCGGCTGGGTTTTTTTGGATTCAGAAAAGCTGTTTTACTAGATTGCCCAGGTTTCACAAGCCCCTTAACAACTCCAAGTGAATAGGCACCCCATCCCCAGCTTTTACCAGTGCTGCTGTCAGCTAAGCATGAAGACGTATGCAAAAGCAACTGGGAGGGTAATTGGTCTTCTAATGTTAGCTCCACCCTGTGTCTCTTGCAAGAAGCCTGGCTAATATTGTAAGCTCATCATTCAGAAACAGGGGCCTGTAAACCATTGATAGAAAAGAAAAGGTGCCCCAACATGCCATGGGAAACACAGTATGCCCAAACTACAGAGTGGAAACCCCATTCCAAATCCTAGCGATTGGTTTGTTTTAATCAGTGGGGCTGGTCACTAGTACCTGGAGAAGTAAATCAGCAGCACCAGCCAAAGGTCTGGCCCATTTTGCCCCAACCTATGCTGCCCCTTTAAGGCAGGGAAGTGGGGCATGCTGCACCACCTGAGGTTCCGTCAAGGACAACCTGGGACAAGAAACAATAAAGTCTTTGGTTGTCTGCTGCTGGTAAAAGTAATTGGTCCTTTACCTTACAAGCTAATTACCTTAATTTACCTTCTGAATACATTAAGTAATTCATGTCAAGCCTTGATTGGGGCTGAAAGCAACTAACAAATCTCAGGAATTCCCCCGAATGCCCCCTTGGTGTAGGTGATGTGTTAAAGTTCCATCCAAAGCCCTCCTAACTTAAACTGGAAAGCGTGGTCTGGATGGGATGGGATTCCAGCAGAATCAGTCTCTGACTATTCCTCTCATTCCATCCCAATCACCATCATCTCCAGGAAATTGACTTTAGTCCTCTCACAACTCAGGGACTTTCAGACCAAATTGCTAAATTTAATGAATCTTCATAGTGAGATCCTGGGTACCACACTTTAGGAAGGTTGTCAAGGCCTTGTCAAAGGTGCAGAGGAGATTTCCTGGAATGGTACCAATTATGTGGAAAGCTGGGATTCTCCTGCTGAGAACAAAACAGGTTAAGGCGAGACTGATCAGGCACTGAAAGTTTTTTCTTCATTCATGGGATGTAGGCATCGCTGGCTAGGCCGGCATTTATTGTCCATCCCTAACTGCCTTCATTCAAAAGGCATTTTTAAGAGTCAACCACATTACTGTGGGTTTGGATTCACATGGCAGCCAGATCAGGTAAGGATGGGAGATTTCCTTCTCTAAAGAACATTAGTGAACGAAATGGGTTTTTACAACAATGGGCAATGGTTTCATGGTCATCATTAGACTTTTAATTCCAAATTTTTATTGAATTCAAATTTCACCATTTGCTGTAGTGGAATTCAAACTCAGGCCCACGGAGCAGTATGCTGGGTTTCTGAAATGCTAGTCCAATGACAATGCCACTAAGCCACTGCTTCCCCTTCATAGAGTAAATCTGGACAAACTTTTTTCCTGGGACGGAAGGGTCAGTAACCAGAGGGCATAGGTTTAAGGAAATTGGCAAAAGAATCAGAGGCAAGATTAGGAAAATATTTTTTACGCACTGAGTTGTTATTATCTAGAATATGTAATGATCTTCATCAGGATTGATAACTTTTAAAAGGGCATTCAAACTTTTAGTTACTAGCTGAAAGAAAGATTTCACGTTTTAAAACTTTACTGTAACAAATGACTAAAGCACTATGATTAAATACTATTTTCTTTTTGTAGACAACTCATATTTTAAACTACAGAAAGGAACAGTTCCTTTTTATACTTACCACAATCACACTCTCCATGGAATTACAGCTCTTAGAGCCAACAGTCAACAGTTGCTTCCGGCTTCCAGAAGGCTCCTGTATACCCACTTTGCTGAGTAGTAACTTCGAGTGACCATCTTTCAGCACTTTTCTCATTTTTTGGGGAATTTCTAAAATCCATTGGCAGTGAAGCATGTTCTAATGATTCTTCTTTCCTCTGGTCATGAGAAATCTCCCAGAATCTTTAGGTGACTGCACAATGCGTCTCTTCAACTAGAGACCTTCTCCCTCCTGCATCTGACTGTGGGACTCTGTAAAGCCAAGCTCTCTATTGGTGACAGGGAACTGCCTGTCTGAGATATTTATTGATTTGTAGGGAAGCCTGTAGTCTGATCTCAAAAATGGTTTCCTCTGCCTTCTTCCCCCTAGCAAAGTAGAACACATCAACCTTGCGTTTCAGGTAGAAAAGCTAATTAGCTATTTTTGACCCCAAACTCCCTTTCATTTTAGAAGTAAATGGACAGTTTACAACAGAGCACAACTGTTTACAACCCAATACTTAGAGCACCTTTCCAGGTCTTTGGGAAACTCAGGGTCTACTCACTATAAACTCAGACTGCTGCCATTGTCTCCAAGCATAAATACCTTGCCCTTTTTCTCAGTAAAACAATCTAAGCCTTCCTTTGATCTCAAACAATCAAGCCACTCAGGCAGACTGCAGAACATGTCTCATGACCCCCTTCATTTACCCTAAATCTAAAGTTACAGTTCCAAAGTATAATAATCTCATAAATCTCATAATTATAACAAATGCATTGCCTAAAAGGGTAGTTGAAACACATTTGATAGTAACCTTCAAAACAAAGCTGGATAAATACTTCAGGGGAAAAATTGCTGGGCTCTGGGGAAACAACAGATGAATAGAACTAACTAAATAATTGTTACAAAGACCTGGCACAGGCACTACAGGATAAGATCTGCCTTGGTTGTATCTGCCATTGAGTGTGTAATTTATAGTTTGTAATCAACCACAATTTACTTGGTAATTCATGTTTAACCTATGTTGTTTCTGGGCTGTAGGATATTGGTCGTTAGCTAAGATAATATTTAGTGTTTGCTTTGTTTGACTCTTGTATAGTAAAAAAATCACCTGTTTTAAACCTTGGAATCTTGTGGCTTAACTATTTTAATAAATCTTTAGGATTTTGGATTTGTTTTTTGGAAACAAGTTACTTAACAATATGAAAGTACAGTTCCCGTCATGTTCGTCACAGGTAGCCATTTATGTCAAGCAAACAGCAAAAAGAAAAGAAAGGCTTGCATTTCTATAGCACCTTTCATCTCAAAGTGCTTTACAGCCAAGGAAGTATCTTTGAAATGTAGCCACTGTTGTAATGTTGAAAACACAATAGCCAATTTGCACACAGCAAACTCCCACACAGAGCAATATGATAATAATCAGATAATCTGATTTTTCTTTGTGATGTTGATTGAGGGATAAATAATGGCCAAGACTCCAAGGATTGCTTCCCTGCCATTCTTCGAAATAATGCCCTAGGATCTTTTACAATTACCTAAGCAGGCAGAGGGTTTAATGTCTCATCTGAAAGACAGGACCTCTGACAATGCAGCATTCCCTCAGTATAATTTTGGTGCTCAGGCCCTGGGGGAGAATTTTCTCCCTGTTGGGGAAGGGGTGGGGGGGGTGGGGTTTGGGCAGGAGCGGGTGTGGGCGGGCGTGCAATCAATCACCGCCTGCCATCGGCTGTGTGCCGCCATTTTATGAGGGCGGGCCGATTAAGGCTCACCCAGCCTGCCCTGAAGGGCTGTGCACTCCCTGTGCAGGTGGTGGGGGGAGGAGGCTGAGTCGGGGGATTGCGCTTTCTCGCACATGCGTGTGAAAGAGTGCAGAAATCCCTCTGAGGCACAGAACTGCCTCAGGGAGATCAGACGAGTTTCATAAATTTTAATTAAATAAAAGAAAATTTAGGACATGTCCCCTCACGTGAAAGTATCACATTAACTGGGACATGTCTATGAATTTTAATGAAAATCTTTCTTTCACCTATAAATCAATCATGAAACCTCATCCCGCCCGTGGATGAGGTTTCATGAAAAATGTGAAGGCCGCCTGGGCTCTTCACCTGCCCCCCCCCCCCCCCCCCGGAAATGGTAAGGTTGGATTGGCAGCCATGTTAAGTTGTTTAATTAGTTTTCAAATGGCCTTCACAGGACTTTGACAGTTTGGCAGGCACACAGCCGACTCCAGTGTGCGCCCGCCGAACTGAAAATCGGAATGACGCGGGGTGACGTCAAGATGCACGCCCAACGTCACCGCGCAGCAGTTTACGTGTCGGCAGGCTGGCCCCACCCCCGCTCGCCAAGCTGTAGATTCCGGCCCTGGAGTGGGACTTGAACCTAGAGACTTGGAGCCGAGACTGCTACTAACTGAACCACAGCTGACATAATAATGGAAGCATTTGTCATTACAATGGGAGTCAATTACTCCCACTCTTTATAACATATTAAACCCACTGAATATTTGCTGTAATTCAATAATTGCTTGTTCTGCATTTACAAAGCTCTGCTGATTTTAGGCCAAGTCAATTCTTCAAACAGTTTCAGTCAGCCATTCGCAAATAATGAAGATATCTTGGACAAATCACACCGCCAATGAAGAGGTGCCAATAAAGTCTGAGACCAAAGGAACTCTGCTGACCAAGGTTAGGAAGGGAAAGTTGGAATTACTGGTCACGTAATAAGGAATCATGGTTTAGAAAGTCTGATGCTGGTGGGAAAAATTGATGGTAAAAGAGATTGAGGTGGAAGAGCCTCACAAGCTGGATGAATCTACCACCAACAAAGAGGACCCATGCCTCCAGAGCAAGATTAACATGGGCTTCCATGGTAGGACATGGTACCTGAAAAGAGAGATTGATTATTTACCAATTGATTTTACCATCCACCAACTATATGGATAAGACACTTTAACATCACTGCGCCCACCATAAACATTCAGAGCCGTACATGTAATCTCCAGAACTCCACATAGGTTCATTGAGTGCCAGTATGACAGTCGCTCGAGAGAATAGTGTTAGCTGACACGAAGATTATGGTATCAACCATGATGTGGGAGAAGGCATGGCTTCACCTATCAATACTCTCCCTTATTGCTCTGCAAAACCTACTACTCCCAGTCTGAGGGAGGCCCCTCACAAGAGGTCAAGGAATGAAATAACATGGTAAACTTCCTGTTTGGGTGCAATAATTTGTCTTCAGGTGAAGGATTAGCACTGACATTTTGCAAGTTTGTCGATCAGAGACAATGTGCCCAGATTCAGGAGGACGCTAGACATGGAGAAGCGGGGATGTCTTGAGTCAAATTTCAGTAAGAATTATTGCACTTATACAAGGTCCTACATGGATTTCCCAATTGTAACTGTACCTTATCCGCTAAGCCTCCCATTCATATAAATGATTCCAGTCCAGGTTCTGTGATAGAAATGTGGTTTTGCAGCAAAGAAAAACACTATTCAGCCCATTATGTCTGTGCCAACGCTTTACTTGAGAAATTCAAAACTAACCTCACTACCCGTCCCTCTCCCCACAGCCTTCCTTTGCTTCAGTAGACCAAACCGGATGAAGTTTTTTATTTGAGAAAAGAGAAGGCTGAGAGGTGACATGAAGGAGGCCTTTCAAGTTATGAAGTGGCTTGATAGGATAGATGTAGAGAAGATGGTTCCTTATGTGAGGAGGTCCAAATCCTGGAGCCATAAATATAAAATAGTCCCCAATAAATCATATTCAGAAACTCAAGGAGAAACGTCTTTGCCCAGGGAGACACCACATGGAATAATTGAGGCAAACCGTTAAAAGCCAAGTGAGATAAACACAAATGAGAGACAGGAAGAGATGGATATGTGGATAGGATGTGATTAAGTAAGAAGGGAGGAGGCTTGTGTAGAGCGTAAACAAATGCAACAGTCTCTGCTTCAGCAAACCCCTATGGCAAAGTACTTCACACTCTAGTAGACAGGCTATAGTGTCCCATTATCCCAGAGGTTGCGGGGCTATAAATTTCAAACGTGAGAACTTGCATTGGCTGCCCATCTGGATCTGCACATGGTGCCACTGAATCTCCACTTAAACATGTTCGTGAAAATGCATACTTTAATAGATCTTTTTCCCACCATATGGCTTTCAGATCAGGGATTTGTGATCACCACAATGAAAGTTATAAATCTCTATGCAGTAAGATGTACTAAAATAAGTACCATTCTTACCACATGGAGATTGTTACTGGCCTTAGAAATATCGCCAGTAATACTGAAGAACTAAATGTGCTTGATTATTATCCTGTAACACGGCTTGCATTGATTTTTGGGAGGCTACCAAATTTGATGAATAGGTAGCCACACAGGCTACTTAATAAAAAGGATTTTCTGACCCTTGGCAGCTATCTGTGGATCCAGATACCATCTTAAACCATGGATTCTAACAGCTTACCCACTTCCCCATCCACCCCAACCCTGCCAAGCCCTTTCCGCTCCTCATTCCAAACTAAGAAATGTTCGATAGTGCTGTAGGGTGGTTGAGTTGCTACTATTAATGATAGGGGTGATCTGCAGACACCTCTTGGGTGGAAACATTAAGTTTATTCACAATATAATCAGCAGCAACTACGTGCATGCTTTCAACTCCCACTCTGTCTCTACACTGACTGTGGAAGTAGCCTGCGCTACTCTCCTATTGGTTACTATGGACCATGTGATCTTCCTTAACAAGTATTATTCTTAAAGGTACATTACACACTAAATAAAAACATAATTACTACATTCCTCTCCCTTTAACATGGCAATACATATTAAATTTACAAGTACATATTTTTCAAGATAATGATATTTACAGTGGGTAAGGAATTTACAAGTTTGGTCTTTCACGTGGTATCCTGGTATGTGTGGAATGTCGCAGCTCTACAAATTTAGGTTCTTTGTCAGGAACCTCCTTTTCCAGAGTTGCCGGAACATCAGATGCTTTGGTGGACACTTGCAGTTCTGTATCCTCAACTCCTACATGAACATCAGATATGTTTGTCCTAGGTTGAGAATCCTCAATAGGAAACGCAGACCCGGTCATGATCACTGGTAGAACCAAATTGTGGTGATTTGTCTCTCTCTTCATTAAATGGTCCACATGTTTATGGATGATCCAGTCTTCCACCTCCACGTGGTAAGATAGGGGTCCAATCACCACACTCATTTCAACCAGAAACCACTTTGGTCCTTCCCCGAAGTTTTTCACATATACTGGCTCTCCCACAGTAAATTTCCACTTGCAACTATGCTAGTCATGTCTAGTTTTCTATCTTCCTTGACTCCTTTCCACTTTACCCTCTAAATTCGGCATTATTAAACTCAATCTCACCCTGAGACGTGTTTCAACGATAACTCTGCAATTGTGACACCTGCTGTTGTGTGAGGGGTAATCCTGTAATGAAAAAGAAAGCGTGCTAGCTTGGTTGCCAAGAAATCACCAGTTTGCTTTTTCATGCCTGTCTTGAATGTTTGAACTGCCCTCTCAGCCAGTCCATTTGAGGAAGGGGGGTAAGTGCAGTTTTCACATGACTGATACCTTTGCGGCTGATAAACCATTGAAACTCAGCACTCGTAAATGATGTGCCGTTATCGGAAATGACTACTTCTGGTGGTCAAAGAATGGCAAATCTCTGACATGGTTTCTCAATTGTAGCACCCGACGTTGGTGACTTCATCTCATGTACGTCCAACCATTTTGAATGGGCATCGACAATAAGCCAAAACATTGTTCCCAGGAAAGGTCCAACGCAGTCAATGTGTAACCACACCCAGGGTCTACCTGGCCACTCCCATGGGTGTATCGGAGCTGTCACTGGCAACTTTTGCAGTTGCTGAAATTGCACACAGTGCTTTAATAAACTCTCTATTTCACCATCCATCCCAGGCCAACATAGATAGCTGCATGCTATGGTCTTCACTTGGGAAATTCCTGGATGGGCACTGTGTCGTTCAATTAAAAGAGGCTCACATCCCTTTGGAGGAACTATCACTCGTGCTCCCCACAATAAGATGCCATCCTGGCTGGTTATTTCATGTCTTCTGTTGAAGTACGGTTTCTATTCATCAGATACAGGTTCCTGTGACCAACCATGTAGCACTTGTTCTGGTACCTAAGCTAGGACTGGGTCCCAACTTGTCCAGTCTCTGATCTGTCGAGCACATACCAGCGAGGAATCTAAGAAATTTAACAAAAGAACAAGTTCCTGTGGAACTGGGACATGCTCTTCAATTTCTTGTAAAGGCAAATGACTAAGGGCATCGGTGTTTGCGATTTGATTGCCAGGCCTATGTATGAAAGTGTATTTGGATGCTGCCAGGATTAAAGCACATCATTGTATTCTTGCTGAGGCTATGGGTGGTATAGCCTTGTCCTCACTAAACAATCCTGGCAATGATTTGTGGTCTGAAATTATTGTAAAATGGCAGCCGTGTATGCACTGCTGAAATTTCTTGACACCAGGGATGATGGACAGGCCTTCTTTCTATCTGCGAGTAACCCTTTTCCACTGTGGTGAGCGTTCTTGATACATAACCTACAGGCCGTTCCGTGCCATCATCCATCCAATTAAAGAGCACTGCTCCCACTCCATAGGGAGATGCATCACATGTCAGCATCAATTCTTTTGTCTGGTTATAATGCACCAATAGATTGGATGAATGCAGCAATTGTTTCACCTTAATGAAAGCTTCTTTCTGGGCGCTTTTACCTAACACCTTCTATGATCTCAGGACATCTCAAAGCACTTTACAGCCAAGCAAGTACTTTTTAACTGCTGTAATGTTGGAAACATGGCATCCAATTTGTGCACAGCAAGCCCCCACAAACAGCCGTATAATAATGATCATATAACCTGTTTGTAGTGATGTTGGATGAGGAATAAATATTGGGCAGTAAACAGGAGAGAACTCCCTTGCATTTTGAAATAACACAATTGGATCTTTTACATCCACTTTATTAGTAGATGTTAATAGGATCCAAGCTGGTTGGCGAAGTTGAAGCCAAGACACAGGGTATTTCGCTAATGAGAGAGCTTATTGACTTGTTCAGTCTCACAGCTCTCCTTCCACACAACCCAGTGTCCCAACTATCCCCTATTTTTAGGCTCTTTTGAGAAACAAAATCGGCAAATTAAACTAAAAATCAATAAATCAGAGCGGGGGTGACAGCACCTGGTGGGACACTGTAACTAAAACAAAAACGTGAAAGGAAAATTACAAGATTAAATCAAAATATCATTTCTGGGATGATGATGCACTCCAGCCCCTGGGGTGTCCACTGATCTCGGAAGGTTTCTAGTGTTCTGGTGGGCACCGCATGCTCCCTCTCCAAGGCCACCCAATCATGAACATAATCACGGTAGAATCTCCTATTTATCTGTGCTCAAAGACAACTCATACCCATCACCTGTTTCTCTTAATCTTAACAACGTAATTGACATTAACAAACATTAGCAATGTAATTGATAAGACAATGACAGAAGATACAGAGCTTGGATTTCCACTTCTGTTACTGGTGCAAAGAGAAAAGAAAAATCAAATGAATGGCATCAAGTGGTCTTCTGCTGAGAGGGACAAAACAAATCCAAGAGGGGGAGGGAGAATGGAGGGGGAAGGGGGGAATGTAGGGGGGAGGGGGGAATGGAGGGGGTGGGTATTGAGGGGGGAGGGGGGAATGGAGGGGGGACGGGGAGGGGGGAATGGAAGGGGGAGGGGGAGGGGGGAGGGGGAATGAAGGGGAGGGGGAGAGGGGAGGGGGAATGGAGGGGGGAGAGGGGGGAATGGAGAGGGAAGGAGGGTGGAATGGAGGGGGGAGGGGGAATGGAGAGAGGAATAGAGGGGGAGGGGGGAATGGAGGAGGAGGGCTCTGGGCCTTGCTAGCATTCAAAGCTGAATAAAATTTGACAATGGCGTAATAACCTGGTTCAATTACAGCAGCATTCCTGCCCTACTCCATACAGCATACTCCAAACAACTCCAGCTACTTACCTTGACAGAGAGGATCTTTCCAGTTGCAATGTGTATCATGAGTGCCTGTAACGTCACTCTGTAACTTAGTTTGCGTTGATGGGTAGAGGCTGTTGGCAGGTGTAAATGATTACTGTAACTAGCATGCTTCGTTCAGGAATCCCATAAATTCCTTTTGCTTTCTTTGCTTCAAGGGCTGACGTTGAGTAGATACACAGTGCCGTTCTGATCCACCATAAGAGTTTTGCCACCCACCATTTCCTGGCAAGGCTCCAGTTGAATGCCAATCAAATGATGAGTGGCATCATACTTTTGGATGTATGCCAGGGGATGGATTTTGATCTAAGATAATTAACACTGACATTCTGCATGTATGAAAGAGCTGTTTTGTTTAAATCTGTTCGATGAGTGAAGTCAGTCTATGAATCATGCAAGGCTGATTTAATGACCTCCATCCTTCTCCCGCTACACTGCTGTTGCATCTCTTGCAGCGATGCATCCCAATTCCGACAGTTTTATTTTAGTTAAGCCTGGTACTTTCAAAGGGATTGTAGGAAGACTTGATGAACTTCAGAGTCTCCTGATCGGAAGTTCTGTGTAGGTGCATGGAAATACCGCAGAGCCAACACACTGCGCTATAAGATTAGCCTTAGCAAGAACTGTTCTCATGCTTGTGTGAGACCAGGCTACTGTGTGAAGAGCCAGAGAAGTGGGCATAGACCTGCCATGTAATAAAATGCATGGAGAGTATAGAAAAATAAGCAATTATGAGGGAGGTTAAATGAAAATGATTGTGGGCAGGCTTATGTGGTGCATAAACATATGTATAAATATGTTTTTAATACTGTATACTACAGGGGCACATTCCTTTAGAGGCATGGGGCATGAATATTCACCTTCATTAAAACCATTTTTTAAAAATCTGTGTTGCTGTAGAAGAAAAATCAAAAAGCATAGAATCATGGAATGATTTAGCATGGAAAAGGCCATTTGGCCCATCATGTCAGTGCTGGTTCTTTGAAAGAGATACCCAATTAATTCCACCTGCCTGCTCTTTCCCAAAAGCCTTGCAATATTTTCCATTTCAAGTATTTATCCAATACTCCTTTTAAAGTTATTATTGAATCTGTCTCCTCCATCCTTTGAGGCAACGCATTCCAGGTCATAATGACCATGGAGCAGCTGGGCTGAGTGGCCTATTTTCATGTTGTAATTTCTCTATTCTCTCTATTTGGTAAATGTACTCATACAGTTAGTGTTTCCTGCAGTATAAGGTGTTAATTCCAACTGTGTAACATCAATAATGTCACTAAAGCTAATGAGACACAGTATTCATCATCATTGTAAATGATATATTGTCACATGATCTTTCTATCTCTTGTTGAGCCTCATGGTGAGATGAAGTTACACTAAGTTGCTTCTTAAGAAAGTTAGTGTTTTGCTTACCTCAGCAGACTCTGTAAATATTTTGTGTTGGCACAATTAGACCTAGAATATTATATGGTGGCAGCGATAAAAGAAGCAGCGTGGAAAAGTCTCTGCGATTACTGGAAAGTTTCAAGCAGGTCACAGGTCTCAACCAGGCAGAAGCATAGTATTGCAGAAGCAGGAATCGCATCACATCAGGCCTTGTGGTAAAGCTGAATGGCGAGTGCGTCAGTACACTATTGCATGAGATGGGTGACTGTGCAGAGGATAACCTAGTCAGGTAAGGATCGATGAAGAGAAAGCTACGTGCAATGCAGTAATGAAAGTACTTCAATCTTTGAAAGAATATCATTGTCGAGCAGGCTAAATTTAATAAATACACACAATGACGGGGGGAAAGTATTGATACATTTACCAATTACCTGTATAGGCTTGCAGAGAACTGTGAATGTGGCAGCTTAAAAGGCGAACTAATCAGAGATAGAATTGTTTTTGGAGTCTTGGATGAAGCATTGTCTGACCACTTGCAGTCATGAGATGATTTAGCCTAATTCAACTGAGCAGACAAGCTGAGGAAGCAAGTCAATCAGTAATTCAGGCCGACAGGGAGAACCACACCCCTTCTTTTTTGCAGAAAAAAGGGTCACTTTTGGGCTTTTTAAAAATGTATTTACAGGATGTGGGCCTCGCTGGCCAGGCCAGCGTTTATTGTCCGTCCCTAATTGCCCTTGAGAAGGTGGTGGTGAGCTGCATCCTAGAACTGCTGTAGTCCATGCGGTGTAGGTACAGCCACAGCATTGTTAGAGAGGGAGTTCCAGGATCTTGACCCAACAACAGTGAAGAAAAGGTGATTCAGTTCCTAGTCAGGATGGTGAGCGGCTTGGATGGGAAATTCCAGGTGGTGTTGTTCCCATGTATCTCCTGTCCTTGACCTTCTAGATGGTAGTGGTCATGAGGTCATTTTAGAGGAGGTCAAACATCAAATGGCGTCATGAATAATATATACCTGAATATACAGGGAAGAATCAATCTGATTATATATTTCTTTGAGGTGCCTTTACCTTGCAGCGACCATCCAATATCCTTCCTTTTTTAAGGCAGTTCAAGGTAATAAGAATACTTTCCTACTGTCTTCAATGTCTTTTATCTGAATAACAAATTGCCTAAAATGTTGATCCTAGAAGCTGTTGTGACCAGTCATGAAATCAAAGATTAAATTAACCCAGCGAATATTGTGCCTACTGAACTTCCAGCAAATAAATGTCTAATTTCTGAGGAGAGGATTTTGCTGATGCTGCCTCTATAAGGGTTCGACTATGTGGATGGTCTGGTGGGGCTGCCTTTGGGGCCGGAGCAAGGAAGGGAGGAGAGAGCAGGAACAAATGGATTCAGAGGAAAGAGATAGAGAACACAGCAGAAACCTATACCCTAGTGGGTATTCAGGGAACAGTACTCTTTTATGAATCTTTAAGATCCTGAGGGGTCTGGAGGGTGGATGTGAAGAGAATATTTCCTCATGTGGGAGAACCGAGAACTATAGAGGTCATTGTTTAAAAATAACACATCTCTCATTTAAGATGGAGATGAGGAGAAATTTGTTCTCTCAGAGGGCCATGAGTCTTTGGAACTCTCTTCCTTAAAAGGTGGTGGAAGTAGAGTCTTTGATTATTTTTAAGGCAGAGCAAGATAGATTCTTGATTAACAAATGGGTGAAAGGTTATCGGCAGTAGGCAGGGATGTAGGGTTGAGGTTACATTCAGATCAGCCATGACCTTATTGAATGATGGAGCAGGAGCAAGGAGCCAAGTGCACTACTCCTGCTCCTAATTCATATGTTCGTATGTAACTTCATCAAGGAACAATGCATGAGGCGCCTTTGTTTCACAAAGGAGGTTGTTGCTTGGCGATGTCACTTGCTACAACCACAACTCGAGTCTTGCATTGGGGTATGGAGAGCACTGGCTGTACATTGTCACCAAGGCCCTGAATCTTTATGTCATAGGCTTCTTTCCAGTTGCAGCAGCAACACCTCCTAGTTTGCAGTTCACCTGGGAGGTCACGAAGTCCCTTTACAGTAGGAGGGACATCTTAATCTCATTCCCACAGAACAATGGAAAGCAACAGAGCGCTCAGCTCTGCCTGCATTGGCGGCTACTTCAGGGTCTCGGGTTCTATAAATCACACCCACATTGTCTTCCGTGTTCCCCAATCACTAACCTGGCATTTTATTTATTGAAAGAGATTCATTCCACACTTTCAATATGCAGCTTGTTCACAACCACAGGCAGCAGCCCATCATGTTTGCTGGCAGTAATCCTGACCAAGTCAGCCTGCCACTTGTGTTCCAATCAGGTCACCAGGTCAAAGGCTGGTTATTGGGTGACTAGGTATACCGCCTCCAGACTTGGCTCATGATTCCTGTTTCGAGCTGACCTACAAACAGGCATGCAGTCAAAGGATTGCTGGCGAGAAGCCTGAATCATTAGAATAATACTCTAACATGAATTTAACATGTTGTCTTGGATCTTGGATCATGGCAACAGTCGTGTGCAGTGCGACCCCTCCCCCAACAACTTGCTTTCAGGTATATTTTTAGGCCTTTAAGTGCTGCATTGATGAAGGTATCAAGATCTTTAGGTATCCTTCTGCTTTGTTCTTAACTGTTTCAACACCATTGATGGAGATCAGCAAGTCCTCTTATTGAGTCATGTTAGGATGATACTAATTTATCATTTATGGTTTCGTTATAAGTGAATGCTGATATTGCAAATCTCCGCACGTTATATTCTCTGTGAAGTCTCAATGTGATTTCCTGAGTTCCAGCCATGTTCAGCAACAAAGCTGGTGCTGATGTTCCCTCTCATGAGTTTTTACAACATGTAGATGTTCACACAATACTGAAGCTAGGACAGGCTGTGTGAGAATGGACAGAACCTTCCGAGGATTGGCAATCCCTGTCAGATTGCCCTCATGGCTGCTTTTTACTTCCCTTAGTCGGGAGCTGCACATTCGTCACCCAGCCCTCCAACCTGGGCCTGCTGATAACTGTGCAGAGCAGTAGCTCCTGGAGTCCCTTCAGGAGGGGCAGGGTCGTTGCAGGAAGTGAAGCAATGCCCCCTTTTTACGGCACCAGTTGCTGTATTCTGGGTAGTTGAACTATCACAGCCACTTTGACAGGACAGAAGGTATATGTGTAAGGTAAGTGGGGAGGATGGGTAGCAGGACACAGGCTGGGGGAGGGGTTCAGGTACTTGGTGTGTGGGGATGGCCTGGAGAGGGGGGATCAGGTGACCTGCCTGGGTGGGAGGATAAAGTGGTGGGGGGGGGGCGGTGAGGGACAGTCAGGGGTGTGAGGGCAGTCAGATGATCAGAGGGTAGTCAAGGAGTAGTATGTCTGGGTGCTCAGGTGAGGAGTTAGGATGTAGAATGGGACAGATGCTCATGGTGGGTAGTCAGGGGGAGGGGGTTTGGGGGACTCAAGGGGAGTTAAGGGGAAGTCGGGTGGTCAGTCAGGGCGGTGGGGTGTAGTCGGGTGTGGTGGGGGATCGGGTGCTCAAGTTGTGGTGGGGGGGCAGTTGAGTGGTCAGCTGTGGCGTGGGGGGTAGGTGGTCAATACTAATGTTACCCAGGAGTTAGGAGTGGGCTTAATCCTTCTAACTTTTCCTGGGTAATTCTTCTGCTAAGCAAGTTGGAACCATCTGACGTCTCCAAATTTAAATAGGAGTTTCAGATGCAATGGAATATCCCAATGGAAGTTGGAACTTCCTGAGCAATTCTGATGCAATCCTTCCAGGGGGCTCCCAGTGCATCTTTGGGGGGAACCACTGGGGTGGGACCCTCCAGGGAATCGAAAATCTGGGCCAAAATTTGCGAATCCCACTGTTGTTACACTGGAAGAACCGGATGATAGAAACACCGTAACAAGTCAAGTCTTAGCTAGCTATAACCGCTCCAGTCATTTTTATTATCATGGAGTCACAATTAACCGGAACAGATGGTACAAGATTATTCACCATTATTATTTCCATCTGCTCTTCTGCCCTGCGAATATCAAAAATTTGGTGCAGAAAGAGGCATGTATTGCTCCTGTGTTTTGAGCTTGTTACTGTTGTAAAGGATACCAATTTAACAGTGAGATGTCCCAGGCCCAAACTGAACAGACATTAACCACACTGCTAAAATGATTCGCTCATTTCTTAAGCATCCCAGGTGAATGACAGATATTGGGCTGCATGAAAATACAACTCAAGCACCTGTCCCATTTTGGATTCTTCAGCAGCTGCTGAAGACGGTGTTTTAGTGTGGCTGAGTTATACTATTAATAATATATTTGAACTGCAGACATTTCTTGGGTGGAAACATTAAATTTATTTATAATATACTCAACAGCAACGACATGTGTGCTTTGAACCGCAACTCTTGAACTCTAACTCTATTGGTTGCTACACATCATGTGATCTTCCTAGCAAGTATTATTCTTAAATGTACATTACACACTAAATAAAACCATAATTACTATGTCCTCCCCCTTTAACTCGGCTATACATATTATATTTGCAAGTACATATTTTTCAAGACACATATTTACACTGGATAAGGAATTTACACATTCTGTCTTTCAGCTGGTTTCCTGGTACATGTGGAAGTTCACAGCTCCACAACTTCCGTTTCTTTGTCAGGAACCTCCTTTTCGGAGTTGCCTGAACATCAGGTGCTTCGATGGGCACTTGCCAAGTTCTGTATCCTCAACTTTTACAGGAACATCCAGTTTAAAGCAGCGAGGAGAGAGCCGGGAGTTCAGTTTAAAACAGCGAGGGCAACTGGGAAGTCAGGTTAAAACATTGGGGAGAGAGCCAGAAAGTCAGTTGAAAACAGCAAAGAGAGCTGGGAGTTCGGACATGGAGAGCGGACCTGCATGAGAAAGGCAGGAGATAACAATTGGTGGCAGAGAGCCCCTTCAACCTGTTTCTACCTGTCAGAGCCGAAGTGTGACGTCAAAGCAAAACAGGTAGGTGATTGGTTGGTTTCTCATGACGCTTTTGATGCGCCAAGTGATTTAAATCTGGAGATGTTATTACAGCTGAAGAGTGCAGTTAAAAAATTCACTTTTAAAATATTTAATATCCAAATTAGTTAATTAAATAGAATAGAGATGGTTGGGCAGGTGATGTGTTGCAGCTGTAATATTTGGGACCTGGTGGTCGCCGGTGAGATCTATGGTGATCTCATCATCAGCAAGTGTTGGCTACTCATGGAACTTTGGCTCAGAGTTGATGAGCTGGAGTCTGAGCTGTGGACACTGTGACACAGCGGGGAGTGGGAGAGTTACCTAGAGACTGAATTTCAGGAGACAGTAACACCCCCTAGATTAATTACTTCAAATTTGAACCATGGTCAGGGACAGGAGGGTGTGACTGCAAGTGAGGCTGTCTGGAGATCCAGAATTTAGCTTTGGAGGAGTCTCAGCCAGTGCCCTTGTCCAATAGGTACGAGGTTCTTGCTCCTGGCGTGGACGAGTGCACAAACTGCAGGGAGGATGAGCAAACTGACCACAGCCCCCTACCATGGTGCAGAGCACCATTCAAGTGGGGAGAGAAAAGGGAAATGTAGTAGTAATAGGGGATAGCATAGTTAGGGGAATAGATGCTGTTCTCTGCAGGAAAGACAGAGAGTCCCGAAGGCTGTGTTGCCTACCTGGTGCCAAGGCTAAGGACATCTCTTCTGGGCTGGAGAGGAACTTGGAGTGGGAGGGGAAGGATCCAGCTGTTGTGGTCCACGTAGGTATCAACGACATAGGTAGGACTAGGAAAGCGGTTGAGCTGAGGGACTATGAGCAGCTCGAGGCTAAATTAAAAAGCAGAACCACAAAGGTAATAATCTCTGGATTACTACCTGAGCCACGTGCAAATTGGCAAAATGTAGATAAGATTAGAGAGATAAATGCGTGGCTCAAAGACTGGCGTGGAAGAAATTGGTTCCGATTCATGGGCCACTGGCACCAATACTGGGGAAGGAGAGAGCTGTTCCGTTGGGACCAGCTTCATTTGAACCATGCTGGGACCAGTGTCCTGGCGAATCATATAACTAGGCTGGTAGATAGGACTTCAAACTACTTAGTGGCGGGGAGTGTTCAATTGAAGAGAAATTTTAAAAATCAAAAAGAAACGAGAGAGCAGAGGCACAGAGAATAGTAAAGAGGTGAATGATAATCAAAATGCATCTGGAAGGGGCAGAAAATATAAGCAGAAGTGTGCAGCAGAAATTAGAACCAGAATGACTAATAATGGTAAAAAGCCAAAGCTTAAGGCTTTTTGTCTGAATGCATGCAGCATTTGTAACAAGATAGATGATTGATGGCACAAATAGAAATAAATGAATATGACTTGATAGCTGTTTCAGAGATGTGGTTGCAGGGTGACCAAGACTGGGAACTCAATATTCAAGGGTATTCAACGTTCTGGAAAAATAGGCAAAAAGGAAAAGGAGGTGGGGTAGCTTTGTTAATAAAGGAAGGTATCAGTTTGGTGGTCAGATAGGGGCAATAGATCATGATGTGGAATCAGTTTGGGTGGAAATAAGGAATAGCAAGAGGAAGAAGTCATAGCTGGGAGTCGTCTATAGACCCCTGAAGAGTTGCCTCATTGTAGGACAAAGTATAAATCAGGAAATAATGGAGGTGTGTAAGAAGGGCTCTACCATCATCATGGGTGATTTTAATCTGCATATTGACTGGACAAATCAGGTTGGCAAGGATAACATGGAAGATGAATTTGTAGAGTGCATCAGGAGTTGTTTCTTAGAGCAATATGTTGCAGAACCTACCTGGGAACAGGCTATTTTAGATCTAGTAATGTGCAATGAGGTGGGATTAATAAGAGATATCATAGTTAAGGATCCTCTAGGGGGTAGCGATCACAACATGTCAGAATTTCAAATTCAGTTTGAGGGCGAGGAACTCAGGTCTCAAACCAGTGTTCGCAACTAAAATAAGGGCAATTACAGAAGTTGGAAGAAAGAGTTGTCTAAAGCAGGCTGGGAAAATAGACTAAGGGGAAGGTCAGTGGATGAGCAGTGGCAGACATTTAAGCAGATATTTCATAACGCTCAGCAAAAATTTATCCCAGTCAAAAAGAAGGACTCAATGAGAAGGATGAACCACCCATGGTTAACAAAGGCAGTCAAGGAGAGTGTCCAATCAAAAACTTAGGCATACAAAGCGGCGAAAACTAATGGTAGGCTAGAGGATTGGGAATTTTTTAGGAACCAGCAGTGGATGACTAAAAAGCTAATAAAGTGAGTGAAAATTGATTATGAAAGTAAATTGGCAAGAAATATAAAAACAAACAGCAAGAGCTTCTACGGGTATATAAAAAGGAGAGTGGCTCAAGTGAGTGTGGGACCCTTGGAGGATGTGACTGGAGAATTTATAATGGGGAACAGGGAAATGGCAGATGATTTAAACCAAAATTTTGTATTGGTCTTCTCAGTGGAGGGCGCTATAAACATCCCAAAGATATCAGATAGGCAAGGAACTAATGGGAAGAAAGATCTTGTAACAGTCTCTATCACAAGGGAGAAAGTACCTGACAAACTAATGGGACTAAAAGCAGATAAGTCGTCAGGACCTGATGTCCTGCATCCAAGGATGTTAAAGGAAGTGGCTGCAGAGATAGTGGAGGCATTGGTTAAAATATTCCAGAACTCATTGGATTCTGGAAGGGTCTCAGTGGATCGGAAAACCGCTGATGTCATGCTCCTGTTTAAGAAGGGAGGGAGACAAAAAACAGGAAACTATGGGCCAGTCAGCCTAACATCTATCGTGGGGAAAATGCTAGAGTCCATCATTAAGGAAGAAAGAGCAGTACATTTTGAAAAGATTAAAGCAATCAAAAGGGTCAACATGGTTTTGTGTAAGTGAAATCATGTTTGGCAAATTTGCTAGAGTTCCTTGAGGAAATAACAAGCAGAGTTGATAAAGGGGAATCAATAAATTAAGAGAAGAATTTTCTCCTGTTGGGGAGGGGCGTAAAGTTCAGGAGTGGTTGCATGTGGGCGCACGTCCGATCAGGGCCCCAATTGGGGGCGTGCTGCCATTTTATGTGGGCGGGCCAATTAAGGCCAGCCCAGCGTGACGTCCTCCAGGAAGCACATGTGCACGAAAGAGCGCACTCATCTCCCTGAGGCTAAGTGCAGCCTCAGGGAGATAGGTGCCAAATTCACAAATGGTCAATGCACAAAAATAAAATTTCCCTGACATGTCCCCTCATGTGACACTGTCACATGAGTTGGGACATGTCCATCATTTTTATTTAAACTTTTATTAAATTTTTAAAAACCTACAGGAAACCTCATCCCGCCCATGGATGAGGTTTCATGCTTTTTCTGAAGCCCGCCAGGGCTCCCAGCCTTCCCGCCAACCTTAAGGCTGGACGGGCAGGTCCTTCAACTAGTTGAATTAGTTTTTAAATGGCCTCAATAGGCCATTGACAGGTCAGAGCTTGCACAGCTAATTAGGCTGGGCCCCCACCGACCTGAAAATGGAGATGACGCGGGGTGATGTCAGGAGTTCCACCCGATGTCATCCTGCATCATTTTACATGTCAGTGAGCAGGCCCCGCCCCCCTCTCGCCAACCTCAATATGCTGGCCTAAGTGTATTTGGATTTCTAGAAGCATTTGATAAGGTGCCAAATAAAAGGTTATTGCACAAGATAGAAACTCATGGTATTGGGGGTGATGTATTAGCATGGATTGAGAATTGGTTAACACACAGAAGACGGTGAGTTGGGATTAATAGGTCTTTTTCAGGTTGGAGAGACATAACTAGTGGAATGTCACAAGGATCAGTTCCACAGCCTTAGTTATTTATGATCTATACTAATGACTTGGAGGAGGGGGCAGAGTGTAATGTATCCAAATTTGCCGGTGATACAAAAATAGGTGAGAGAGCATGTTGTGATGAGGACATAAGGAGTCTGCAAGGGGATATGGATAGGTTGAGTAAGTGGGCAAAACTTGGCAGATGGAGTTTAATGCAGGAAAGTGTGAGGTCATGCACTTTGGTAGGAAGAGTCAAAAGGTAGACTATTATTTATATGGAGAGAGACTCCAATAAAGTGCAGCACAGAGGGATCTGGGTGTTCTTGTGCATGAAACACAAGGTGCAGCAAGTAATTAAGAAGGCAAATGGAATTTTGGCCTGTATTGCTATGGGGTTGGAGTTTAAAAATTGGGAAATCTTGTTACAACTGTACAGGGTGTTGTTGAGGCCACACCTGGAGTACTGTGTACAGTTTTGGTCCCCATGTTTAAGAAACGGTATACTAGCATTGGAGACAGTTCAGAAGAGATTCACAAGGCTGATTCCTGGGATGTAGGGGCTGACTTATCAAGAACAGCTAAACAGGTTAGGCCTTTATTCATTAGAGTTTAGAAGAATGAGGGGTGATCTTATTGAAATGTACAAGATTCTGAGGGAGTTGGACAGGGTAGATGTTGAGAAGATGTTTCCACTAGTTGGGGAATCTCAAATTAGGGGATACAGTTACAGAATAAGAGGACATTCATTTAAAACTGAGATGCGAAAGAATTTCTTCTCTTTGTGTAGAATTCTCTATTCTAGAGAGCTGTGGAGACTAGATCACTAAAAGTGTCTAAAGAGGAGGTAGATAGATTTTTGAAATATCGGGGAGTTGAAGGCTATGCAGAGCTGACATGAAAGAGGAGTTGAGGCCTGGGGCTGATCAGCCATGATCTTATTGAATGGCGGGGCAGGCTTGAGGGGCTGAATAGCCTACTCCTGCTCCTATTTCTTATGTTCTTATGACAAAGGTTCTGTTTCAGAGACGACTGTACCAGGAACCCACTTCAGCCCAGTTGCAAAGTTTTGTGCAAAAACTGTCTCTGCCACAGTAAATTCTCGATCTTTACTGTGAACATCATGATT
Organism: Carcharodon carcharias; assembly: GCF_017639515.1. Classification (NCBI taxonomy): domain Eukaryota; kingdom Metazoa; phylum Chordata; class Chondrichthyes; order Lamniformes; family Lamnidae; genus Carcharodon; species Carcharodon carcharias. The sequence goes on along the minus strand of NC_054492.1, from coordinate 9,579,409 downwards.
CATTTTCTGACTACTCTGGTCTTTCTCCACCCTCCCCTCTAAATTAGGGAATACTAGACTCAATCTTGTACGAAGTCGGCGCTTCATGAGCAATTCAGGTGGTGTTGAACCAGTGGTCGCAGGAGGAGTTGTGCGATAGCTGAACAGGAATCTTAAAATTTGTGTTTCTAACATTCCCTTTGATAGTTTCTTCATGCCTGTTTTAAAGGTTTGTACTGCTCTTTCTGCTAACCCATTGGATTTGGGATGATACGGTGCGGTTCTGGTGTGTTTAGTTCCATTTAAGTTCATGAATCTTTGGAGTTCAGCACTAGTGAAAGCAGTGCCATTATCTGACACAATAAACCTGGTAAACCATGTACACTGAAACTTTAGTGCAGTGTTTCAATGGTTGCACACGATGTAGCTGATCTCACTTCATACACATCCATCCACAATGAAGGTGCATCAATGATCAGACTAAACATGGTATCAGAAATCTGGAGTGCAAAGGGACCTTGGGAGGATTCTCTTAAGGTTAACTTGGAGGTTGAGTCGGTAGTTAGGAAGGCAAATGCAATGTTGGCATTTATTTTGGGAGGACTAGAATATAAAAGCAGGGGTGTGCTGCTGAGGCTTTATAAGGTTCTGGTCAGACCACTTTTAGAATATTGTGAGCAATTTTGGGCCCCATATCTCAGGAGAGATGTTCTGGCCCTGGAGAGGGTCCAGAGGAGGTTCACGAGAACGATCCCAGGAATGAAAGGCTTAACATCTGAGGAATGTTTGAGGACTCTGGGTCTATAATCGATGGAGTTTAGAAGGATGAGGGGGGGATCTGATTGAAACTTACAAAATACTGAAAGGCCTGGATAGAGTGGACGTGGGGAAGATGTTTCCATTAGTAGGATAGACTAGGACCCGAGGGCACAGCCTCAGAGTAAAGGGAAGACCTTTTAGAACAGAGATGAGGAAAAACTTCTCTAGCCAGAGAGTGGTGAATCTATGGAATTCATTGCCACAGAAGGCTGTGGAGGCCAGGTCATTGAGTGTATTTAAGAGCAAGATACATAGGTTCTTGATTGGTATGGGGATCAAAGGTTACGGGGAGAAGGCGGGAGAATGGGTTGAAAAACTTATCAGCCATGAATGAATGGCAGAGCAGACTCGATGGGCCAAATGGCCTAATTTCTGCTCCTATGTCTTATGGTCTTATGGTCTAAATGGACCTCCATAGACAATATGTAGTCTAACCTACACCAGGCCATTCCCACAGATGCAGTGGAGCTGAAATGTGCAACTTCTGCTGTGGCTGACACTAGAGACAGTGTTTCACCAGTTTTTCAATATCACTGTCTATACCTGGCCACCAGGTATAACTTCGTGCGAGCATCTTCATTTTCAAAATACCAGATGAGTGCTATGAAGCTCTGTCAACACTAGTTCTCTTCCTTGCAAAGCGATAGTGACTCTTGCTCCCCATAACAAGATACCATCTTGACAACTCAGTTCAGATTTACAGGTATAGAATGGTTTTAATTCTTCAGAGACTTGTGCATTTGACCATCTCTGCAACACCTGTTCACAGACTATTTATAAAATTGGATCACGGTTTGTCCAATTCTTTATCTGTCTTCTACAGACTGGTGAGCAGTCCAGGAAATTCAACACAAGTCCAACTTCTTGAAGTGCTGGAGCACGTGTAATGCTATCTAGCAAAGGGAGATGACTGACAGTATCGGCATTTGCTATATGCACACCCGGACGGTGAATAAAAGTGTATTCGTACGCTGACAAAATTAAAGCCCATCTTTGAATTTGAGCAGAGGCTATTAATGGGATCGCCTTATCTTCATTAACTAAACCCAACAGTGGCTTGTGATCTGACACTTAGGTGAAGTATCAACCGTGCAAATAACAATGGAACATCTTCACTCCAAATACGAAAAATAAGTCCTCTTTTTCAATCAGTGAGTAAACTTTCTCAGCTGCAGAGAGGGTTCTGGATACATATCCTATTGGAATTTCAGATTGGATTTCTGTTTTTCCTTTTACTGTTTGCCACAGGGTTTTATCTCATCCTTCATTTTGATTTCACTGTCAGCCAAATGTCTCTCTGATGAAACATTAACTTGGTTCAGTTTGGGGGTTGAGTTATCCAATTCCATCTTGGAAAGTTCCATGACTTTTTCTCCTAATGCCTCTTTTATCTCCATCAACTGATTCTTCAGTTCTTCTGTCTCTCTTTTGTATCTTTTTGCTTCCTCTTGGAACATTAAACATTGTTTGAGTTTTTTCTACCAACTATTTCCTCAGTCTGTTCAGAGTGGCACTGTATTCATTTTGCTTCCTTTCCTGATTTTCCCATGAAACCAGCTCTAATCTGAGGGGTCCTTGCTTCCTGTGAAAGTCCTTCGGCTCTTTGATCTCATTCCAAGAGACACCACCATATTCCCCTGTCAACTCAGGATTTCTTCTTGTCCAGACCTGAAAAATTTCTGACCAGTTTAGTTTAATTTCTTTCAACAAATCATGGCCTAGAAGGCTAGTTCCTTCACCTACTACCACAATTCTTGACAGCTGGGCTGTCTGTTACCTGTAGGATACAGGTATAGAGGCAATGCGTCATCTGTGTTGCCTCTCCAGTACACATTTTTAGCTGAGCTGTGGTTTGCTCCAAACTCAATGGCTGGGTACCTTCACTGAGGTATTTAAAGATATGTTCTCCCACCACTGTAGTCAGTGCTCCTGTGTCGACCTCCATGACCAGAGGCTTTCCATTTACTTGAAGGGTAACAGTGATTGGTTCAGTTTTCCTGGCCTTCAGATTGTGTCGGGAATAAATGTCAGTCTCAGCAGCTTCTGGCTCATTTATATTGTACACTTCATTTAACATGACCTGCTGTCTGAATGGCTGTCTTGATCTTGCCCTGCACTGTTTTACAACATGCCCTTTTTGGTGACAGTAGTGGCTTTCTGCCTCTTTAAATCTGCAAGTTTCGGGTACATAATCACCTCCACATTGGTAACACTTTAATTTCAGAATTACTGGTGAGCTGCTTCCAGTATTTCTTTTTGTTTTTCCAGTGTAAGGGATTGTGTGCAGCTTTGTGGTAGTCTCCCTGGTCTTCATGCCACACCCAGCGGCAGATTCCCGCCCTAACTGAAGAACGGCGCCATGTTGCACACTCTGCAAAGCCTGTGAGTCCCTCCCAGCGCTATCTCCATGGTGCACTACAGGTCTATATTAACTTCTGTAAGTAAACGGTGCTGAATGGCATCGTCATTTATGCCACAAACCAAACGATCTCGCAACATGTTGTTTAAAGTATCATCAAGGTCACCGTGCTCAGTTAACTGTTTTAACTTTGTGATGTACATTGTGACTGACTCACCAGGGGTCCTTACTTGAGAGTTGAACTTGAATCTTTGCATGATCACTGAGTTTAGGCTGAAAATCTCCATTCATGAGGTCAACTAGCTTAGTGCAGGATCTGAAATTTCGCGTATTCAGAGCCGTCAAACTGCGGGTTAGGTTATATGTTCTGCTGCTCCCGCAGGCAGTTAGGAAAATTGCCTTCTGTTTCTTCTCTGCTGTTATTTCATTCATCACAAAGAAGAAACCTAGTCGCTCTATGTGCTGACTCCAGTCCTCAGCGGATGAGTTGTATGGGTCATTTCTGCCAAAGAGAGGCCCTGCTGGTGAGTATACATCTTTTTTCTTCCCTTAAAAGTTGAAACGTTCATAGTCACGAAGTAAAGTGCTGTGTCGGAGCTATTTATCCTCATTGCCAATTGTAATAAACTTAGAATGCAGAGCAATTTTCTTGTAAGAAACAGTAAACTTTATTAACAGAGGTTCTGATGAAGCTACATGCTTGCTCTGAGACCAAGGCTAGAAAACTCCGCCTCTAAGATTTCCTGTGCTTAGGGTTGATTGGTCTATATAGCCACATGATCCCCATAACAGTAAGAAAAGGTTTAACTTACAATTACTATAATACCAACAATATTGAGAAGCCTTTCCTTGGAGAGATCAAGGAACCAGGTGGATGCTACTTTAAGTCAGACACAGGTGCAGCTGTTTCCTTTTTATCTGACACTGAACCGTGGTTGGAGAAAAGTTTCCTTCAGCCATCATGCATTAAAATACACAGGCCAGGAAGTATAGAATTCCAGGATAGGGATTTTCTGTGCCTGCCGGCATTGGGCATGTTTGGTGGCGTGAGCAGACAATATGACACGATTGTTATTATGATGGCGTGAAACCAGTTTGCGATCGTCTACTCAGCCTGCTGATGGTGGGCCACGTTCTCCGCTATCGGATGTCAGGAACCTCATTGTAATACATCAGCATATCGTTATTAGGCCTGCCCACCAGAATCATGCCCCCCGGCTGGATTGACTGTCCACATCAGTGGGAAAACAACCCGGCGTGTTTCACAACATAAACAATGTGCACCTGGCGAGCTGCACTTTGCTCAGGACTTCAAGGTTTGTTTGCCTACCTTGCTTCGGTCAGCACTCGCAGTCATCAGCACCAGGCTTCACAGACAGCACCACATCAATTTTATGGGGGTTCACAGCAAGTGTCTACCTACCAGACCAGACATATGTGGGCGGCTTCTCAATGGCTGCAGGGCTAGGGCTTGGGAAAGGGGGAGATGTGGCCTCAGGCAAGGGAAGAGGCTGCAGGACGAGGGCTGTACTGGGGAAGGAGGGTGACCCAGGTTATGTGCGGGGGACACATGTTGATCTGCGCAAGTGCCCTCAAGATGGTGAGGGCTGAGGAGGCAGTCTCCAGAGGAGATGAGGCCAGATAGACATGTGAGGGTGTGTGTGACAATAGGTGGTGATATCCCTTGAGCTGGCAGTGAGTGAGATGCCAGTGAATGTGTGATGGGCTTGAGTGTGTGAGTTTAGAGTGATGAGATGGTTGCCATACCCTGGCTGCATGGATGAGATCATTCATCCTCTATCTGCATTGGATGGCCAACGCCTTCTGTGCAGCATTGGCACTGATCACCACTGCCACCACCTACCAAACCTGGTTGGTCACACTGCTGCCCATCTTGCAGCTAGAGCGGGGGTAGAGGGCATCACAATGGGCTTCCATGGCTTCCAAAAGGCATTCCAATGACATAACACTAAACCTAGGGGCTGCAGTCTTTTTGCATTTCGTGGACATCTTCCCTGCTGTAGTCATGGGCTGGAAGCTCTGAGATGTGTAAATATGGCGGCCAGCTTGATGAAGCGGCAAGGTGATGGCGTGGTGGGTGAGGGAGAGCCCGCCCGCCTTTGAAATGGCGTGTTTCCCAGGAATACATGATGAATGCGGCAGGTTTGGGATGATACGGCATGAAAACCCACCATTGCGACCGACAGGTAAAACGTTGTTTTATCCGCCCGCTACTGCACTCAGTGCAAATCTGGGATGATTCCACCCAATGTCATAGGACAACAGAATGCAACCCTTCAATATATAGCAACAAAAATTATTGAAACTTTATATGTGATCGTGAACCAGAGTTCTTCACTCTTAAGCAGGAGGGCCTGTTCTGACTCACATCTGACTTGCAGAGTAGAGAAACTGGAAAGCCAAGTGCATAAGCCGAGAAACTACACAACTGAATTTCCGTGGCAGTTCCCAGGACTAAGAAAGCTGACTACAACATGCTACGTTACTGAAACAAAGCCAGTGTGTCTGTTTACACCCAGGAAATTTTCCTATTTGCTCTTGCCAAAGACAAGAAAGGAAATTGATTCTATGTTGAACCAGGGGGTTCTTTCACCTGTGACAGAACCAACCAGCCTGTGCTGATCCCAGTGCCAAAACTCAATGGATCTACCAGAATTTGCATAGAAATTACTCAACTGAACAAAGCAGTTGAACGCGAAGTTCATCCTATGTTGCCAGTGGACGAGACCTTGGCAAAATTAGGAAAGAGTTCAATCTCCATGAAGCTAGATGCAAAGAGTGGGCTTTAGCACTACTTCTTGTTGAAGAATCTAAGTTGCTCACAACCTTCATTACACCATTTGGGGGTTTTGTTTCAACAGATTACCCTTCAGCGTCATATCAGTCCCAGAAATCTTCCAGAGGACAATGTCAAGAATTCTGGAAGGACTGGATGGAGCTGTATAACACATTGATGATGTCCTGACCTATGGGTCCACTCAGACAGCATATGGCACTAGTGTGCAAGCTGTGTTGCAATGCCTATAGGAAGCAGGACTTACACTCAACAACAAATGTAAATCTTCACACCAGACTGTTAAGTTCTTTGGGCATATTGTGGATGTATCTAGTGTCAGAGTTGATTGGCAGACGACAAGAGCAATCAAGAATTTTCCAGCTTCTCAGAATGTGACTGAGATCCAGAGATTCATGGGTATCGTAAAGCAAGTCAGAAAGTTCTTGCCCAACCTAGCTGTCAGTGAGTCACTATGTCACCTGTTATGACAAGACAATACACGGTGCTGGGAGGAAGCACAAAAGAGGTCTTGTGAAAAAAGATCAAAGAGATGTTGATGTTAGTTGATATTTTAGCTCACCATGACCCAGACTACTCACTGTCATTGCTGTAGATGCATCTTCTACAGGATTGGAGCTGTACTTTTTCAAAATAGAATGGTGTATGACCCATGCAGTTGGTAAAGTGGAGTTACTTAAAAATCCCAGAGGGAAACTTTAAACAACTGTCATAACCTATAATTTTAAGTGTGAAGTTTGAGATGCGACCTTAAATTCATGAATCAGACCATCAGTTCTTGAGGCCTTACCTTAACCTAAATGAAACATTTTATTAATTTACACAGGGTAAAATATATGTACACATGGCTACAAATTATTACTATCATAACTTTTAACAAATTCCCAAACTAATCTTCATTAAGGCAACAGCAACCCATAGACTTAACCAGACACCAGGCAAAGCATTTTCATCTTACGAATTCAGAATGAGGTTCTTTTCACTCTGGAGTCAGTTGGAGGATTGCAGCTGCCTCTGCTATGCACACCCAAAAACTGCTGAATTTATACCTACCACCACTGATTGAATTCAAATTCTCTTTGTATCAGCAACCTCTTTGAACTTCACCTTTGAACAATGAAACCCCTTTCATAGTAACAATTTTATTGGTAATATAAACATATTGCTTGGTAGCTGCTAGAAAGGTGTTAATTTTCACCCCACTTCTTGAATGCTCTAATCAAAAAATGCAAATGCACGCTATCTCTCTTCCATATCAAAACTAGCACCCATCAAGGCAACCAGACTAGTTGGCTTTAATCCAATTAGACAGACCTATGTACTTAACCTCTATTTTAAAAGAAAAATGTTTTCCAAAATATCATATACACTAATAGCGCTTCATGACATCCCCCTCCTTATCAAAAAATGAACATTCATAATTCTAAAAGACGGCTTCATTTTAATAAGCCATCTCACACTATCTCCTATAATACTTACTACACGATTACATTACCAGATGCATGCATTAACATAACTATATAGAATAAAAGGAAGTATTCAATGAACGGCATGACACTAGGAAGTTCTGAGGAACAAAGGGGCTTTGGCATGTGTGTCCATAGATCTCTGAAGGCAGAGGGGCATGTTAGTGGGGTGGTGAAAAAGGCATATGGGACACTTGTCTTTTTCAATCGAGGCATAGATTACAAAAGTAGGGAGGTCATGTTGGAGTTGTATAGAACCTCAGTGAGGCCACAGCTGGAGTACTGTGTGCAGTTCTGGTCGCCACACTATAGGAAGGATGTGATTGCACTGGAGGGGGTGCAGAGGAGATTCACCAGAATGTTGCCTGAAATAAAACATTTAAATTATAAAGAGAGGTTGGATAGACTTGGGTTGTTTTCGTTGGAGCAGAGAAGATTGAGGGGTGACCTGATCGAGGTGTACAAGATTATGAGGGGCATGGATATGGGGGATAGGGAGCAGATGTTCTGCTTAGTTGAAGGGTCAGTCACAAGGGGGCATAAGTTCAAGGTGAGGGGCAGGAGGTTTAGGGGGGATGTGAGGAAAAACATCTTTACCCAGAGGGTGGTGAAGGTCTGAAATGCGCTGCCTGGGAGGGTGGTGGAGGCGGGTTGCCTCACATTCTTTAAAAAGTACCTGGATGACTACTTGGCACGTCATAACATTCAAGGCTATGGGCCAAGTGCTGGTAAATGGGATTAGGTAGGTAGGTCAGGTGTTTCTCAAGTGTCAGTGCAGGCTCAATGGGCCGAAGGGCCTCTTCTGCACTGTGATTCTGTGATTCTGTTAAATCGTTCCAGTTCAGTGTCCAGCTTTTTTGTCAAATATCCCAATTTCCTTTAAGCTTCAAATTCTTGATAACGCATCTGTGAACTGATTTTCTCTTCCAGCAATATGTATAATACGTATGTTAAATGGTTGTAATAATAGATTCCATATGAAAAGCCTTGCACTCCTGTCTTGAAATTTGTCCAAAAACTTCAAAGGATTATGGTCTGTATAAACAATTGTTCCTGATGAATTGTTTGCAAATCAATTTCAAAATGCTGCAATGCTAACACCAAACTCAAAGTCTTTCTTTCGATTGTTGAATATCTTCTCTGTTGTACACTCAATTTCCGGGAAAAATACCCTATTGGTTTTTCAGCTCCAAGTATCATCTTCTTGTAACAGTACAGCCCTATACTAGATGGAGTTTAGAAGGATGAGGGGGGATCTGATTGAAACTTACAGAATACTGAAAGGCCTGGATAGAGTGGATGTGGGGAAGATGTTTCCATTGCTAGGAGAGCCTAGGACCCGAGGGTACAGCCTTAGAGTAAAGGGAAGACCTTTTAGAACAGAGATGAGGAGAAACTTTTTTAGCCAGACAATGGTGAATCTAAGGAATTCATTGCCACAGAAGGCTGTAGAGGCCAGGTCATTGGGTGTATTTAAGACCAAGATAGATAGGTTCTTGATTGGTATGGGGATCAAAGGTTACGGGGAGAAGGCGGGAGAATGGGGATGAAAAACTTATCAGTCGTGACTGAATGGCGGAGCAGACTCGATGGGCCGAATGGCCTAATTCCTGCTCCTACGTCTTATGGTCTTGTGGTCTTATGGTCTAATGCCTATATCGCTTGCATCAATGGCCAACTTGAATTGCTTGGCAGAATTGGGTACTACCAACACTGGTGTTGGAGTTAATATAGTTTTCAAACTATTGAATAACTTCTGACACTCCAGTGTCTGTTCAAACTTCTTGTTCCTTTTTAATAGTCCAGTCAATGGAGCAACCACTTGGCTAAAATTTGGTGCAAATTTCCGGTAAAACCCACTCATGCTCAGAAATCACAAATCTTCTGGTTTTGTTGTAGGCTCTGGGAAATCCATGATAGCCTTGACTTTCGCTTCTCTCGGAGCCACCTTACCATGTCCACTATATTGGCCTAGATATGTAACTTGCATTTTTGCAAATTCACTTTTAGCCAAGATTATCACCAAATGAGCTTCTTGTAGTCGAGTAAATAATTCTTCCAGATGCTGTAAATGCTCCTCCCACGTCTGACTGAAAACAATTAGATCATCAATGTAAACAGCACAATTGCTTAGACCCACAATTACTTTGTTTGTCAGTCTTTGAAATATCGCAGGTGCATTCTTCATACCAAATGGCATGACTTTAAACTGATATAGTCCACGTGGTGTTACAAAAGCTGATATCTCCTTTGCGCCATCCGACAACTGTACCTGCCAATATCCTTTTAGCAAGTCAATCTTTGTGATAAATTTCGTTTGTCCCACTTTCTCAATGCAATCCTCCAACCGTGTGGTATGGGATATGAATCCACTTTTGTCACCACATTCACTTTTCAATAGTCCACAGTCCTGGTGTTCCATCCGGTTTTGGTACCAGTACAACAGGCGAACCCCAGTTACTGCAACTAGACTCAATTATATCATTTTGAAGCATGAAATCAATTTCTTGTTGTACTTGTGATAATTTTGCTGAATTTAATTTATAAGGTTGTTGCCTCACTGAAGATGATATTTCTATACATATGTCATGTAAAGTTGTGTGTCTTTCCCAACTTATTTCCACAAAAAGGTTTGTGGGACTGCAATAGCTTTTCCAAATCACCTTGACACTTGCCTGGAAGGTAACTCAATATTTCATTTACATTTTCAAGCACTACCTCATTATCCAATTTGATTAGAGGAAAATCAATTTCAGAGTCCTGCACTTCTACCTCTTTCTCATCATCCACCATCACTAACACATCTTTTTCTTCCTCTTCTCTGTGACTCTTTAGGGTCAGGTTTCACTTCCCACTGTAGAAGCTGTGCTAAACTTTTAACTATATCAGATTTCCTAGCTCCTGCAGGTAACCCCAATTGTAACTTATCTGCCAACTCTGTTAACTTACTATTGGTTACTTACTCCAACCCAATTAGAGTTATCTCTTCTACTCGCAGACAAGTCTTAGCAATTGCCAAAGCCATCTTACAGTCTCACCACTTCTAAAATACTTCACCAACTCCTGAATTCAATTGCCTCTCGTACTCGTAACCTTTAAGATTCACCAATTCCTAATCAATCAAGCATTTAGAAATATAATTTAATCCTGGCACAGCCCCCAATTGTTATGACCGATGCAGTTGTTAAAGCAGAGTTATTTAAGAATCCCAGAGGGAAACTTTTAACAACTGTCATAACCTATAATATTAAGTGTGATGTTTCAGATGTGACCTTAAATTCAGGAATCAGACCATCAGTTCTCGAGGCTTTACCTTAAACTAAATGAAACATTTTATTAATTTACACAGGGTAAAATATATGTACACATGGCTACAAATTACTACTATCATAACTTTTAACAAATTCCCAAACTAATCTTCATTAAGGCAACAGCAACCCATAGACTTAACCAGACACCCGGGAAAGCATTTTCACCTTATGAATTCGAAATGAGGTTCTTTTCACTCTAGAGTCAGTTGGAGGATTGCAGCTGCCTCTGCCTGTATACTCGAAAACTGCTAGCACTGATTGAATTCAAATTCTCATTGTATCAGCAACCTCTTTGAACTTCACCTTTTAACAATGAAACCCCTTTCATTTTAACAATTTTATTGGTAATATAAACATATTGCTTGGTAGCTGCTAGATAGGCATCAATTTACAACCCTCTTTTTGAATGCTCTATTCAAAAAATGCAAATGCATGCTATCTCTCTTCCATGTCAAAACTAGCACCCATCAAGGCAACCAGACTAGTTGGTTTTAATCCAATTAGACAGACCTATGTACTTAACCTCTATTTGAAAAGAAAAATATTTTCCAAAATATTATATACATTAATAGTGCTTCATGACATCCCCCTCCTTATCAAAAAATGAACAATCATAATTCTAAAAGATGGCTTCATTTTAATAACCCATCTCACACTATCTCCTATAATACTTACTACATGATTACATTACCAGATGCATGCATTAACATAACTATATATAATAAAAGGAAGTATTCAATGAACGGCATGACACTAGGAAGTTCTGAGGAACAAAGGGGCTTTGGCATGTGTGTCCATAGATCTCTGAAGGCAGAGGGGCATGTTAGTGGGGTGGTGAAAAAGGCATATGGGACACTTGCCTTTATCAATTGAGGCATAAATTACAAAAGTAGGGAGGTCATGTTGGAGTTGTATAGAACCTTGGTGAGGCCACAACTGGAGTACTGTGTGCAGTTCTGGTCGCCTCATTATAGGAAGGATGTGATTGATTAAGGTGTACAAGATTATGAGGGGCATGGACATGGCGGATTGGGAGCAGATGTTCCGCTTAGTTGAAGGGTCAGTCACAAGGGGGCATAAGTTCAAGGTGAGGGTCAGGTGGTTTGGGAGGATGTGAGGAAAAACATTTTTACCCAGAGGGTAATGGTCTGGAACGCACAAGCTGGGAGGGTGGTGGAGGTGGGTTGCCTCACATTCTTTAATAAGTACCTGGATGACTACTTGGCACGTCATAACATTCAAGGCTATGGGCCAAGTGCTGGTAAATGGGATTTGGTAGGTAGGTCGGGTGTTTCTTACGTGTCAGTGCAGAATCAATGGGCCAAAGGGCCTCTTCTGCACTGTGATTCTGTGATTCTGTTAAGTCGCTCCAGTTCAGTGTCCAGCTTTTTTGTCAAATATCCCAATTTCCTTTAAGCTTCAAATTCTTGATAATGCATCTGCGAACAGATTTTCTCTTCCAGCAATATGTATAATACATATGTTAAATGGTTGTAATAATAGATTCCATCTGAAAAGCCTTGCACTCTTGTCTTGAAATTTGTCCAAAAACTTCGAAGGATTATGGTCAGTATAAACAATTGTTCCTGATGAATTGTTTGCAAATCAATTTCAAAATGCTGCAATGCTAACACCAAACTCAAAGTCTCTTTTTCGATCGTTGAATATCTTCTCTGTTGTACACTCAGTTTCTGTGAAAAATATTCAGTTCCAAGTATCATCTTCTTGTAACAGTACAGCCCTAATGCCTATATCACTTGCATCAATGGCCAATTTGAATTGCTTGGCAGAATTGGGTACTGCCAACACTGTAGTTAATACAGTTTTCAAACTATCGAATAACTTCTGACACTCCAGTGTTCATTGAAACTTCTTGTTCTTTTTTAATAGTTCAGTCAGTGGAGCAACCATCTGGCTACAATTTGGTACAAATTTCCGGTAAAACCCACTCATGCCCAGAAATCACAAAACTTTTGGTTTTGTTGTAGGCTCTGGGAAATCCATGATAGCCTTGACTTTCGCTTCTCTCGGAGCCACCTTACCGTGTCCAATATATTGGCCTAAATATGTAACTTGCATTTTGCAAATTCACTTTTAGCCAAGATCATCACCAAATTAGCTTCTTGTAGTTGAGTAAATAATTCTTCCAGATGCTGTAACTGCTCCTCCCATGTCTGATTGGAAACAATTAGATCATCAATATAAACAGCACAATTGCTTAGACCCACAATTACTTTGTTTGTCAGTCTTTGAAATATCGCAGGTGCATTCTTCATACCAAATAGCATGACTTTAAACTGATATAGTTCACCTGGTGTTACAAAAGCTGATATCTCCTTTGCGCCATCCGACAACTGTACCTGCCAATATCCTTTTAGCAAGTCAGTATTTGTGATAAATTTCAATTGTCCCAGTTCCTCAATGCAATCCTCCAACCGTGTGGTATGGGATATGAATCCACTTTTGTCACCACATTCACTTTTCAATAGTTCACACAGTCTTTGTGTTCCATCCAGTTTTGGTACCAGTACAACAGGCGAACCCCAGTTACTGCAACTAGACTCAATTATATCATTTTGAAGCATGAAATCAATTTCTTGTTGTACTTGTGATAATTTTGCTGAATTTAATTTATAAGGTTGTTGCCTCACTGAAGAAAGTATTTCTATACATATGTCATGTAAAGTTGTGTGTCTTTCCCAACTTATTTCCACAAAAAGGTTTGTGGGACTGCAATAGCTTTTCCAAATCACCTTGACACTTGCCTGGAAGGTAACTCAATATTTCATTTACATTTTCAAGCACTACCTCATTATCCAATTTGATTAGAGGAAAATCAATTTCAGAGTCCTGCACTTCTACCTCTTTCTCATCATCCACCATCACTAACACTTCTTTTTGTTCCTCTTCTCCGTCAAAGTACTTTTTAAGCATATTTACATGACACACCCTCTCCTTTTTTCTATCTGGAGTATTTATTAAATAATTTACTTCACTCAATTTCTTTTCAATCCTGTTAGGCACACTAAATTTTGCATTTAATGAATCCCCTAGTACTGGTAACAAAACAAATACTTTCTCTCCTGAAATAAAATTGTGAATTTTAGCCTTCTTATCTGCTTTCACTTTCACCTTCCCACTTTTTAGCCTTTCCCAATTTGAAAGGGTGACAGAAAAAAGGTTTGGCTCAATGAACTTACTCATAAATAACCATCAGCTATCTCTGCTGCTCGTCTTACAGAACCAACCCTCTGTTCCTCCACAAGAGTTCTCACTACTGAAGGGATTGAATCTTTAAATTCTTCCAAAAGAATGACTTCCCTAAGAGCTGTATAGGTCATCTCTATTTTTAACACCCATATCCACAGGTCAATATTAGGTTATTTTACACTTTCAGACTCAATATAAGTTTGCCCAAGCTGTCTTCTCATATTCCTAAATATCTGCCTGTATGTTTCAGGAACCAACTCATATGTACTCAAAATAGCTTTTTTCACCACATCATAATTCCACGACATTTCTTCTGAAAGCGAAGCATATTCCTCAAACTGCCTACCTAATAACTTAGATTGTAATAATAATGTCCAGTTTTCCTGTGGCTATTTCATCTGTTTAACTAGCTTCTCATAAGGAATAAAGAATGCTTCAATATCTGTTTCTTCAAACTTTGGAAGAGCTTGTACAAATTTAAATATATCCTCACTAGGTTCTACACAAGAGATAAATCCTTCCTCACCGACTGACATCTCTTTTCTAGCTGCCAACAGTTCAACTGGAATTCTCTTTCTTTCCTTCTTTCTCTTTCCTCCTTCTCCATCTTCACAATTTCTAATTCCCTTTTAAAAGCCATTTCTCTGCCCCATGCTTCTAATTCAAGCTTTTTCATTTGTAACTGAAGTCTTGCTACCTCCAGCTGTGACTCATTAGTGTCAAGTTTCACTTCCCACTGTAGAAGCTGTGCTAAACTTTTAACTATATCAGATTTCCTAGCTCCTGCAGGTAACCCCAATTGTAACTTATCTGCCAACTCTGTTAACTTACTATTGGTTATTTACTCCAACCCAATTAGAGTTATCTCTTCTACTCGCAGAGAAGTCTTAGCAATTGCCAAAGCCATCTTACAGTCTCACCACTTCTAAAATACTTCACCAACTCCTGAATTCAATTGCCTCTCGTACTCGTAACCTTTAAGATTCACCAATTCCTAACCAATCAAGCAATTAGAAATATAATTTGATCCCGGCACAGCCCCCAATTGTTATGACTGATACAGTTGGTAAAGCAGAGTTATTTACGAATCCCAGGGGGATACTTTAAACAACTGTCATAACCTATAATTTTAAGTGTGATGTTTGAGATGTGACCTTAAATTCAGGAATCAGACCATCAGTTCTCAAGGCTTTACCTTAAACTAAATGAAACATTTTATTAATTTACACAGGTTAAAATAAATGCATACATGGCTACAAATTACCACTATCATAACTTTTAACAAATTCCCAAACTAATCTTCATTAAGGCAACAGTGACCCATAGACTTAACCAAACACCAGGCAAAGCATTTTCACCTTACAAATTCAAAATGAGGTTCTTTTCATTATGGAGCCAGTTGGAGGCTTGCAGCTGCCTTTTGATCTCACATTGTCTCTGCTCTGCACTCCCGAAAACTACTGAAGTTATACCTACCATCACTGATTGAATTCAGATTCTCAAGGGCAGAATTTTGATGTTGGTGTGCGGGGGTGGGCCCAGCACGCTGATGTGTAAAATGACGCACGGTGACATTGGGCGTGCGTTCTGACATCACCGCGTGTCATTTAGGTATTACGTTCGGCCGGCGTGCGCCAGATGCGGCTACGCATCTGCTGATCTGTCAAAGGCCATTAAAAAAACAAATCAAGTAGTTGTCAACATTTCCTGTCCAACCTTCAGGTCATTGGGGGAGGTAAAGAGCCCAAGAGGCCTTTACGTTTTTCAGGAAACCTCATCCATGGGCGGGATGTAGTTTCCTGAAGGTTCTGTTAAATAAATAAATAATTTTTGCACAATTCATAAACATGTCCCAGCTCATGTGACACTGTCACATGAGGGAACATGTCTAAATAATTTTCAACTTTATTATTTATGAACTTTTAATATATACTTAATCTCCCTGAGGCAGCTCTGTGCCTCAGGGAGATTTTTGCACTCTTTCGTGCGCAGGACCTGACTCTCCCTCCTCCCCCCCTCCGCACGTGATAGTGCTGAGCGCTGCCGGCCGTACCTCACACTGGGCGGGCTTTAATTGGCCCATCCAGGCAAAATGGTGGTGCAGAGCCGATCGCAAGCAGCGACCAGCTCTGCGCCCACGCCCGCTCCCAACCGGCCCACCCAACATTCAAAAATTTCTCTCCATTGTATCCACAACCTCTTTGAACTTCACCCTTTAATAATGAAACCCCTTTCATAATATCAATTTTATTAGTAATACAAACATATTGCTTGGTAGCTGCTAGAAAGGTGTCAATTTTCACCTTACTTCTTGAATGCTCTATTCAAAAAATGCAAATGCACGCTATCTCTCTGGCATATCAAAACTAGCACCCATCAATGCACCCAGACTAGCTGTCTTTAATCCAATTAAGACACACCCACAGACTAACGCTCTATTTTAAAAGAAAAATATTTTCCAAAATATTATATACATTAGTAGCGCTTCACGACAAATGGAAAGCATAGAACAGTTTACTGCAAATCCCATTCACTGACAGAGACCAGACAGAGATATGCAGTAATAGGGAAAGAAGATTTACATTAGCTGCTACATGGGCTGGCAAAAAGTTTGCAGATTATGTTCTTGATCACCACTTCAAGATAGAGAGAGACAATGAACACTCAGTACCACTCTTAAATTCTAAGAAGTTAGCAAAAATACTTACATGAGCAGAACAATCCAGACTGAAGATGATGAGGTTTGATGTAAAGACCGAGCATGTTCCAGGAAAGCAGTGGCAAGGCATGGCCTGTTGTCCTTTCTGAAGGACCTTCGCATTGACAACAACCAAAACTCTATCAGCAACAACTCACGGCTGAACAAAATCAAAGATGCACAGAAATCTTATGAAGAATGTGCTCAGGTCAGAGAATACTACATCAAAGGATGGCCAACATACATACCACACAATTCCATTCTCAGACAGTACTGTGAAGAGAGAGGACACGTCAATGTGGTTGATGATTTATTCATCTATGATGAGAGATTGGTAATTGTGAGAGTTCTGAGGCTCAACATATTACAACAATCGCACTAAGGACATTTGGGGCAATCACAAAATGTTGAACCAGAGCAAAATATTCTCTTTGGTGGCCAGGTCTCTCAATGTCATTGGAAGAGATGAAACTGTATTACTTATTCATCACCAGGAGACAAGAGAACTGTTGATGTAATTTTCTTTCCATTTTGGGATGGACCTTTTTGAACACAGGGGTAAATTGTTCTTGATCATAGTAGACTACTTCTCCAGATGGATAGAAGTCAAGTCACTGCAGAGTCACACTTCTGAAACAGTGATCACATCACTGAAGGAGATATTTGCAACACAAGAGGCCCTGAAGCCAATGGTGAAGGTGAAAGCAGAGTGCGTACTGTGAAAGCATTGCTAAAGAAGAACAATATGTCCAACTTGCATTTATGCTCTCACTTGACCCAATCCAAAACTGCCCAGCACCATGTGAACTCCTCAAGGGAAGAAGACTGAGAACGCAGCTTCCTACTCTCCCACATGCACTCATTCCGTGTGTACCAGCCATTGACTTGGACAAAGTATTATTCCAGCCATGGTAACTATGGAACTATGACAAACATCACTAAGCACGCAACCTGCCGGACCTCCAACCAGGAGAGCCAGTTTGGATCCAAGACAAAGCTCGCTCTGGACAAGTGGTTGACTAGACACCACATCCACAGTCCTACCTCACCTAAATAGATAAAGTTATAGTGAGACAGCACAGGCATGCGCTGGTTTCCACACAGAAGCAACCTCCTATACAGTCAGAGCAGTCAGCGACCAAATCAAACAGATCAGATGTGTTACACTCATTTGCCAATCTAGATGATTACCAGATCAGTGAACCTGATTCAGCTATTAATTCTCCTCCTGTCCAGCAGAGTCTGAGGGATTACCCACAGGACTTAAATCCTCAATCTCCCTCCAAAGGAGCAGAGGACCGTTTGGATAGACTAGTGAAACTACTACAGCAGATGTTCCTATAACAAAGAAATGGAAGTAGAGACCTGGGGGAGATGTAGTATAATGGGGAGAATCAGAGACTTGAGGGAGATGTAGTATAAGGCATTAATTCTAACTGTGATATGCTAATGAGACACAGTATACATCATCACAGGAAGTGATGCAATGTCAGATGATTTTGTTCTCTTTTTGAACCTCATGGCAAGGTAAAGCCACAGTAAGATGTTTCTTAATAAAGTTAAAATTTTCCTTACCTCAGCAGCCTCTGTAAATATGCTGTGTTAGCACAATGGGACCAAGAATATTATATTTCTTATTTCCACTTATGATTCAGAATGTTGGATCACGAAGCAGATAGTCAAGAAAAGGGTCAATTCTTTTGAAGTTTGGTGTTACTGAAAGACGTTCAGGGCGAAATGGATTGATCAATGTACAAACATACAGGTATTAGAGCAGCTGGGGGTTGACAACGCAGATGGAATGCTCTCAGTGCTGGACAGGTGAAAGTTGAAATAATTCAGGCCTGAGGCGTGAAGCAATTGTATAGAAAAAACGATGCCTGAGGGAATGGAAGAGGGAAAATGTCGGGTGAGATTTTCCTGCCCTGCCAGCCACCAGGATCTTCCGGCCCCACCAAAGTCAATGGACCCTTGGCTGGCCCTGCCACATCTGCTGCAGTGGGACCCGCCTTGCCAGTGCTGGAATATCCCAGCTGCAGTGTTGGCTGGCAGAGGACTATATGGAGTGATAACATCATGGAACTGATGGGTTTGAGTTTTACGAGGGCACTGGGCCTGACACCAAGATCGATGCAGCTGGAGGAAGAGAGCGCTTGTTGGCACAGTGACCCGGCCTCCCTGAGTTATCTGCACCACCATCACTGATGTAAAGGCAAATAGAGATTTCCTGTACTAGGAGCATGCATAGAGATATTCATGCTGTAAAATTACTAATGCTGATTTTGATGTTTGTGAGAGGCCCCCCACACAGTGCTGTAGAGACACACATGATTAAAGTTTCTCCACCCCTGCAATCGACAGCTCTGGGTGACCTATTCATGACCTACACTCATGTCTGTTGAAGTTTGCTGTTTAAAGCAGAGACTCAGAATGTCAGGACTATAGTGTTGACTGACTTAACTTCAAACTGAAGTGACCTGTCTGTGACCTGTGCAAGGGCACAGCCTTGAGAGGCCAGTCCTAGAAGTATAAACACCAAATTTGCAAGTCTTTGAATGTCACTGTGTCAAGCACTTCTGATCCGGATGGACAAATTGGTGTTGAATGCAAAAATGGGATTTTAAAATATTAAAATGAATGTGGTGCACCTTTAAATACCCAGATGTTATAAAGAGCTTGCATTTGTGTAGCCACTTATCAAAGAGGCAGCGTAGAGTGTTTCACAGTCAGTGAATTATTTTGTGAGTCTCACAGTTATCTAGACAAACACAGTGATCAATTCACACACAACTAGCTCCAGCAGACAGCAAGAGAGATGAATGGCACTTTAAGCTGTTTCTAGTGCTCCCCCCGGACCGAGGGAGGAATGTTGGCCCATGTGCTGCCTGCGTTCCTTCCAGCACCATGGCTTTAACATTGTGCTGCTCAGCAATCTGTAACACCTCACCCAAAAGGTAGAAGTGTCAGTCTTGGGTATGCGCTGAAGAGTGGGACTTGAGCCTAGGGGCTTGGGCCATGACAGATATAAACATCTTATCAACCAGATCACTTAGGAAATGTAGCTTAAAATATATTCTAGCTCTTAGGAACTTGGGGAGAACTTTTGGCTTGGTGAGCGGGGGTGGGGTCCACTCGCTGAGGTGTAAAAATGAAGCGGGGTGATGTCAGGCGTGCGTCCCGAAGTCACTGCGCGTCATTTAGATTTTCAGTTCGGCAGGTGCGCAGCCAACTCAGCTGCATGGCCGCCAAACTGTCAAAGGCCTATTGAGGCCATTAATTAACTAATTAAGGCTATTGAGAAAGCTGCCCGTCCAACCTTAAGGTTGGTGGGGGGCGGGGTGGGGCAGGCAAAGAGCCCAGGCGTCCTTCGCATTTTTCATGGAATCTCATCCACGGGCAGGATGAGGTTTCATGAAGGATTTATGAATTAAATAAATTTTTTCATTAAAGTTCATTGACATGTCTCAGCTCATGTGACATTGTCACATGAGGGGACAAGTCTTAAAATTTTTTTCTTTTATTAAAATTTTTAAAGCTGAAAGCCTATCTCGCGCATGCACGAAAGAGTGCTCTCCTGATTCAGGAAACCCCGCCCCCCCCTTCCCCCCACCGCCCGCACAGGGAGCACACAGCACTTCTGGGCCCATTTCACACTGGGCTGGCCTTAATTGGCCCGCCCCACATAAGCTGGCAGCACAGACCCGATCGGGGACACCAATCAGGTCCACACCCACCTGCGCCCACACCCGCTCAACCCCCAGGGGGAAAATTCTCTCCATCAGAACAGGGGAAGGCCATTCAGCCCATCAAGCTTGCTCTGCCATTCAATACGATCATGGCTGATCAAACACTTCAATGCCTTTTACCCACACTATCCCCGTAACCCTTTAGCCAATCAATCTCCACATTTTACATACTCAATGACTGAGCTTCCATGGCCCGCTGCGGTAGAGAATTCCAAAGATTCATAACCCTCTGAGTAAAGAAATTTCCCCTCACCTCGGTCCTAAGTGGCTTCCCCCTTATTTTGAAATTGTGTCCCCTGGTTCTATACTCCCTAACCAGATACATCTTACCTGTATCTAGCCTGTCTATCCCTTTCAGTATTTTTTTAGGTTTCAATGAGATCCCCTCCCAATCTTCGAAACTCTAGAGAATACAGGCCCAGTTTTCCCAATGTCTCTTCATAAGACAGTCCCGCCATCCCCAGAACAAGTCTGGTGAACTTTAGTTGCACTCCCTCTATGGCAATAATATCCTTTCTGAGGTAAGGGGGCCAAAACTGCACAAACTACGCCAGGGGCGGTCTAACAAGCTTCTATACAATTGAAGGAAGACTTCACTACTCCTGTACTCAAATCCTCTTGCGATAAAGGCTAACATTCCATTACCCTTCCTAATTGCTTGCTGCACCTGCATATTAGCTTTCAGTGACTTATGGACAAGAACACCCAGGTCCCTTTGTACATCCACACTTTCTAATCTCTTACCATTTAGGAAATACTCTGCACATCTGCTCCTTCTACCAAAGTGGGTAACCTCACATTTTTCCACGTTATATTCCATTTGCCATGTTCTTGCCCACTCACTAAGTCTGTCCAAATCCTCCTGTAGCTGCTTTCCATCTTCCTCACAACACACATTCCCATCTAGCTTTGTATCATCCACAACCTTGGAAATATTACATTTGGTCCCCACATCCAAATCATTGATATATATCGTGAACAGCTGGAGCCTAAGTACTGATCGTTCCGGTACCTCAGTAGTCACACCTGCCAACGTGCGAAAGACCCATTTATTCCTACTCTCTGTTTTCTGCCTGTTAGCCAATCCTTAATCCATGCCTGTAAATTGCCTCCTATCCAATCTGCTTTTATTTTGCTAATCAACCTCCTGTGGGGGACTTTATCAAAAGCCTTTTGAAAATCCAAGTATACTACATCCATCGACTCTCCTTTATCAATTTTGTTAGTAACATCCTCACAAATCTCCAACGAGTTTATCAAACATGATTTCCCTTTTGCAAATCCAAGCTGCCCATGCCCAATCAGATCATGATTATCCAAATATCCATTTATCACATTCTTTATAATAGACTCTTGCATTTTCCCCACTACTAATGTAAGGCTGACAGGTCTGTAGTTCCCTGTTTTCTCTCTCCCTCCCTCCTTAAATAGTGGGGTGACAGTTGCTACCTTCCAATCTTCAGGAACCATTCCAGAATCTATAGAATTTTGGAAGATGATCGCGAATGCATCCACTATCTCTATAGCAACCTCTTTCAACACTCTGGGATGCAGAATATCAGGTCCTGGGGACTTATCAACTTTCCGTCCCATTAATTTCTCCAATACAACCTTTTTACTAATACTAACTTCCTTCAACTCCTCATTCTCCATAGTCCCATGGATCTCTAAATCTGGGAGATTTCCTGTATCTTCCTCAGTGAAAACAGACACTAAGTCATAATTGCGCTTCTCTGCCATTTCTCTATTCCCCATTATGAATTCCCCTGACTCTGCCTGTAATGGACCCACATTTGTCTTAGCCAAACACTTCCTTTTTACATACCTATAAAAGTGTTTACAGTGCATTTTTGTGTTTTTGCTAGATTGCATTCATATTCTATTCCCCCTTTCTTTACCAGTTTCTTGGTCTTTCTTTAACGTATTCTAAAAACCTCTCAATCCTCAGGTTTACCACTATTTCTGGCAACTTTATCTTATAATCATCCATAAATGGATACTTGGATAATCATGATCTGATATTCATCTTATGTAACCCTTATCTTCCTTTCTCAGCCACGGTTGACTGACGTTTCTTGGAGTTTTTCACCTTGAAGGAATGTATAGGCGCTGTAAGCTATATAATAATTCTCCTATTGGTTTAAAGGTTTAAGTACTGTAAGCTTGTGTATTTCCATGTTTGTGAAGATCACTGGATTTCATCCAGCTGGGTGTCCTAATACTGAATCATTGATCATAGGTAAGAGCTATCGTGTGGTCAGAATTACGGGGTTCCTGAAAAGTAAATATTGGTGAAACGGTGGACTGACAAAAAGTGATGGTGTCACAAACTGTTTAATTGTCGAAAGATGAAAACTGAGTCCAATTAAAGGACTAAAACAAACGCAAATACCATGGCTGCTGGAAACTTGAACATACAAACAAGGAGCAGGCATAGGCCATTCGGCCCGGCGAGCCTGCTACGCCATTGACAAAGAACATAGCTGACCTGATTGTGGCCTCAGCTCCACATTCTACCAATCCCAATAACCTTTGACTCCTTTGTTAGTCAAGGATCTATCTACCTCAGTCTTAAAAATATTCAATGACCCTGCCTCCACCACTCTCTAGGGAAGAGAGTTCCAAAGATTCACGACCTTCTGAAAGAAAAGAATTCTTCTCATCTCCATCTTAAATGGGAGACCCCCTAATTTTTAATCTGTGTCCCCTAATTCTAGTCTCTCACAAAAAACATCCTTTCAGCATCCACCCTGTCAAGTCCATTCAGGATCTTATATGTTTCAATAAGGTCACCTCTCATTCTTCTAAACTCCAATGGATACAAGCCCAACCCGTCCAACCTTTCCTTGTAGGATAACCCCGCCCCCATCCCAGGAATCAGTTGAGTGAAGCTTCTCTGAACTACTTCTAATGCATTTATACCCTTTCTTAAATAAGGAGGCCAAAACTGCATGTACACAATAGTAGTCTCACCAACATCCTGTACAAATGAAACAAAACATTCCTACTTTTATATTCCATTCCCTTGCAATAAGTGACAACATTCCACTTGTCTTCCTAATAAAAACAATGGAAATTTCCCTCCTTGCACTACCCACCCCAGGAGTGAAAATCCAGCCTTACATATACCTCTATTTATAAAGTCCAGGATTCCTTATACTTAATAACTGCCTTTGTTAACTTCCAAAGATTTTTGTACAAGCATCTTTCTCTTCCCATTAACTCGTATTTTTTCTCCTCATTCTTCTGAACAAATTGTATCACCTCACAATTTCTGCATTGAATTTCATCTGCCACCTGTCTGCCCATTCAGCCAGCCTATGCTTTTGAAGTTGTTATGGTCCTTGGCCAGACCCCAAGTTTTTGGTGAGATCTGGTTCGGGACCAATGACGTTTTGTTTAAAGTAAATAAATTTGAGATTCAAGACGTTTACTAAGATTTCACGGGTTTTGAACAAACAAAAATAAACTTTCCTATACAAGTTCAGAAAGATAAAACAATTTACAATATCTATCTTACACTCTAACATTCAGGGTAAGTGTGAGGTACATGTAAATTAATAGGCAAACTGCGCTCAGACACACCACACTACACAATAAATGGCAGATGCACCCAAGACCACAGAGTTCATGGATTTCTGAACAACCCACTCAGACGTTAGTCATGCTGTGAATCAACCAATCTCATTGAAACTCTGTCTCCAGTCTCCATGTTTGAAGAGCTCACCTTGGAATTCTCTCCATGAGTCACTCCAACTCGGATGGCTTTAATGACAGCCCACCTGGCAGAGGTTCAATCTCTCCTCCCCAGATTCTGTTTCCCTGGATTACCCGAGTAAACTCAAACACTAGCTTACAAGCACAATTTCAGCTTCAAAAGGGCACTTCTACCCCAACGGCCCACAGCACGGAGTCACCAACATTTGCTACCTTCATGGATCTTCAGGGCTTCTCTTGAGCCCACCTCACCTAAAGTCTGCTTCCTATGGCCCTTCCTTTAAGGAGATTGTTTCTCTGCTCCTTTCTCCTGATGGGACTTGACAGGGTGGATGCTGAAAGGATGTTTCCTCTTGTGGGAGACACTAGAACTAGGGGACACAGTTTAAAAATAAGGGGTCTACCAATTAAGATGGAGATGAGGAAAATTTGTTTTCTCTTAGAGGGTCGTTAATCTGTGGAACTCTTTTTCCTGAAGAGCGGTGAATACTGGGCCATTGAATATTTGTAAGGCTGAGTAAGATAGATTCTTGATTGACAAGGGAGTCAAAAGGTAGGGGGGGTAGGAAGGAAAGTGGAGTTGAGACCACAATTAGATCAGCCATGATTTTATTGAATAGTGGAGCAGGTTCAGGGGCTACTCTTGTTCCTAATTCGTATGTTTCCTGGCTGCTTTTAAAAAAAAATTATGCCTCCATTAAATGCATTGAGCTGTTGTCTAGAATCCTTCAGTGATGGGAAGCAGCCACCAACTCCACACACGTAGCTCAATATGCTCAGAAGAACCATATTCAGTCATTAAAATAATGATTTGCAACTCATGAGGAATGTAGCCTTGCTAACATCCCCAAAACAAATAAAAAACACATGACCGGACCTGTTCACTCCCTATTGCATAGTGTGCTATATATCTGATCATCAGACAGCCAGCACATTGTCTGATTTAATAGCTTGACATTAACTTTTTTAACAACATATAAATTCAAAGCTTTATTTCCCTCTGCTTAAGAGACACTTAAGACGAGGATTAGGGATGAAATTGTTTGATAACGTTCCCACGTAAATTGGGGAGCATACAATGTACTCACTCCCCTTACTGCCAACTCTTTGTCCTCTTAACCACACTATTCCTGATTTTAATTGCCTGTGCCCTATCAGAATGGTGCTTTGCAGGGTGGGGGTTGGTTAAACTCATTTTAACAGTGAGTCAGGTCCTCACCCCAGTCTCAGGGGTTCGCCGTGACTCAGGGAGTAGCACTCTTACCTTTGAATGATAAGGTTGTGCAATTAGGCCGCACTCCACAAACTTGACAACAAAATCTAGGCTTGTACTGAGAGCGTGCTGTATTTGTCAGATGTGCTACCTTTCAGATGAGATGCTGAAACCAAGTCGGCTTTCTCAGTTGGATGTAAAAGATCACATGGTACTATTCGAAGCGAGCAGGATATTCTCCTGAGTCCTGATCAATGTTAGTAAAATGCATTATTTGGTGATTATCGCAAGTGGGAACTTGCTCTACACAAATTGGCTTCCTACATTACAACAGAGACTACACTTCAAAAATACACGATTGGCTGTAAAGTGCTTTTGAGATGTCTTGAGGTCATGAAACACAAATCTGTCTTTTCTTTAAATAGGGAAATGGAGTCCCCAGTTAATCAATGTAATTTTTAAAGTCTTGATAGTTGGGAGGAGGTGGGGAGAGAGGAATGCAATTGCTCTCAGCTCTGAAAACATAGAAGCTGGATTGTGCCCACGGGAGTGGTGCAGCTGGGAGGACTGTCGAGGAGAGACCTGATGTCAAAAGTGGAGCATTTGACTCGAAGAAGTTAAGGTGTAGTCTAGACCAGCTCTGTGCCTTACAATAATGGCTGTAAAGCAAAGATTAGTTATCAACAACAATTAAAGTATGGGAGTACTGTTGGTGATGACATATAAAGTGGCCTAAGGGAGGTACCTTTTGAAATCAGTTCTCCATAAATGGGTTTTATAAGTTTGTTACATTTCCCACTAAAGAAATGCTCCTACATAACTTCCAAACACAAAAACAGTGATTAACTCATTTTTAAAAAATCAGCTGGATAAGTATATGATTGGGTATGAGGCTGAGAGTTATCAGGTGAAGTGTTTGGCTTTAATCGTGATAGCACTGAAGTTAGAGTAAGAAAGTTGTGGAATAGTCCAGAGGCTTGAGCACAGATCCAGATGGACATCCATCGGAGGTGCCATTTTCAGATGAGATGTCTGCCATGCTCAGGGAAATATAAAAGATGTGTGGTACCATGCAAAGAATGCCAGGAGGAGATGCTCTGAGCTGTAGTCAATCAACCTCACTAAATGTGATTGAGGTGGATCTTGAATTTATGTGAGGGGGCAGAACAGCTTGTAGCAAGCTGGTAAAATGCCACCTCTTCGGTGCTTTTGCCTCTGTTCCTGGTGACACCAGCACTGAAGATGGAAAACTGAATGAATGAGGCATAGAGTTGATCTTCCATGTACGCAGCATGCCTCATTCGCCTGCCTCTTGCAACAAGAGCTCATGTGCCCTTGATTTCCAGATGGGTGCGACTCCTCCTTGGCAGTGCCAACCTTGAGTATCTGTTTTATCTGCCAACTGGCACACCACATCAAGCATACACCTGCTTCCTCCTCTCAACCCCAGCATTAGATCATTCCAGGAGGTAATTAACAGACTATAATAACAGGTTTCCTTCCCCCTGCTGTTGCGAATGAAATCAATCCCAGTTACAGACAGCAGGAAATTCGTGCCCTAATATAATGAATTAACTAATTTCCCCTCCCACCTTTTTAATGAACATTGTGATTGATGTTAATGTGCTGCATTCTTTCAAAGCTGTTAATACTTAGATTTCAGTCCTAAAAGGGAACAATTGTATGGCACGAGTAACTTTAAATGCATCCAAATCCTTATCCCAGCGACCTGATGAAAAGTTACTCTTGTCCTGCTGTTATTACATGTGCGAATTTCTTGATGACAGAGAAAATGGGAATGGCAAATAAATTTATTCATCCAGGGCTGACAGACAAGAAATAAATTCTAATAAGTGGAGAAAATGAGCAGTAAAATGCTCCAGGACCAATTAAATCAAACCAATTAGTGTTTGACACAGTGTCTGAATAATTCCAGGATCATAAACAGTGTAATCCTCCGACTGCCAGAAACCTTCCCAGTGATCCATCCAAAGGCCTACGAGAGAAAGGCTATTTATTTCTACTGTCGGCCTTCCTGTCTCAACCTGTCTCCTCCCAAAGACTGCCAGCAGCTGCTCAAAGGCACTTACATTATGACACAAGAGGACAGATTAAACTTGCGTTTATTATATCGTACTGCAACTGCTATCAAACACTGAAAATCAATGGTTCAATCGGATGGATCTTCCATTTTATCAACAGGTACATATTTCCCAGAGGCTAATTCCCAGACTTCAAGCTCATGATGATGTAAAAACATTAGGGTCAAAATGAGAGGGCAAGAGAGAGAGGGCGTAGGAGGGAGGGAGTAAACAAGAGAGGGAGAAAGAGTAAAAGCGAGTTAGATTTTCATTGTTGTCCACGTTCAGACCTGTAATGGATCAAAATTTGGCACCACGACCTTGGGAATTTAAGCGTTGGATTAATAGATTGTGGGAACCTTTATTTTCCAAACAATATTATTTTAACATTGCTCTTGCAGTTAGCGTAGATTGGACAATCTGGATACTTCTCATAGGCTCATAGACATTTACAGCACTGAAAGAGGCCATTCAGCCCATCATTTCCACGCCAGTCAACAATGAGCTGACAAGCGCTTGGCCTATAGCCCTGGAGACTATGGCAACACATGTGAATATCTACCAGGGGGAGGATTTTCCCTCTGGGCTTTGAAACTCCACCACCATGGTCAAATAGGGTCAGAATCTTACATTCTGCGGTAAAGAGTCATCCCTCTGTGATTTCCCCTGAATCGGCCAATTAATGGCCAGAGGGCAGGTTTGCCATCCAATTAAGGAGGATGGTGGGAGAACTCTTAAAGCCGGAGAGCCTATAGGAGGCCCTCCAGCACTGAAGAAGCAGCATGCTGCACTTTCAGGTAAGTAAGAGGTGCCCCAACATGGAGATGTCCTCCTTCCAATGTTTTTAACTTTAAAAAAGGGTCTCAGCAACCAGGCCACCATTATGGAGCAGGAACGTCAGCCAAATCTCCCTGGCCTGACACTGGGAGGCTACCTCCAGCAGCTGTACTGTTCCCCAAAATCTCTGGGCACCCTTCCAGTTGGCCTCTGACAATAGGCCTTTAACAGTCTTTTACTGAGGTCAGCTGGCTACCTGGGGGCAGGTTACAGCCAGAAAACAGGCACACTGGCTGCAGCCATAAATTTACGTACCTACCTTCATACTCACTCCCATTGGGCCTATAAGTCCATTCCTTATTGTGGGGGACAACCTCTGCATTCTGTGGTCTGGTTTTACACTTGGTGTTTGGAGCCAAACTGCATCAACGTGCTGATTCTGCCCATACAATACAGAACCCTGAAGGGTAAAGGATGCACTCCTGCAAGTTGTCTCAGGCAGTTAAGGGCCTCATTAAGATTCAAAAGTTAGTGTCTGGTAGCATCATGCAGACAGTGACCACATTTTAACTGGCAGTGCAAGGTCAGTGACTAGTGCAGATGTCACCAGGGCAACTCAGCGCCAAGGATCAACAGGCCCAGGAGAGGGGTGAAATGGTTTGTTAATTTATTTCTTCAAAAGGTTTCCTTAGGGGTGACTGGGGTAAGAATACTCCTCTAGGTCTTATGTGGAATCCTTGATCCCACCCTCTGGGCATCTTAAGATGGAGACAGTACTGTCACATTGGTAAAGGCTGCTTTGCAGGCCTTGTGGTCAGTGGCCTAACATAGGCCCTTTACACACAGGAACAAAAGAAGACATTGCAGGCCAGTTTTGACTGAGTGGAGCAGGAGCTGCTATGTTACCAGCAGTGACTCTCAGGTAGGAGCAGGCATCTTTCCACAAGGGAACCCAGGTCATTCTCTGTGTGACATTTTTCATGACAATCTCCACTGTGACTTAAAGGAAGACTTACATTTCTATCATATCCTTCACAGTCTCAGTTTGTGCCAAAGTGCATTACAGCCAATGAAATACCTTTGAAGCGTTGTCAATTTTGCACACAGCAAGTGCCCACAAGTGGCAAGGTGGTAACGAGCAGATCACCTGTTTTGCCCAGGACACCAGGGGGGGAACCATACCCCCTGCAGCCCTCATCACCCCACTCTTATTTGAAATAATGTGGGCCTCAGTTTAACACCTCATCTAAAGGACAGCAGCTTTGAGACTGTGCACCCCTCAGTACCTAACTGTTGGGAGTGCGACCTTTGACCTTGTGCCCCAGTCCCTGGATGGGGGTTGAACCATGTGCTTCTGACTCAGAGAGAACTGGAGCTATGGAACTGATACCCAACTGCAGCCAAAGAATTCAGTGTGAACCTTCAGGATTTCTGGCATATATTGCAGACAGTTGTTGACTGATGAATCTGAACCTCAGGACATCAAGTGCAAGAGCAGCAAAAATTTAACAATTGGACCAACTAATGGAATATTCAACTCTTTAGCAAACAAAGAGCTGGCAGACATCCCATTATCAAGATGGATGTCTGGGCAGAACAGGAAGAGTGTTTCGTTTAATGATAAAAATCTATAGGCCTTGTAACAATGGGTTTCTGATTGGTTTAAACTGTAGACCACAACATTCTCTGCAGGATTTATAATATGCAAAGAGGGTTATAAGGGGAGGGATTTTCCTTTGGAAAGCACAGATATGTCCAAGTAAAAATATGTACCCTTGCTTCCCTGCCAAAATGTCAACTGTTCTGTGCAGTGGGCTGCTCTCATCTTGATGAGGAGTCACTGAGTTTTATCCTTTAATATAATAATCCTGACAGCCTGCATACATTTACATTGATGAATATAAATCTGCGACATTAGATAACTACAAACAGCCGTGAGGAAATCAAGATTCGTTAATACAAATGCATCCAGCAGTTAACTGCCCTGTAAGTTTTCTTTTTAATTAAATCCTGCAAAAAATAAGAACATTGGGTCTTTTTTCATTAATGCTGGAGACACACATGAGCAGGGTTGTCAGAGGTTTGTGTTGAAACAGTTACATCAAACACTGTATCATAAGATTCACCGAACCATTAACAGGGTATAATTAATTACTGTTATTGCATTGAGAACCATTAAATGATTGTCAGATTTTATTTTTAAACACAATTACTGGGAAGCACAACTTTATTCTGTTTGCTTTCCCAGAGATTGGTGTTTAGTCATGCACAACTTTGGAGCTAATTAAGGTAGAGTGCAGAACAAAGGAATTACTAAATGGAAGCAGACCAATGTCCATCCAGTTCAGTATATCCTGGGAGTCACATGATACAACGATAATGGAATTGTTGACTAAGCATAACTATTAATCTCTGTCAATGACTCTACGACAGACATTGGCGTGAGGCATAGGAACGTGGGATCATAGAAATAGAAGTAAGCCAATAAATCTCTGTTCCATCTGTGCTTTAACCTCATCCACCTGCCTTGGCTTGATATCCTTCTATTACCATGGCTAGCAAAAAACTATCAATCTCAGATCAACCTCAAATTCACCAAGCCTCCTCAGACAGCACCTTCCAAACCCATGACCACTACCATCTAGAAGGACAAGGGCAGCAGACATAAGGGTGCACTACCACCTTGAAATTCCCCTCCAAGTCACTCACCATCCTGACTTGGAAATATATCATCATTCCTTCACTATCAAAATCCTGGAGCTCCCTCCCTAACAGCACTGTGGGTGTACCTAAACCACATGGACTGCAGCGATTCAAGAAGGCAGCTCACCACCACCTTCTCAAGGGCAATTATGGATGGGCAATAAATGCTGGCCTAGCCAATGACACCCATGTACCTTGAAAATAATTTTTAAAAAATATATTAATTGAGCTAACATCTTTTTATAGGAGAGAGTTTTACATTTGTATCAGCCTTTGAAGCACTGTTTCTGAAAATCTCTTTTAGATGGCCTGGTTCTGTTTTTAAGGTTATGTCTCCTCATCTTAGACTCCCTCACCATCATACAGAGCCCTCTACCTAAAATCCTAAAAATCCTAAAAACATTCAGTCAAATCATCCTTTAATCTTCGATATTCTAGGAAATAATTTTTAATGTAATCTCCCCTCATGACCTAACCCTTGAAGCCTTGGGAACATACTGGTGAATCCACACTGCACTCCTTCCTAGACCAATATATCCTTTCTAAGGTGCAGTACCCAGAGTTGTACACAGTGTTCCTGATATGGTTTGACCAGAACTTTACATAAACTGTAGCAAAACATCTGCCTGAAGGGGAGTTAAAAACCCCAGTGCTGAAGATCTTTGAGGATAGTAAGTCCAAAGTCACCTGTTCATTCCAAGATTGCTCACTCAATATGTCACTTTTTAAAGTTCATTCATGGACTAGGCCAGCATTTACTGCCCATCCCTAATTGCTCTTGAGAAGGTGATGATGAGCTGCCTTCTTGAACTGCTGCAGTCCATGTGGTGTAGGCACACCCACATTGCTGTTAGGGAGTGAGTTCCAGGAATTTGACCCAGCAACAGTGAAGGAGCCAAGTCAGGATGCTGAGTGACTTGGAGGGGAACTTCCAGGTGGTGGCATTCCCATGCATCTGCTGCCCTTGGCCATCTAGATAGTAGTGGTCATGGGTTTGGAAGGTGCTATTGAAGGAGCCTTGGTGAGTTCCTGCAGCGCATCTTGGTACACAGTGTGTCAGTTGTGGAGGGAGTGAAGGTTTGTGGATGGGGTGACAATCAAGTGGACTGCCTTGTCCTGGATGATGTTGAGCTTCTTGAGTATTGATGGAGCTGCATTTATCCAGGCAAGTGGAGAGTATTCCATCACACTCCTGACTTGTGCCTTGTAGATGGTGAACAGGGTTTTGGGGAATCAGAAGGTGAGTTACTCATCGTAGGATTCCTAGTCTTTGACATGCTCTTGTTACCACAGTATTTAATCCAGTTCAGTTTTTGGTCAATGGTAACCACCAAGATTTTGACAGTGGAGGATTCAGCGATGGTAAAGCCATTGAATGTCAAGCGGAAATGGTTAGATTCTCTCTTGTCATGTCTCAATATTCCATACGGTACCGTAAAATGTTCTTTTCAAAGAAATCAATCTAATTTGCATTTGAATGAAATGATACTAAGTGACTAATTGCTTCAGTTATGGTGGAGATTTAACTCAGTTTTTAACCTGTACACAGGGTGTGTAGTGAGCTATTCTGTCTGTTCTTGAAGTGACCACAGACACTGTGAAAAAGTTTGGTTTACAGCAGCTGATCAAGGAGATTATTGCACTCAATGTGACAGCTTGTTGGTACATTACCTTTCTGATGGATGGTCAATCCACTACGTGCAGAGGAGACAGTTGCACAAGCTGTAAGTGCAGTAATGTGGCCCATCTCCCACCCTCTAAACTTGCCATCCATTCCCCTATCATCCCAATGCTTGCTGATCTGCATTGACTCCCGATATGCAATGTCTCAACTTTAAAATACTAATTTTCAAACTTCCCCATTGGTTTGCTCCTTCCTGTCTCCTCCAGCAAACAACCTGGCACAAACTCTGTGCTTCTCAAATTCTAACCTCCTGTCCATCTGTG
This sequence comes from Carcharodon carcharias, assembly GCF_017639515.1. NCBI lineage: Eukaryota > Metazoa > Chordata > Chondrichthyes > Lamniformes > Lamnidae > Carcharodon > Carcharodon carcharias. The sequence continues at coordinate 9,546,568 of NC_054492.1, read as the reverse complement.
ATTTTAATCGCTCCACTGCTTCAACTGTTTAGGCCCTAAGCCCTGAAATTTCTTTCTGATGCCTCTCTGTCTATCTCTCTCTCTCTCATCCTTTAAGATGCTGCTTAAGATCTACCTCTTTGACCAAGCATTTTACCATCTGCCCTCACATCAATTCATGAGGCATATGTCAAGCTTTGCTTGATTACAGACTTGTGAAGCATCATGGGGTGTTATGGGCGTCATATAAATGCCAGTTGCTGTTGTTGTACCGGCAGGGCAATTGCACAAGATGGTGTCTAACTTGAAGCAAAAGGGTGAGCAGAGAGGGGGAATTGTGTTCAATCTTTAATCTGGAGATGTGGACATCACTGACAATGCCTGTTTTTTAATTGCCCATCCCTAGTTGTCCTTGTGGAGGTGGTGGCGGGCTTTATTGAATACAAATAATATGGACCTGCCAGTCATGGGTTTGAGAGCGGGACGTTGATACCAAACAATTTTCTTGGCCGGAATTTTCCAGCCGGATTTCAGGAAATATATAAAGCAACTGTGTAATGACTTGACGGGCCAGACAGGTTTCAACAAGAAACAGATAAACTTTATAACAGAGAGATCTCATGTGCTGCATGGTCGATCAGAACGCTCATCAGGAACCTGGAGGCGATGATGTAGTGGTATTGTCACTGATCTAGTAATCCAGAGGCCCAAGGTAATGCTCAGGGAACCTGGGTTCATATCCCACCATGGCAGATGGTGGAACTTAAATTCAATAAAATTCTGGAATTAAAAGTTTAATGATGACCATGAAACCATTGCTGATTGTTGTAAAAACTCATCTGGTTCACTAATGTCCTTTAGGGAAGGAAATCTGCCGTCCTTACCTGGTCTGGCCTGTATGTGACTCCAGACCCACGGCAATGTGGTTGGCTCTTAAATGCCCTTTGAACAAGGGCAGTTAGGGGTGGGCAATAAATGCTGGCCTAGCCAGCGACACCCACATCCCACATATGAATAAAATAAAAATCACCAACCCCTGGATTGCCTGCACTTAGTGCTCATTGGTCGGAGCTCCCAGAACATCATGTGACCCCTGATAGACAGTAAGAGAGGCTATACCCTCAGTTACTACATTTCCTCCCCTGTCAGTTTTTTACTAAGTGGTCCCAGGAACCCAACAAGGTTCACTTCCGAAATTTCACACAAATACCATGTCACCTACAATGCATGTGCGAGTTTTGCTTTGTATAACATGGTTCAATTTTGGATTACACTGATTCCGCCCTACCCTCTAAATTTGGAAACACCAGGCTTAACCGTGTATGTAGGCAGCATTTCACCAATAATTCAGACGTTGTTGAGCCCGTAGTCAAATGTGGCGTTGAATGATAACTGAGACGAAAGTGGATAAGTTGAGATTCTAGACAGGTTTCAACAAGAAGCAGATAAACTTTATGACAGAGAGATCTCAGGTGATGCATGGTCGATCAGAACGCTCATCAGGAACCTGGAGGCGATGATGTAGTGGTATTGTCGCTGATCTAGTAATCCAGAGGCCCATTTCATACCCTTTTCATACCAGACTTGAAAGTTTGTATAACTCTCTCAGCTAAACCATTCGATGAGGGATGGTAAGCGGCTGTTTCAATATGTCTGCTTCCATTCAAATTCATGAATCTCTAAAACCCTATGTTGGTAAAGGCTGTACTAATATCAAAAATGATGATTTCAGGTAGGCCATGTGTGCTAAAACAGTGATGCAGCTTCTCAATAGTTATGCTCGATGTTGACAATTTGGCTTCTTATACATCCATCCGTTGTGAATATGCATCTGCAATCAGCAAAATCATGGTACCTAAGAATGGTCCTACATAAACAATATGTAGTCAAACCCAGGAACGAACAGGCCACTCCCACAGATGCAGGGGAGCTGAAACGGGCAACATCTGTTGTTGCTGACAGTGGAGACAGTGCTTGACCATGCTTTCAATGTCACTGTCAATACCTGGCCGCCAGACATAGCTTCATGCAAGCATTTTCATCTTTGATACGCCTGGATGTGCACTGTGAAGCTCTGTCAAGAATGGTTCTCTTCCTTGCAAAAGGACGACAACTCTTGATCCTCACAACAAGATTCCATCTTGACAGTTTAACTCTCTGTTTTTCAGGCATGGAATGGTCTCAAATCTTCAGATTCAGGTGATTTTGACCATCTTGCAAAACAAGGACTCTGACTTTTGACAATATTGGATCCCTGTTCGTCCAATTTCTAATTTGCTTCACACACACAGGTGAAGATTCCAAGGAGTTCAGTAATAGCACAGCTTCTTATGGGACAAGAGCTGTACAATGCTATCTGGTAACGGGAGATGACTGAGTGAGTCCGCATTTGCATTATATAAGCCAGGACGGTGCATAAAGGTATACTCATATACAGATAATGTCAGAGCCCAATGTTTTCTTCTTGTTGAGGCTATTGGGTGTAATGGCCTTATCCTCACTGAATAAACCCATTAATGGTTTATGGTATGACACAATGGTGAAATGGTTGTCCATGTAGGTATTGGTGGAATTTCTTCACTCCAGATATCACCGATAAACCTTTCTTTTCTGGCTGGGAATGACACTTCTCGGCTGTGGAGAGGGTTCTCGAGACAATGGGCCTTTTTGACCCATTTTCCATTCTATGTGATAACATGGCTCCTACACCATAAGGAGAGGCATCACATGTTAATATCAACCCTTTCAATGGGTCGTGGTGCACCAATAAACATGACGAATGCAACAGTTTCTTTACTTCCACAAAGGCTTCTTCTTGTTGTGAATTCCATGACCAACGGTGATTCTTTTTTAATAACGAGTGTAATGGTGCCAACGCAGTTGAGAAGTTAGGCAACAAGTAGCTATAGTACTTGATCATTCACAGGAAGGGCTTGAGTTCGGTTATATTGGACGGTGATTGTACATCTTTTATTGCCCAAACTTTCTCTTCTACCGGATGCAAACCCCTGGCGTCCACCTTGTGACCCAGGTAAGTAACTTCTAATGCTTGAAATGTGCGTTTTTCCATTTTAGTCGTACACCAGCTCCCATGAATCTTCTTAGCATCTCCTCCAGGTTGGCCAAGTGTTTGGTCTCGGTTGACCCTGTGATCAGAATATTATCTAGGTATACTACCACTCTTGCAAAAGACTTTCCATTGTTCTCTGGAAGATAGCACAAGCAGACGATACTCCAAAGGGTAGGTGAGCGTACTAATAAGACGCTTGTGTGTGCTAATAGTCACGTATCCTCTAGACCTAAGCATGGCTCACATCCAATTTTGTATAGGATTTGCCTCCAGCTAGCTTTGCATATAAGTCACTTATCTTTGGAATGAATGCTTATCTAGTTTGGCTGCCTTATTTATGGTCAAATTACAGTCTCCACAGTTACGTACGGTTTGGTCAGGTTTAACCACTGGAACTATGGGTGCTGCCCATTCCGAGAATCGGATGGGTTGGATGATGCCCAGTTTTTCTAACCAGCACAGTTCTACATCCACCTTCTCCTTCAACTCATAAGGCACAGGCCTGGCCTTAAAGAAACGTGGTGTTGCCTGGGGATCCACATATATCTTGGCCTCTCAACTTCCTTAACTCATCCCGAAATACCCTTTGTATTTCCTTAGCAGCTCAGGAACTCCTCCTGTTTTCAGGTGAAATATTTCAGACCATTCAAGTTAAATTTTCTGCAACCAGTCTCACCCTGAAAGACTGGGTCCTTCTCCTTTCACTATTACCATAGGCACTGCTGCTGTGGCAATGTCCTTAAGCTGAATAGATTCTCCAACATGTGTCTTTAAGTTAGTAGTCGTGCACTTTAGGTTTATTGGCTGTCTACCTTCGTTTAGGTATTTAAATGTGTGCTCTCCCACCACTGTGGCTGAGGCTCCCATATCCACCTCTATTATTAGTGGCTTCTCATTAACTTGGGTTGTGACAGTGATCGGTTCGGTTTTTACAGTAGTTACGGTATACAGGGAATAAATGTCAGTGTCGGCAACTTCAGGTTCTGCTGTATTTTTTAATTCAGTCATGTTAATTTGTTGCTTTATGGGCGGTTTTGACTTCACCCCTGCATTGCCTTACTGCGTGACCTTTTTTATGGCAGTAATGGCATTTTGCCTCCTTGAATCTGCAGGTCCAGTTTGTGGTCACCTCCAAATCTATGACAAATTAATCTTGGAATCACTGCTGAAGTGTTTCTACTGGGCTTTTTCATGTTTCTAACAGCGGACATTGCCTCTGAACTTCAAAGCTGTGTCTGGTTTTTACTTCACGCCCGGCGGTAGGTTCCTGCCCCACATGAAGAACGGAGCCATGTTGTACGTGTTGTAGAGCCTGTGAGTCTCTCGCAGCACTTTCCAGGGCCAGGGAGATTTCCAGGGCGCGCTTCAAATCGATGTCGACCTCTGCGAGTAAACGGTGCTGAACGGCGTCATCCTGAACCCCACAAACTAATCGGTCCCGCAGCATTTCACTGAGTGTCCCTGAAGTCGCAGTGTTCTGTCAACTGCTTCAGTTTCGCTATGTAGGTTACGATGGACTCTCCCGGGGCCCTAACTCTGGAATTAAACTTAAACCTCTGCGTTACTAGAGATGGTTTCAGTTGGAAATGTGTTTTCTCGAGATCCACTAATTCATTAAAGGATTTAGAATTGGGTGCGTTCGGGCCATTGGGTTGTGGATGAGATTATATTTCTTACTGCCACAAACACTCAAAAGGATGGCTTTCTGCTTCTCCTCCACAGTAATTTTGTTCGCTACGAAATGAAATCTGAGGTGGTCTACACATTGGCTCCAGCCTTCCATAGTCACATCATAAGGATTGATTCTGCTGAAGAGTGGCATGACTGGTGAGTAGTTTTATCTTTTCCTTTTCTTAAGATTCAATGTGCTCTTGGTAACCAGGTGAGGTGCAGTATCCGAGCTATTTTACCCTCGTCGCTAAATGTAATGACTTGATGGAACAGACAAGTTTCAACAAGAAACAGATAAACTTTATTCTGGAGATCTTTTCAGGTGCTACGTGCTCGATCAGGTCTCTCGTCAGAAAGCATCATTCCCCGGATTGCCGGCACTCAGGGCTCATTGGTTGGAGCCTCCCAAAACATCACGTGACCCCTGATAGACAACAGGAGAGGCTATACCCTCAGTTACCACAAACTGAAAGAACAGCTACAGCTGATAGAGTGCGACCAACAGCAGATTGATGGAAGAAAAGGCATTCCTGTGCACTATAACTCTGTACACACTTGAGCAATTTTGAAAGCAAAACTTAAAATTCAAGATTCCACATCCCTCAACCTGTCAAGAGCTTGAGTGGCATAAGATGCAGTGGTCCTTATCGAAAAGAGGTGTTCACCGACACCCTAGCTGATGGCCAAGACCCCAGTCATCTCCGCTAGACCCCTCCCGGTTTAACTCCGTTTCTCTCCACAGATGCTGCCTGACCTGCTGAGTATTTCCAGCATTTTCTGATTTTATTTCACATAGTTACAGCACCAGTGGGAGAGCCCGAGAAGGAGAGCGTTGGGCAATTGGGTACTGCTAACCTGGCATCGGCACAGAGGTAGCTGATGGACTTTGTGGTGCAGGAAGTGGGTAGCTCTGCAGGGAGAGACGGGTGACTGGGAAGTGGGTGTTAGTGTCACTGGGCACTGACTGAGAGGATTGGGGCCTGCGCTCCTCCCAGTTACTTACTTTTTCTCTGCTGGTCTTCTCCAGCACTGTTTTCCCTGATTGGAGACAGTGGTTGCATTGTGTGCCTCAGGGCCAACCAATGCTGGAACAGAAAGCACAGAGCAGGAGTTAGGCACCGTATTTACAAATGATTTAAAGGGTGGCTCTTGCTCCTTCCTATCCAACACGGCATGTTGTGCATTTCCACACGGAAGTGCGCGCCCTCTTCCTGTGCGCCATTTTGGACACCAAGGAGGTTGCGTAGCTCCTGAAAAGATAGCGCAACATGGACTATTTCTAGATTCAGGAGTCAATGTAAGCATGAATCATTACCATTACTAAACAATGTTACACACAAAGGGTGGTATTTAATGTAGACATCGGGGGTCTTACCCACCAGCTGGAGAGCCAGTGAGAACCCCGTGTTGCCTCCTTTGGGAAAGGCCCATATTAATGTGTGCCAATCAGGCACTTAAGTAGACAGTGGCAAGGCGTCGCCGGGATGAAGGACCCCAGGGGCAGAAATCCCACCCACCTTTGAGAGCTTCTGGCCAATCAGAGGAGACCGGCAGCCCTGCATTGAAGGCAGTGCCAGCGGGAGCAGTCATAGCTGTCAGCAACCCACCCACCACAGGCCCAGGATCAGTGAAAGAGCCAGGTCAAGAGTGAGTGAAGGGGGGGGGGTGGGATGGCGGTCACAGAGAGAAGGTTGGGGACGGTTGGGGGGGTGGGTGTGTGGGGGGGGCGGGGGGGGAGGTGGTGGGTGGTGGGGGGGGGTGGAGGGGGGGGCGTGGTGGTGGAGGGGGGGGTAGTGGAGGGGAGGGGGTGGATGCTGTGGCAGCAAGGACAAGGGAGTGGTTCTCAGTGACGATGTTGTGTCACCTTCCTGATGCCGGGTCCTTCAATCGGGCACAGGGTGCCTCACAACGAGGGACCATGCCTGGCAGCTGCAGGTCTGCATGTCGGGATTCTCGCAAGGTGAGTCCCCCGCTGGTTGAATATCAGTGGTGCTGTAACGAGGTAATTGCCCACTTAAGGGTGTCAATTGGTGGTAGGGAGGGAAGGCTGTCCTCAGGCCTTCCTGCCTCGGACTTAAATCAGTGCAGAGGTGTACAGTGGTGAGATTCCTACCTGCTGCCTTCTCACCTGAATAAATGCCCCTCTAACTCCAAACTCACCTCAGGGCAGGGCATAAAATATTGCCCAATTACTCGTTGTTTGAGCACACTTATTCCATGTAGCTTTAACACATAGACCAATGCTTCCCACCCCCACCCCCAACCCCATTGACAGTCCAAAGCTTCTTATAAAAATATCCAAAAGGTGGGAGGGTAGGTCCAGTTATTAAATTATTTGACTCTGACCCACAGCAGCTGAATTTAGATCAGAACCTTGGCTCATGGAGTTAGTTAAAGAAAATGCATACTTACTTGAGACAAGCAATTACACACAACTAGGCCTCAAACCAGGGGCCATTTATCATGAGGTTTTCCCATTTTAAAGTCTTAAGAAAAGTACTTAGTGCAATATAATTTGTATGATGATTACACAGAAGCTGAAAGAGAATGTGAATTACATGAAAATCATTCAGATTAGGACAATTAGTTTAATCAATTCAATATTCCACGTACACTTTGTTGATTTTTGAATTTTCACTATTCTTTCCCCATGTTCCATTCAAACCAAAGGTATCATGGGAGTTTTCACTGGCTTGACATCCAGTGATTGATTGAGATCAAGTTGAGAGTTTATGGTACACTTTTGATGGGGTGATTTATGGGATTGTTATAAATTAACACAGCTGTCATGGAATGAGCAGGGAACTACATCCCCCTCACTGCACATGGGTCACAGGTCAAGTTTAATGTAAGTCAACGTATGAACTATTTTCTCTGACAGGTGAATTTCCCTTATCAATTCTAGTTATGTGAGACCAGAGGGCTTTTTTTGTGTTTTCACAACTGCATTTGCTTACTGTGACAGGGCACAGTGCAAAGCTGTCCTGAGTGTTGATGTCATTGCGTCTGCAATTATTTCCAACAGCTTCAGAATTTACCGAAGGATTGGCTTGAAACCTTGCTTCACTTCAATGGCAGGAATGGAGAAGAAAATGTTTTTATAAATGGACTGTTCTTAGTCATAGCTGACAGTTCCAACAGTAAGCAATTCCCTGGATGGCCCCATGAGTTTACCTAGTATGTAAATGTTTGACTCTCCACGGATTTGCCACAGGATCTGTGTCTTTCCATAATGGCTCACCTGCTCCCTCGAAGTTCCCCTGGTGAAGTGGGCTGATGGATCTCGAATACAAACGTGTCATTAGAGTCATGGAGTTATTCTGGGACAGGAGGCCATTCAGCCCATCGAGTCTGTGCTGACTCTCCATGGAGCAATCCAGTCTATCAGTTTCATTCCCCGCACTATCCCCATAGCCCTGCAAGTTTATTTCCCTCAAGTCTTCATCCGATTTCCTTTTGAAATGGCAGAAAGTACCAGGTCATTATTTCTCACTGCATAAACATGTTTTCATCCACATTCCTCACCCACCCCCAGCCCTGTATCTCTTGCTCAAAATGTTAAATCTGTGTCCCCCCCAGCCCTTGTACCATCAACCAACAGGAGCAGCTTTTCATTGTCTATCTTATCTAAACCTGTCATAATCTTGTCCACCTCTAGCAAATCTCCCCTCAATTTCCTTTGTCCGAAGAAGAACAACCCCAGCTTCTCCAACCTAACCTTGTAGCTAAAACTCTTTACCCCGGGACAATTCTGGCAAATCTCCTCTGCATCCACTCAAGCACTATCACATTCTCCTTCATGTGGTGACAAAAACTGGATGTAGTACTCTAGTTGTGGCTGACCAGAGCTTTATATAGATTTAGTATAACTTCCCTGCTGCTGTATTTAATATTTCTACTTATGAAGCCCAAGATCCCATACGCTTTGCTACCACTCTCTCAATATGTCCAAAGTTCTGTGCACACGAATTCCCTGATCGCCCACACTGCATACTCTTTATTACTGTGCTATTAAACCTATATTACCTCCTTATTTGAAAATAATGGGCAAGGAAAGCTGGTCCATCAAACCTGCCCAACATTCAAGATGGCTGGAGCATTCTAACTGAACACTTCTTGCCCAGTAGGATGATCGAAACCAGTCCAGGAGATTCCAAGGAAAACTTACCTTTCTCTCTTGAGATCTCAGCCCCAGTCAAGAACCTGTCCAATTTCCCTTTGGAAGATGCACAGAGAGTCAACATGCACCGCACTCCCTGGCTTATTACTGTCAGCGAATAGAAAAGCATCTAAAATCTATTCCTACTCTTGTACCATGTCAATCCCATTATTTGTTTACACTGCAAACACTCATCATGTTTGCCACCAGTCTTTTGGTCTTGGAAATCCAGCCACCTTTGTTAAAGTAAATTAGAAATAGTTGTTTGATAGTACGGAACTTGAGTATTGCTGAAAAAAAAGAGATGAAAAGCTTAGACATGTCTCTTTTTTCAGCAATACTAAATTAGAAGCGCAGTAACTTTTGCTGTTAAGGGCCGGAGTATTACCGTGCTGGTGCCATTCCTGCCTACATTCCTGACTCCTTATTTCCTCAATAGTCAGATTTTGTAACTAATCTAAGAGTGTGTTACTTTCCCTGGTATCTCAGGTTGTTGTAAATCAATTCCATTGTGCATAATGTTCCTCAGCTGCTATCTAAATAAAAACACCAGCATCAACTTGGATTTAGATGGCACCTTTAACATTTTTTTCATATTCTTTCATGACATATGGTCATCATTAGCAAGGCCAGCATTTGTTGCTGGTCCCAGGTTGCCCTTGAACTGAGTAGCTTGCTAGGTCATTTCAAAGGGTATTTGAGAGTCAACCATATTGCTGTAGGTCTGGAGTCACATGGAGGCCAGACCAGGTAAAGACAGCAGGTTTCCAGAAAGAATAATTAATCAGATGGCTTTTTGCAACAACTGATGATAGTTTCATGGACTCTAAGATGAGTTTTCAATTCCAGATTTATTAATTAATTAAATTTAAGCTCCAACAGCTGCTGTGGGGGGATTTTAATCTGGGTGCTCAGAGTATTAGCCTGGGCCTCTGGATTACTTGTCCAGTGACATTACTACTATGCCACTATCTCCCCATAGCGTGGTGTAACAGACAGTGGATGTGATATCAGCTTTAAGACAGGTGACCAAAAGACATAGGCTTTGAGTAGTATCTTAAAGGAGGAGTTCAAGTTAAAAGACTACAGTGTTTCTTATTGTAATGCCTTTATTAAACTGAATGTAAAATGGCTCCTCCAAGCCTCATGGCAGAAGTCACATGACTACAGCAAGCCAGATAGGATGTGTAGCAATGATTGCATTTCAAAACCCAAACATCCCCCTTTTCATCACGAACAAAAGATAAATTTGCATGCACTATCATGCATAACTGTGAGTTATCCAGGTTACCCACTGTACAACCACTGTTCTCCTTCATTAAAAAACTGTTTACTATTCTCATCAGTCACTGCATATGCACGCATAGTTATTAAATCATGCAGGTCTCTTAAAAGTATGCAGGCACTTTATCATCGGCTGTTCATCAGGGTGACGTTCCTTTTCTGGAGAGTGTCATTCCTGTGGCACTTGCTGTTGTTGTGGAAACTGTTGCCATTGTTCCATTTCCATTATCGGGGACCAGTGGACCTCTGGGAATGATGGTCGATCTGTATTCTGTGCAACGAGTGAGATCTCATCCTCCTGATTGGCCACCTGCAGTGAAGGAACAGCTTATCTAGATGTGCGTATATGTCTGTGGTTGTGCCAGTGCGTTTAATCAATCACTTCCTGGCCCCTGTTGAGAGAGTTGAAGGTTTATACCCTGACTGGCTCTCCATTGGTCAAACCTGGAAATGGTTTGGCAGTCTTGTTGAAATGAAATTTGGCTCTTTCTGCTGTTTCACTTTGATTTTTTCACTCACGCCTGTTACTACTTCTGGTTTCACTATCTTCTTTGCTATTGGAAGAGTAGTTTGGGTGCAGCATGACGTTAGTCTTTGGACTGGACTACTTCCCATTCCTCCAGTCGGCCGGTCTCTCTACCCGAGGATTGCCTTGTATACATCTGTGCCAGATTTGCTCGATTTCTTGATGATTCCTTCAGTGATTTTCACTGCCACTCCAGCCATTCCATTCAACTGGGGATAGTGCAGAGAAGATGTCTAGTGTTGAATTTCCCAATCCTTTGTGGAATGGCTGAATTCTTCACTTGTGAACTGAAGGCCATTGTCACTCATCACAATGTCTGGAATTCCGTAATGACTGAAGTGTGCTTTCAGGCATTTTACTATCTCACTAGTTGTCATTGAAGTCAACTGGTCTAACTCCCAGTAGCCAGAATAGTAGTCTACAATGACAGGATAATCAGTTCCTGCTATAGTGAAGAGGTCTATGCCCAGCTTCATCCATGGTCTCTCTGGGATGTCATGTCACCAACGGCTCTCTAGCTTGTTTAGCTTGGCACTCGTTACAAGTTCCGCACAGCCTGATGTGGCCTTTAATTTCAGTGCTCATGTTTGGCCAGTAGAGCACTTTTCTTGCCTTTCTCAGACTCAGTTCAATTCCTCGATGGCTTGCATGGATGCCCTGCAGCATGTCTCCTCTCATCTCCTTAGGGATGATGACTCCATTTCATTTGTACAAGATGCCATCTTGGGCTGTCAGTTCAGCTCTGTATGCCCAATGTGTTCTTGTGAGCACAGGTGTGTCCTTGATGCTCCCAGGCCATCCTTTCACCACTACTTCTTGGAGGGTTGCACCCCGCTGGGTAATTTGCTTGATTTGATCCAGGCACTTGTCCGTCAGAGTCAAAGGGCAGAATTTTCCAAGCCCATTGGTGTCGGGCATCATGGCGGGCGTGAGTGGACAATATGGCGGGAAGGCCGAAAACCGGTTTCACACTGTCATGAAACCAGTTTGCAGTTGTCTGCTCCGCCTGTTAATGGCGCGCTGTGTTTCCTGCCAGCTCACGTTGGCAGCTTCATTGTAATATATTTGCATATCAGTATAAGCCATAATCGCCAGAATCACATCTGCCCCCCCCCCCCCACATGTCAAATTTACCATTCATATTGGTGGGAAAACACACCAGAGCAGAACACATCTTGACAAGTCTAACGTGCAGAAGTCAGGATTTACCATCAGGGTCTTGCTCACATCACAGCCATCTGAGGAGCAGAAGATGCTGGAGCCCGACATCAACCTGACTTAGAGGATCAAGTGCATCACACGCTGGGTGGATTCTGATGGACATGGCTCCACCGTGAAGCAGCTCACGGAAGGGGGAAGGTCACCATTGAGGGTTCCTTTGGGACGTTAGTGTCTTGGCCATGGTCAGCAACTGATGATCATCGAGGGGTTGGAGAAAAACGTGTAGGTTTGAATGGGAGAGAAAGGTGTACCAGGGTGGGTGAGGTTGGCGAGAGGGGAGTGATGGCATCAGGAGTAGGTGAGGTTGGGAGTGGGGGAATGATGGTGTCGTCGTGCTGAGTTTGGGACAGTGGTGTTGGGGGGTGAGGTTGGGAGGGGGAGGGAGTACAAGGGAGGAAGGCGTAACAGGGCAGAATGTGGCAAATGGGGAGGTAGGTGTAAGGGGGTTAGGAAGGTAAAAGGGAAGGAGGTTGGAGGAGGGAAGGACTTGGGGGGGGTGGTGGAAGGATCTCAGAGGAGGGTTGGACTTCAGGGGAGGAAAGAGTTTGGAAGGTGGAAGGAGTCCAGGGGGAGAAAGCAGTCCGGAGGGAGGAAGGAGGAAGAGCGGTGGAAGGAGTAGGGGGGATGGGGAATTCCAGGTGAACGTGTATGTGAGGGCCTGTGGAGTTGATTACTGTCTTCCAGGGAGTGAAATGAGGGTGGGCATGGTAGAAGGGAATCGTAAGGATGAGAGAGGCAGAGTGAGCTAGTAGGGTGAGATGGTGAGGGTGCAATGGTAGCGGGAGAAGGGATGATGAGGGTGGTTGGTGGGGGCTCGGAGGCACACACAAATGCTGGGGGTGGGAAGGAGGCCAATGTGGATGAGGTGGGGTTCTTGGGAAGGTAGGGAATGTACACATCCAGCTGGATATCACAGAAAGAGAAGGGTCCTGGCTGTTAGGTGATGGTGGGGAGGTGGAAGGTGAGGCCCGGGGGGAAAGGACATGGGTGACTGGGGAAGGGGAAAGCATGGGCGAACTGAAAACATACTTCACTGGGATCAGGTGTTGCATGGGAGTGTGATCAGTGTGTGGGTGGAGATGCAGGTCAGCTCAGATGGTCAACTGAAAGTGAACCCCATCAGGAAGCATTGAAAATGCTCAGGACATTGAGATGAGTGTGATGGAGGAAGGCTCCATGAGTGTGGGAGAGTGCTTGCACGAGGCTCCGAAAGGCCCTGCCACACACACACTTCTCCCTCCAGAATCACCCATGGGCTGGCTGTGTGCAGCTGAACTGCTAGTGGGAGGGGGGATGCAGGGGGAGGATTCCCAAAGTCTGTAAATGAAGCTGAATGACATCATTACACAATATTCAGTGAAAGTGAATATATTTTCAGATTATAAAGTGACAAAGTGTATTCATTGTGCAACCACTTATGATCAGAAGTTCTTAAATTTTCTAGGCCTCTCACTTCTAGGTGCTGCCCTGACGTCCGCAGCAGGGGTGGAGACAGCTTGTGCAACGGTTGGCCCTGTCACCTCTGATGACTTTGGCGTGGGTCCTCTGGTGAGCTGAGGCCTTGAGGGTCCCAGCTTGCTTTGGCTGTCCTCCTGTGGGCCAACTGCTCCCTCTGCAGTGACAGAGGATGAGGTTGAAGGGGTCATAAGCAAAGGGGACTCAGAGGGAGAGAACAGCCTTTGAGATTCAGAGAGCAGGCAGACTCACTCCTCCAACTCACATTCCACTCTGTGAGGGCTTCCAACAGCTCTGCGTGATGTTCCCCCGCCTTCTGCTGACTCTCCACAATGAGTTGGAAGGCCGAATCCAAAGGCTCGTCATTGGACTCGGATCTCATAGATACCTCTTCTCCAGCAGTCCTCCGAGTGCCGCTGAACCTGCCCCCTCGTGCTGTGGACATGTGTCCGTGCAGTGACCACCAGATTGTGAACCCGAGCCTGCTCTAGATCTAGGTCACACCGAGGCATGTGTCTCTGCGCTGGTGGAGGGTGTGGGTAAGCGCTGTGATGGGTCTTCCAGGCTGCTTATTTCCAGCTCTTCAATGGAGGAGGTGTCCTCTTGGCTGGAGGTGAGGACGTGGATGGAGCTGAGGGACTGGCTGTTTGAGGGTGTTGGTCGCTTGGCAGAGCTCCCTGTGAACCAGAGTAGAGATAATTAGTGCATGGCAGCAGAGTCAAAAACAGGGGAGAGAGCACTCACATTTGAAAGGAATGATGGAGTGCAGAATCCTCAACGTGGGTGTTTGCCACCGATCTCACCATCGCTGCAGGCATGATCCACGTCCTCACCAGTCAGCATGATGAGACGCACCTCAAAGTGAGTGAGGAGCCTAATGCGGGCCAATCCACCCTGGTCTGGGATCTCTCCCTGTTGGTGTGAGCCAGCTTCTCCTGCATGAAAACAGATGGAGAGTGTGTGAGCAGGACCTATGGCACTGCGTGGAATGTTTGTGTGGTGTGAAGCCATGGACAGGATAAGGACACGAGCTCCAGAGGCTATGAGTCTGATGGAGATGTGGGGGTGTGTGTGAGAGTTAGTGGTGTTGTCCCTTCAGGTGTAAGATTCCTGTGGATGTGTGATAGGTTTGTGAGTGTGTGAGTTGAAATTCATGAGAAGGGTGACTTACCCTGGTGGAACGGATAAGATCATTAATCCTCTTTTGGCACTGGGTGGGTGTTCTCTTTTGCAGGGCATTGGCACTGACCACCACTGCCACTGCCTCCCATGCAGGATTGGTGACCTTGCTTGCTGGCCTTTGCCCAGAGTGGGGGTAGAGGACATCATGGTGCATCTAGTAGGTGCTCAAGGGAAACATCACTAAATCTGGGGCAGCTTGTTTTCTCCCTTTGGCAACCACCAGTGCACAGCAGCTATCTAACCCTTGAAGAGTGCTAGCTCTTAGCAGGGGCAGCCTTTAAACTCAGCACCCAGTTCGCTGAAGGCTGAGGTGATGGCGGGGCAAGTGAATGAGAGCATGCCCTGCCAGTGACCTGGCATGTTTTCTGGGAATGTAAGATGAATGAGATGGGGTTTGGACAGTACGGCGTGAAAAGCTGCCATCGGCCAGCGGGTAAAACGTCCTTTGTCCCGCCCACTACCATACTTAGTACAAACCTGGGAAGATTCTGCCCAAAGTCTCTGCTGGGTTGATCACTTCCAGAGCATGTCAAGCTGCTGCTTCAGGTTGAATCTGGAAGATTTCACATTCTGTTGTAGCTTCCTCAACTGTCTTCATTGGGAGTGCTGCTCTCAACAACATGTCCACGATGTGTAGCTGTTTCCCCTCCTTGTATGTCATGTCCAGATGATATCTCTGTAAATGAAGTAACATTCTTTGTAATTGCTTTGGAGCAGATAGTAGCAGTTTGAGAAAAATGCTTTGAAGGGGCTGTGGTTGGACTCCACTGTTACGTTGTCTCTCCTAAGCAGGTATTGATGAAAATGCTCAGAAACAAAAACAATAGCCAGGCATTCTTTCTCGATCTGAGCGTAGTGTCATTCCATTTGGGTTAGTGCCCTGGATGCAAATGTGACTGGTTGTCCTTGCTGCACTTGGGTTGCCCCAAGACCTGTCTCGCTGGCGTCACACTGCAAGGTGACTTCATACTGATGTCATAGTACTTCATCACTGACATTATTGTCACTAGTTGATTGATTTCAGTGAACGCTGCTTCTTGTTCTGTGCCCCAAAACCACTGCAGCTCTTAGGCAGTGAGCTTGTGTAACGGTTTACGCTCTGATGACAAATTAGGCAAAGTGTTTTGCTAAATAGCTCATGAATCCAAGAAATCACTGCACTGCTTTCATACCTGTCGGTCACTGCATCGCTGCTACAGCTCTCACCTGGTGAAGACCTTTTGCTGTCAGTACATAAACTATATACATGACTTCAGACATTTTCAGTTGCAGTTGTTTGTTGTTCTGCTTCAGGTTCATCTGGCGAGCTTTCTCAAGCAGTCGCTCTAGATCCTGATCATGTTCAGCTATGGCTGCTTCCATTGTGTCTCCACCTCTATAGACTAACAGATCATCCACTATGGCTTCCACTCTGGAAATATCATTGACTATCTCACGCTGTCTGCGTTGATACTCTTCTGGAGACATGGAAATGCCAAAAAGCTTGTGCAACTATCTGTATCTCCCAAACAGCATTCAGAATGTACTTAGAAATCTACTGATCTCACCCAGCTTCACTTGCCAGTATCCATCCTTCACATCTAGGGTAGTAAACTTCTTTGCCTTGGCAAGTTGTGACAAAATTCCTTCGATGGTTGACATGGGGTGGTGAGATTTCTTCAGTGCTTTATTTAGATCTTTGGGTCTAAGCATACTCTCAGCTTTCCAGGTTGTTTCACTACTACCATGTTGCTAATCCAGTAGTTAGGAGCTGTCACTTTTTTGATTACTCCATTCTTTTCCGCCTCTTCTATTTTGTTTTTTAGACTTGACTTGAGGGAAGTTGGAACTCCATTTGGCAGGTTCTGAGTTGGTCTTACACTCTTATTACATTGAAATGATATTCTCCTGGTAGACAGCCCAACCCTGTAAACATAACCTTGTACTTCCCTAGGATCTATTCTGCGGTCAGTGGTTTAGTATGCTGTGACACATTGTAAATCTCTTTTGGCATATTTCGGGTTACCAGTCCAAGCTTTAGACTTGCTTTGGCTGAGATGTGTGGCTTTTGTGTACCATTTAAGATCTAGAACTCCAAATTTTCCATCATACCATTGCATTGGGCTTTTAGATTAATTTGTTCTCTCAGTACGAATATCATGCCATCATATAGCATCAACCTTTGAGGGCTTCACTATTGGATCACCATGTTGAACCACTTTGCACAGGTCTGTGAAAGTCATATTGCATGATGCACTATTGTCTATCTGACACTTCATGATCACTTGATGTTCTCTTTCTGCTGTCATAATTCTAACAGCCATAGATCTGATGGAGCCAATCTGTTGTATGGTGTATTGTGATTTGTCAGACTCTTTGACTGATATTACTCCTCTGGCCATCTGTATTAGCTTGTTTTGTTTCTTTCTAGCCAAACACTTGGGCGTGAAATGGTTCGGCTTCTTGCAGTTAAAACACTGCTTTCCCCACACTGGACAATCCTTCTTTTTGTTTGTATGATATCCTCTGCAGAATTTGCATCCTGCCCTTTGTCCATGAATATTCTGCTCCTTCAGACTGGAATGTCTCTCAGCTGAATGCATCTCCTGGTCTGTTCTGTCATACATGTGCTCCAGCTGATGTTTTACAATCTCTGCACTTCTGCACACGTCTACCACTTTCTTGAGGGAAAGCTGCTCCTCTCTCAATAGACTTGCTCTCACTGCAGGATCTCTTATGCCTAAGACAATTCTATCTTTAATGGGATCATCTTTTAGCTGCCCAGAATCACGTGATTCAGCAAGCTGTCTTACTGCAGTCGCATACTGATCAATGGAATCTTTTCCACCTCGAGCCCTAACATTGAGTACATACCGTTCACAAGTCACATTCAGTCAGGGTTTAAAGCATGCCTTTGAGATTTTCAAAATCTCTGTCACTTGTTCTTTGGTTCATTGGATAGATCTAGGGTGGAATATTATTTGTAGCAGTCTCTCCCCAGCAGCATTAAAAACATTGTTACTCATATCAGCTCTAGCTGGTTAATTAAATCTGTTGCGATATTGTAGTTTTACCATTGCAAGTGGAAAAACTGCCAGTTCCATTACATATCGCCTTTCATTTCTACAGGAGTGGGGAGTGGAAAATTTACAGCCATTTTTACTTGTAGCCTTCAGTTTGTGTTTGCTTTTCCTTGTCAGAGGCTTTTTTCTAGCAGCTTTTAGCAGTTCCGAACATTGCTGTGTTCCTTTTATAACAGTTGTGGCTTCTCTACAGCTTTTCAAACTATTTTAAGACTCAATCTCAGCACCACTTCTGACACCATGTTTCGAGTTCAAAGTCAACAGTGTTTCTTAGTATGTCTTTATTGGACTGAATGTAATATCACTCCCTCCCCAAGCCTGTGTCACCTGGCAGAGATCACATGATTATAGTAAGCCAGACAGGACATGTAGTTATGACTGCATTTCAAAACCCAAACAGAGTTATGGAGAGATTTAGGGACGGAATACCACAATTTAAGGCCTGGGCAGCTGAATTTCAGCCAACAATGATGGAGCAAAGGAAGTTGAGAATATGCAAGAGACCAGAATTGGTGGAGGTCAGAGATTTTGGAGGATTGTGGGGCTGAAAGAGGTTCAAGAGATAACTACTGTCCTCACTAAATTGCATGGGCTCTCAATTCCCCAGCGCTTCAAATTTCAAGTTGTCACCCGAGTATTTAAATCTGCTCATGCATGGACCCTCCCTCTCAATGCAACCTCCTCCAGTGCTTCACCCATTCCCCTTTTCCCCCAAAAATCTCCATTCATTTTTAAAAAAATTGTGCTTGGGATGTAGGCACCACAGGCTAGGCAGGCATTTATTGTCCATCCCTAACTGTCCTTATTCAGAGGGTATTTAAGAGGTAAGGATGGTAGATTTTCTTCCCAAAGGACATTGGAAAACCAGATAGGTTTTTACAACAATCAGCAATGGTTTAGTGACTTTTAATTCTAGATTTATTATTGAATTCAAATTTCACCATCTGCAACGGTGGGATTCAAGTCTGGGTCACCAGAGCATTACCCTGTGCCTCTGGATTACTAGTCCAGTGACAATAGCACTATGCCACCACCTAGCCCAATTTCTTGTACGTTCCCCAGCCCACCCTTGGCAACCAACCTTTCGTTACTACCACATTCAACACCTCCACCTCATTGCCTCAGGCATGACTTTGGAGGAAAGTGTTGGAACAGCTCCTAGCATCCAGCCCACTGTTTGAAAGCAGGCTGAAGCTCAGCTGGCACTGCTTGAGCTACTTATTCTGGGGAACCTTAAACATTGTTCAGTGATTTGACAACCAGCAGGATGTGGCTGCGTGGAGCCCAGGAGAACCGCTGCTCAGTGACAGTAAAGCTCGTGACTTTCTCGTGAAACTGACTTCTTTAACAGGCCAGCATCAGAGATTGCGAGGAAGTGAACCAGCTGTCCATTTGATGCTTTGACAGAAATGCGGCCTTAACTCCGCCTGTAACCCGAGTTTAACTCTGACCACAACTTTGGCCAAACAGTGTCAGGAGGCGAGCAGAACCCTGGGGAAAAGAAGCAAGTGTCTGTATCCTCAGAGATTCCATCGGCCTCCTACTGGGATCATGATGAGAGTTTCTGAGATCCCTGAATAATCTTTGGACCCATGGCACCGACACTGTGAAGCTTGCTGTTGTCCGTTACAGTGGAATGTTGCAATGTGGGGAAGTCAGCAATAGTGAGGGATGTACGCTGGAAAGGACTGCTGGTGATGTTACCAAAGGAATTCCAATATGATCAGTCAGAAAAGCATCTTTCAACTGCACAAAGCTGATGTCTACAACAACGGTTCTTGGCTCCATTCATATATCAGCTGCAACTTCTCACTTCTTGCAGACCTGGTGATCAGCCTGTGCACTATGAACTGTCAGTTGTTTTTAGAAATGATATCCCATAACTTACTTCTGGTGGAAAAAGTTGGAGATTCACAGGAGACTTGAACAAAGGCCAGGTTTATCTAACCTAGAAAAACAGTTCATGCAAGTACTTTAAAAACTGCTGACACGACAGCTGACTTGGGTCTCTGGGTATAAATCCTGAAGGGTCGTGTGTTTAGGTTGGGTTGTTCTGATCTGCGCTGAACATGATCATGTCGCTGCTGAAACAGAAATGTTGCCCCGTTCACTCCCTCCATAGATAAGCAGCTACTTTTAACATCACTAAAAGCAGTGAGTGCATGATACTCCTCTCCACAGTCATTTGAATTATGCAGGAAGACCCATTATCTAATAAATCTGATCTGTTTATGTAAATGAAATCTCATACATACGTTAATCATTCTTTTTGCTATTGGAAATTGCTCAAAGTGTTACTAGCCTGGAGTCTCAGTCTATGGGTCATTGATGAAGGTATGGAGAAATGAATCCAATGGCATCAATTCCTGTTCTTTTTCCTATACATTGATGATCAGGTACAGCAGTAGCTTTTACCAGAAGACCACAGCCTCTAACCAGTTTGCAGATAAAACGCTTTCCAGTGCAGAGGAGGCCTTTCCAATGTGCGGTTTGATCGAGATCCCAGGGAGGTTGAGGAAGATCCACACTCTGGGCAATATTGTGAATAATCTGGTAAGTCAGGGAGCACACTATAAACTTGGAACCAATCCAGAAGCAGGCCCAACTGCAGGAATAACAATTCAAATCATAACCAAAGGGGTCATTTTGTGAATTAATGAACAGAAGGTATTTGGGATTGATATCTGAATTCACAATATGACTTTGTTAAAGGCAGTGGTGCAGTGGAAGTGTCACTGCACTAGTATTCCAGGTACCTGGGGTTTGTAATCCTACCATGACAGATAGTAAAATTTAAATTCAATTAATAAAATCTGGAGTATAAAGCTAGCCTCAATATTGGTGATGATGAAACTATTATCAATTGTCCTAAAAACCCATCTGGATCACTAATGCCCTTTAGAGAAGGAAATCTGTCCTTACCTGGTTCGGTCTACATGTGACTCCAGACCTACAGCAATGTGGTTGACTCTTAAATGGCTTACCAAGCCACTTAGTTTTCAAGGGCAATAAATGCTGGCCAAGCCAGTGACACCCACATGATCGAAGAAAAAATATTTGCATAACAAATAATAAAATTGCAAATACATTCATGAAAATATGCAGTTGAACAGTAGTGGTCTTGACTACTGTATTGACATGTGACAATTATTGAACCCAGCAGTGCACTAGGTCATTGAGACAGAAATGCTTGCATTTATGTAGCGCCTTTCATGGCTTCAGGTACCCCAAAGTGTTTTAAAACCAATGAAGTACTTTTGACGTGTAATCACTGTCAAAATGTGGGAGCTGTGGCAGCTAATTTGCACACAGCAAGATCACCCTAACAACAATGTGACAATCACCAGATATGCAGTTTTAGTGATGTTGACTGAGGGATAAATATTGACCAGAAGCATCAGGTAGAACTCCCCTGCTCTTTTATTTTTATTCTTTTATGGGATGTGGGTGTCACTGGCTAGGCCAGCATTTATTGCCCATCCCTAATTGCCCTTGAGAAAATGGTGGTGAGCTGCCTTCTTGGACTGCTGCAGTCCATGTGATGCAGGTACACCCACAGTGTTGGGGTTTCAGAGGGAGTTTCAGGATTTTGACCCAGCAACAGTGCGGGAGCAGTGATATATTTCCAAGTCAGGATGGTGAGTGGCTTGGAGGGGAATTTCCAGGTGGTAGTTTTCCCATGAGCTTTCTGTCCTTGTTCTTCCAGGTGGTTTCTTCCTTGGATTAGTGCCATGGGATCTTTTACATCCATCTGAGAGGGCGGATGTAGACAATGCACTTCAGTACTGCACTGGAATGTCAGCCTAGGTTATATCTTCAGTCAGAGGGTGGTGAATCTTTGGAATTCTCTACCCCAGAGGGCTGAAGAAGCTCAGCCATTAAGTATGTTCAAAGCAGAGGTCGGTAGATTTCTAGACACCAACGATACAGGGATAGTGCAGGAAGATGGCGTTGAGGCAGACGATCAGCCATGATCTAGTTAAGTGGCAGAACAGGCTTGAGGGGCCGAATGGCCAACCCCTGCTCCTAAGCTCCCCTGTGTGCAAGTCTCTGGAGTGGGCCTTGAACCCAAAGTTCCATCTAATTTCTCTTTGTTGTGCACGCTCTGTAAAATGTACTGTGCGGCACAGTTAAGATTGCGTTGCAGCTGCATGTGTGTGAATCTCAGCGGGGACATTGCTTGAACCCACAACTTTCTGACTCAATGGTGAGATTGCTACTCCTGAGCTGCAGCTGCTAAACAATCTTCCGGGAGCGAGTAGAAAGTATTTTTTGATTCATCTGCAGTTAAGGTGGCACGATTAAAAATATTGGTGGGTGAACAATTAAACAGATGTCACTTTAATATATTGATAGGCCATGAGTGTGAACACTCATCAATGATACAGACCACATGAGGGGCTGGCACCTACAGAACTTAAATGAAGCCCAAGCAGTTAAAGTGCTTAGTGCTATTAAAACCAACCTATCATGAAATGATTTCAGGCAGAATTCTGATGCCAGGGACAATTGTAAACAGACTCAATCTTTCCTTAGCCCTACAGATACCTTATTATATTATAATTAATTCCAGCAGCCATTAATGAACAGTCACTGAGGCAGTCACTCCTTCAGCAAAGCTTTATATCTTCAGTTAATTTTCTACTTCCACAGTGTCAGGAGGCCAGAAGATGAAACTTTAGATGGCAAAATCCTAACATTCTCCATCCACTTCCATTCAGAGCCTGTGCATATTCTCCCTTTTTTTAGAGTGAGAATAGATCAGACTCCAGTGGCTGATGCTATTGCTTTTGGTCCTTGCACCAAACTCTGTTCCCTAGCGACCGACCCCATCCATTTCCCTGGCAATAGCCTGAGACCAGACCAGTCTGTTTGCAATCTTGGTGTCACACTTAGCCCCAAGATGGGCTTCCGATCAAATATTTATGCCATCACAGCTCATTTCCAACCCTGTAACATTGCCCAAATTCGGAGTTGTCTCGGAATGTGCTGCAGAAACTCTCATTCATGCATTTGCTGCCGCTAGAGTTGACTATTACAATGTATTCTTGGCTGGTGCCCCACATTCTATCCTCCTTGAGGTAAACTTGAGGTCATCCAAAACTCTGGTGCACAGGCCTTAAGTCATAGCCAGTACTGTTCACACATCACCCATGTCCTCTCTGACTGACATTAGTTCCCATTCAAACAATGTCTCAAGTTTAAAAATCTTATCCTTGTTTTCAAATCCCTCCAGGGCCTCATTCTTCCATATCCCTGTAACCTCCTCCAGCCCTACAATTCTTCAAGATATCTGCACCCCTCAGATTCTGACCTTTTTTGAGCATCCCTG
Source organism: Carcharodon carcharias (assembly GCF_017639515.1). Taxonomy (NCBI): domain Eukaryota; kingdom Metazoa; phylum Chordata; class Chondrichthyes; order Lamniformes; family Lamnidae; genus Carcharodon; species Carcharodon carcharias. The sequence continues at coordinate 9,523,627 of NC_054492.1, read as the reverse complement.
CTTTCAATTGCTCCACCATTGGTGGCCATTCCTTTAGTTGCCAAGGCTCTAATCTCTGAAATTCCTTCTCTAACTCGCTCTCCTTCAGGCTGCTCCAAAAGAGATATTTATTTTACCAAGCTTTTGGTCATCTGCATTAATATTGACTTATGTGGCTTCCTAATGCTCCTGTGAAGCACTTTGGAGTTTTTTATTTCATTAAAGAGGCCAAATAAATATACGTTGTTTATGTCGCAGATCAAGATCATTGATAAAAACAGTGACGAACCACAGTCATTAATAATGGTCCCCTTAAGACTTCATTAGTAACTGATCCCCATGTAGGACCATTACCATTAACACCTTCAACCCGTGAAAATGCTATTGGTCCCTTACCTCATCCAAAATTTGCCTGCTAAGCTTACATCCAAGTGCATCATTACATCATTTGTGCGTGGGCAAACCTAAACATTCTCTTCATACAGCTGAACTGCAGATCTGTAGGAGGTAAGATCACATCTATTGCTTTCCACAAAGTGAAATCCTTGTCTTAGGGTAGGCAGTATAGGGGCATGTCAATGCAGAAAAAGGCACTGACACATTTTGTGTGAGGGTAACATGACCTCCTTCCATCACTACAGCTTTCACATTTAGAATTGGGATTGATTTTTTTGCTAGATACATCACTCTTATTGTAGGCCTGATTTCTGAACAGTGCATTCTGCTAGAATGTAATTACCACTTGTTGTGTGCTTTCTGTCTCTTACTTGGCTTTCTCTTGCTCAATGCTTTATCACAGCATCAGCTACTGTTTTCCTCCTGTAAAGCTTACTATGCATCTTCATTTAAGAATGAGATGCTAAAGTGCCTTTCTCCCTCTGTCCCAGAGATTTCTCCATTCAATGTCAATTCTGTTTCATCTGTTAATAATTGGTTCGACAGATTGAAAAATAGCCCACACCTCCATGAAGGCAAGTTGTTACAAATACCAAATTTGTAAGTTTGTTATTTTTTGGGGCTCTCTGTTTAATTTAAGACAAGGTGGAGTAGAGGAGGGGATCATGTGACCTGCTCCGAATCCTACTTGACAACAATTTGGTTCTCCTGGGGACAGTGATTTACAGGGAATAAAGTGCAAGATGTTCATACCCGTGAACAATGACAAAGACATCTGTGATGACTCTGAGTAAACTGTTGGTCTGCAGGTCTTACATGGGTGTTAGGAATGTCAGGTTTTGTAAATGGCTATGCTTTAAACTGCCTATTTAATTTCCAGATAGAATGGATCTGGGATCTAAAGGATAGCTAATCAGCATTTCTGCTTTGTTACAAAGCCCATGTGATTCACATTGCCATGTAGGTGGGATTTGAGAGGGGAGGGCGAATGTATTGAAGCCATTGTAGTATCAGGTTACAGGATTTTTCTTAAGGTATACCTGAACCTCATGGACAAAGTCAGTATGCAAGAATCTGAGAGAGACAGAGAGAGAGAGAGAGAGAGAGAGAGAGATCAGAGCCGAGAGGCAGCCAGTCTCTATTGTTCACCATGCAGAATGCGGGTAGGAGCTCATGCTCAGATTGAATACAGCAAGTTTGTGAGAATTTAAACAGGGTTGGAAGAGTTATTTTAGGTTTGGTAGAGGGAGGAATCTCCAGCATAACCCTCATCATGAAGGTCAGTTCAGAGATTAGAAGATACCCAGCTGGAAAAAGGAAAAGGAAGCAAGCGACTGGGAGAATAGCTTTAGACTGGCTGCTGGAGAATGAAGTGTTCACTTAAAGGGACAGAGTGAAATATAATCATGGTGGGGGATTTTCTGCTCTTTTAAAAGTTAAATGGGTGATCCTTTCTGTAGTTTAGATCATAAGGTGCCTACTGATTAGTGTTTAGACATTGTTGCTTTTAGTTTGCTTATTACAGGAAAAGTCTCAAAATCTTACCATGTGATTCTTCCAGTCAGTCACTGGAAATTCAGATACCTTTTTAAAAGTTAATGGTTTCTATGGGGATCATAACAAAGTACAACTTTTAAAAAATACTTGACAGATAAACCACTTTGACAGCAATTATTAATTCCAAGATTCAATTATATTTATGTGTGTCTTAAAACTGCATATCATCCATTAGATATCAGGAATGGTTTTGAGAGAGCAGATAGGGAGTAATATTTCCACTGGCAGGAGGCTTAGTAACCAAAGTACATAGATTTCAGATAATTGGCAAAAGAACTAGGAAGAATATAAGAAATTTTAATGCAGTGAGTTTTTATGCAGTGAGTTTTTATGATCTGGGAAGCACTGCCTGAAGCAGACTTCAATAATAACTTTCAAAAAGTATTTGGATATATACTTGAAAAGGGAAAAAAAAAACTGTAGGGCGATGGAGGAAAGAGCTGGGAAGAGGCTCTTTCAAAGGGCCAACAAAGGTACAATGGACTGAATGGGCTCTTTCTGTGCTGTACTATTCTATGGTTCTATAACAAGTTACAGTAATTACTAGGGGCCACATGAGCAGGTTGGAGAATCAACAAAACTTTTGCAGCCATACCTCCAACCCATGTTGCAACCAAACATTGCAGAATTACCAGATAGCTATCTGTTCTTTTATTTATTGGTACCTTGTGTGCATTGAAAACATCTGTAAAATTGTAAATGTTTGAATGGCATACATGAAGGAACCTGGTAAATTTCTTAAAATGGCTGAGCAGCTGGGCAAGAGGTGGTCCTGAACTGGGGCCCACCCCCTGTCCACTCGCCCTATGTCATTCTGGGGTAGGTTGCTGCTGTTTTGGACTTATTGACCCCTCTGTTGGAGGGGGGGAAGGTGCAGTGATAGTTCTATTGGGAAGGGCGGCAGGTTGCCGGCTAGTCCAGGCAGCGGCTGCACGTCAATTTCCCAGATTGGCAAACATCCATGGACTCTGATCCATATCTGTTAGGGGAGACCCTGTGCTAACCTTACACCTTTAGGCTGTCAACAGTCACAGAAATGTTAAGTTGAGTGAAATCGGGGAACCTCATTCCCTGGGAAAAGACATGCTGGCCTGGGAATTGGTTTGCAATGATCTAGTGAAATCCCACTCCATTCAGGCTGGAGGCAGTTGGAAGGGAGGGAGTGATCAGGGCGAAATGGGGGGGAGTGGTGGGGGGATGGGGGTGTGGTAGTGGAGGCTGCAAACAGGAAGGGGAGAGGGTTGGCAATGATCTTCGTCATGGCAGTGGAGTTGAGAAAATGGCATTATTTTGAAGAATAGCAGAAGATTCCTTCCAACATCCTGTCCAACGTTCCTCATGCTAACATAATTTACATCATTGCTGTTGTTGGACCTTACTGTGTTCAAATTGGCTGCCATGTTTCCCTGCATTACAATGATGACCACACTTTGAAAGTAGTCATAAGGTGCTTTGGGTTGTCTTGAGGCTATGAAGGTGTTATAGAAATCCAAGCGTGACCATTTGCCGGGCCAGATGAATTTTTCAGATGATTTTGTTGAGAGATCAGGATGGCGGTATGTTGCATTGTGTCGTCAGGGTCTGGACGGGCTTCTCTGTGGCTCGTCTATTCTCCCAAAGTAAGCTGCTTGAAACTATAGTTTGTTAAAACCATTACTTTTCATTTACAGCTACAATGGACATATTGGGACCTCTGCATGAGATTGAGATTTCTCCTCCTTCCAGATCTCTATCTCTCAGTCATATGATGTTACATCATCATTACATCAGCATCACATGCTCTGATGTTAACCCTTTACTTTACATTTCCTCCAGGTCTTTAACCCTATCATATTTACATCCTCCTAAATCTCCACCTAAAGTCTCAGACTTCACAGGGTTAGTCTTTGAGGTGCCTTGACCAATCTCCCTGATCTTGTTCTGATCTCTTTCTGAGGTTGAGGACATTCTGTCCTCTCCCTTCTGTCGGTGTGAGCATTCTTCCCCTGGGCAGCTGTAGAGCTTATAGTGAGTCTTTCTTCTTCTTCATCAGTATCTGAGTAGTAAGCCCAAGTGTCTATTGGCTTTCACTCCAAAGATATTAAGGTGCTGTAGCTACTCCTTAAGATACCCTGACCTGGCTCAATCCTGCACATTCTCAGTTGTGGACTTCCTTCGATGGTAGTGACTTCTCTTTATTAGTATTGCATCCATACCCTCTCTCCGGACTTCAGAACTGGTAAATCATGTGTTCTGTGCCAGTGGTTAAAATTATAAGCCTATTAGTTTCTCTGTTCTTCCTAACGTTGTTTTACCTTCTTGTGGTTTTGGGTTTAAGTTTCTGTGTCAGAGCTGGAAGCTGCATTTGCAATCTTCTTCTCATCAAGAACCCTGATGGTGAGAAACCATTTTCCATAGTGAGATTCGGTAACTCAGAAGAGTTAGGTTAAGATGTTCATTCATCTTCAACAAATCTTTAATGATTCATACACCTCTCCCAGCTTCTCCATTAGCCTGAGAATAATCAGGTGAACTGGTTACATGAATAAATCCATATTTCTTTGTAAAATTTTGGAATAATGCATTAGAAAATTGTGGCCCATTGTCTGAGACTACTATGTCCGCAATGCCATAAATTCTCTTCCGTTATTAAATGACTACTTTCACTGTGATGCTGTGTGATCTGTTCACTTCAATCTACCCTGAATAGTGATTATTGACAATAAGGAATGTTTCCCCTTAAAATCAATTAAGTCCATTCATGGGCACTCTCAAGACCTTGATGGAAGAGTAGATGGTGGTTAATTTTGTCCTCGACTGCTTACTGCACATGTAAGATAATTAGAAATCATTTCATCTATAGAACAATTAATGACTGGCCACAAGACTGATTGCTGGGCTCTTGTACGACACATTGCTATTCCTGATGTCTTTGAAGAATATCAAGCCAAAGTGCTCTTGGTGTGACTATTCTCTCATTGAAGACTAGTAAATCGTCAATGACTGTGAGGCGCTTACGCTGTTCAAAGTATTGGCGTAGTACTGGATTACTGGGGATTTAGTCTGGCCATCCTTCCAGACAATATTATCTTAGCTGGAGACTTTTGTCAGTTTGCTGATGGGCTTGTTTATTCTCTGCAATTTTTTAATAGTAGCTGGTAAGTGTTGAGTAATTAGGGATGTATCTGCTTCCACCTCCTCAATGACCTGTAAATCCTCTTGCTTGGGTCCTCCTTATGGTATCCATGACAGTGTGTCCTCTATTGTGTGATATTTCCCTTAAGCATACTCTGTTATGGAGTCATATCTCATTAATATTAATCTGAATAGTTAGATTCTGCATGGCATCTTCGCAATTTCTTTCATGTTCAGAAGAGTGATGAGTGGCTTATGGTCTATTTCAATTTTGAACCACAATTCCATAACATAGTCTGAGGATTTTTTACACACCCATGTTGTTGCCAATGGTTTTTTTCGATTGTGGCATATCATTTTTTCTGTTTCTGATAATGACCCTGAGGCATGGTAAGTTGGTCTATGCTTACTGTCTCTCTGCTCTTGAAATAAAACTGCCTCGAGACCTGTAGACGATGCATCCACTGTCACTATGGTCAGTAATTCTGGGTCGTAATGTGTCAAAGTTTCAGAAGAGATTAAAAGTTATTTAATCCTTTCAAAAGCATTTGAGGGTCCACATTCCAGCATCACTCTTCTCAACAGCTGTCTGAAAGACTCATTGACCTCTGTTAAATATGTTAATCTTTCTTTTACTATTACTATATCTAGGTGCAGCCCCAACATCCACAGCTGAGGTGGATGCAGCTTGCTGACTGCCATTCCCTGTTGACTATCTGGCTTTGCCAGGCATCCTCTGGTGGCCCAAGGCCTAGCGGGCTCTAGTCTGCTGAGGGTCTCCTGCTTAGGCGCAGGTGCATCCTCCTCGGCCTGAGCTGCCGGAGGTGATGGGGTCAGCGGCAGAGTGGAGGTGTAGAGACAGGGCACTCTTGGAGTTGGGCCTGGGATGAAGCCCTCAGGGTGCCTGTTTGGCATTCCTTCTTCGTGTTGGTGCACAATGGCACCTCCCCAACTCTTTGAGGAGAAGGGGCACCTGGGCAGGATGCCTCGTCCCCCTCTTGCTGAGCCACTGCTGCACCGTACCCATGGATAGAATGAGGGAGTGAAGCTCCGAGCACATGTCCAGCAGCCAATGCATGTTCTGCAGGACCCAGGTCTCCATTGTAGCTGCCACCCTTTCCAAGGAGGCAGCTAAGCGCTCGCATGCAGGAGCCATGGCAGCAGGCTTTGGTCATGTTTTGGTCAAGTCTATACACAGTCTCTGATACCTCTACCTGGTGTTGCATTGCCTGTCACTGCATCTCCAACAGGTCTCTTAGGGCTGAATCCAGAGGCTCATCATCTGCATGGGGCTGGGCAGGGGCCTGGTCTCCAACAGTCCTCCGAGTGTCAGAGATCTCGGCTGTCACTTCTTCCGTCAGCTATGGACCCTTGGCTGTGATGTGCTCACCAGATTGTAACCCCGAGCCCAATTTAGAACATGGACCCACCGAGGTGACTGTCCCTGCGCTGGGGGAGGATGCAGAGGAATGATTTGACAGTGCATCCCCCCAAGGCTTGGCATCACCCTGAGGGTGATGGATGAGCTGGAGCTGGGAAAAGGCTGTCGACTCTTCTTGGTCTGGGAGTTGCTATGAGGACCTGCAGTGGAGCACACAAAGAAATAGCTCATGGTTATGCACAATCCCTTTTCTCAAAACGTTTGAGCTGTTACCCTGTTTATCCATTTGACAACACCAGGCTAGAGGCCTGGTCCGAGGTCTGACATTCCGCATGGAGGTGGTGGGAGAGCTGACAAGAGGTGAGGGACTTCAAAAGGTGAGGGGCAGGTGAAGACAACATCTGTACAGCTGCAGAACCAACACAACTGGTGCCCAGTGAGGCTCCCGGCTTGCAGGGAATGAATGGCTGCCTGGGTGCCCATTAAATATGGCGCCTGGAACTTCAACCCAATGAGGTAACAGGGGTGTCGACTTCCTGCCTGCTCCCGCCGCAAGATTGCAGCACGCCTGGCGCATGCATATCTAATTAGCTGACCACCACGTAACTGCGCAGGAACAGCCATCCTGCCCACGAGCAGAAGTGACACTCGCTTCTTTTCTGGTGCTGCCGCTGAACCTCTACTCCAGCTTGGAAGACTCCGCCCCACGTCTTCACACATTGTACTCCTGCTGCTGATAACGCTTCCTCCGCTTTTTGAGTGTGAACATTCCCACTTCCAGTCCCTGAATACAGGCCGTGGAGTGAAGTGAACCACAGACACTGTCCCCTCTGCAGCTGATGCAGCAACTGCTCTGTAATTAGCCGATCAGAGATAATCATCTTTAAGCCGGAACAGGAATGATTGAATTATCGCCATGGCAACAGTGAAAGCTTGTTGCGCAGACTGAATGAAATCTGGCATCACACGCCGAGAAAATGGGGACAGGCTGGAAATTCATGTTGGAAGTATTGATAGATAAATATTTCATACGCTCAGTGACATCATTCCTTCATGCACTGTTTTAGCAGAGATTTATTTATAGCCTTTTGTGTTGTCCTTAAATTTAACCAGTGGTAGCTGTCTCACAGTTAAATGTGGATTGCTTCTTATTATTAGGAGGGAAAGGGGACTAACTGGATACATCAAGAGACACAGTGTGGTTGATTTTGACAGCCATCTTCAGGCGATAAAAGGATGATAATGACTTCAGAATGGGGGTGGTGACCTTAATCTCCCCGTTAATACCAGCTTCATTTTGAAAGGGGCCTACGTCTCAACGTTTAGATCACCATCCTGTACCAGGCAATTGGCCCCTTTTAACACGGAAATTGTGGACCAATCAGGACAGGACCCCAATTACGATTTTAGCTCAGGGCTAGCCGGATCCTGTGCTTTCGTTCACTGCAACCAGTTCTATGGGTGATGTGTAGGGCATCCGAGGTGTTGAGTTGTTTTGGTGGGCCCTGTGTGACCCCTAGACTGCTGCTGCCCGAGGAACCCCACCTTCTACGATTGTGACCACCCCACACTGCCTGGAATCTACCTTGCTGTTTCAATGCATTCCAACATATGAACATACAAACAGAGAGCAGGAATGGCCCCTCAAGACTGCTCTACCATTTAATAAGACCATGGCTGATCTGATAGGAACCTCAAATCTGCATCCCACCCACCCCCAATAACCTATCACCCCCTTGCTTACCAAGAATCTATCCACCTCTGCCTTAAAAATACTCAAAGGCTCTACTTCCACCACCTTTTCAGGAAGAGAGTTCCAAAGACTCACAACCCTCTGAGAGAGAAAATTTCACCTAATCTCCGATTTAAATGGGTGACCACTTATTTTTAAACAGTGACCCCTACTTCCAGATTCTCCCACAAGAGGAAACTTCTTCACCACATCCACCCTGTCAAGACCCCTCAGGATCTTATATGTTTCAGTCAAATCGCCTCTCACTCTTCTAAATTCTAGTAGATACAAAGCTAATCTGTCCGACCTTTCCTCATAAGACAACCCACCCATTCCAGGTATTAGTCTGGTAAACCTTCTCTGAACTGCTTCTAATGTATTTACATCTTTCTTTAAATAATCTCCCATGATTATTGCTGTGCCTTTCTGACAGTGTCCCATTATTTCTTCCTTTATGCTCCACCCTACCATGTGGTTACTAGTACAGGGCCTGACTCCCACAAGTGACCTCTTGCCTTTACCATTTCTTATCTCTACCCAAACCGTTTCCACACGCTGATTCCCTGAACTTAGGTCATCCCTCTCTATTGCTACCACCATCATTAACTAACAGAGCCACCCCTCCACTTTTTCCTCACTTCCTGTCATTCCTAAATGCCTTATACCCTTTAATATTCAGGTCCCAATCCGTGTCCTCCTGCAACCATGTCTTTGTAAAGGCTATCAAATCTTATTTATTTATTTCTATGTACGCTCTCAGTTCATCTGTTTTGTTTCAAATGCTTCATGCATTCAGATTCAGAGCCTTTAGTCCTATCCTATTATTCTTTTTATAACCTCTAGTCTCATCTGTTGATTTACTGTTGGATTTATGCTCTCTTATCCCTTCCTGTCAAGGTCTGAATTTCATTCCCCGTAATAATAACTTTCTCTTTTGCCTTGTCTCAACTCTTTGATTTACAACATCTTCCCAAATTTGATCTCTTGCCCCCACTACTTAGTTTAAACCCCTCTCTATTTCCCACGATATAGGGTTGCAAGAGAACTGACCCCAGCACGGTTCAGGTGTACAGATCTCACCTTCCCCAGTACTGCTCCCAGTGCTCCACAAACCGGAGCCCACTTCTCCCAAACCAGCCTCTCAGCCATGCATTCAACTCTCTAATCTTATTTATCCTATGCAATTTATACATGGTTCAGGTAATAATCCAGCGATTATTACCTTTGAAGTTTTGCTTCTTAATTTGGTACCTAGCTCCTCATACTGACTATGCAGAACCTCCTTCTTTGTCCTGCCTCTGTCATTGGTACCAACATGGATCACGATGACTGGGTCCTCCCCCACCCACTGCAAGTTCCTCTCCAGACCCGAGCAGATGTCCTGAACTCTGGCACCGGGCAGGCAAAACATCCATCTGGACTCATATTCTGTGCTGCAGAGAACAGTGTGAATCCCTCTGACTATACCATCCCCTACTACCACTACATTCCTTGAATTCCCCTCACTTAAATGGCTTTCTGTACCACAATGCCATGGTGAGATAACTTATCCACCTTGCAGTCCCACTCCCATCCAAACAAGCTGAAAAAACCTCAAATCTCTTGAACAATTGCAATGGCACAGGCTCCTGCACTCTTGCCATCTGGGTACCCTTACCTGCTTCACTTGCAGTCATACCCTCCTGTCTCTGACCACTGACAAAGTCAGAAGACTCTATCCTAAGGGATGTGACCGCCACATGGAATAAAGTGTCCAGGTAGCTTTTCCTCTCTGTGTTGTGCCACACTGTCTGCAGTTCAGCCTCCAGCTCAATAACTTGGAGCTGAAGTTCCTGCAGCCGCAAACATTTACTGCAGATGTGTTTGTCCTGGATCATACTGGTATCCAGAAGTTCCCACACCCTGCAATCGCAGCACATCACCTGCTCTACCATTTCCAATATACGTTAATTAATTAATAATTGCTAATTAATTAATTATAATCAATAAAGCCTACACTTCCTAATAGGTTTTAGCACTGCAAGTAAACCTTAGAATTCTGATAAAACAATACAGTACTTACAATACTGATAAAGCTAATAACACCAATTAGTGATTTACCTGCTCCTGCTGCTGCACCAAAGTGCAAATAAAATACTGGAGGCTGACAAAGAGAAGAAATAACACCTCCTCCCCACCCTTCACTGAACTCCCCACTCAGCACACTTTACTTCCTGCAGTAAACCTCACCTAAATCACCTCTTTCCTCCATGCACTGAATTCCCACTGTGAACCAAATTCCCAAATATACTCACTCAGTCTCTGTCTCACTCAGGCCAAAGTCTCCCCTCACAGACCGTGCACCTCTTACTGCAAGTCGTTGTTGTTCATCACTTATTTTTCAATTCCTATCAAAGGCAAGTCAGCAGAAGGGGCTTTACCTTTAAACTACCAACTCCTTTCACAGAGAGGGCTATGCAACTTGTGAACATTCACTCAGCTCTGGCCATGGGAGATGGCAAGACGGTGCCAGGTTAGCAATTGCACTATCACCCTGGCGTCCCTACGAAGCACCATTCTGGGGAATGTTGCTTGTCAGGAGTTTGGATTGAAGGCAGGTCAATGACATGGTAATGCATGGTCCACAATCAGTGCTGGCAAACCAGGCTCTGTTATTTTACAAGCCTTACATCTCTGCATTACCCAATATCATTAGTTCTGATGAAGAGTCATACGGACTTGAAACGTTAACTGTGTTCCTCTCCGCAGATGCTGTCAGACCTGCTGAGTTTTTCCAGGTATTTTTGTTTTTGTCACTAGCTACCTACTTTGCCCCTTATCGACTTTGGTTGTTGATGTTTCAAGAATCAGTTGGAACTATAGCTTCTTGAATTGATGGGCAAAAAATATAGGAGGCTATTTTTCCTGGCACCTTTACGGAGAAAGGCCAAGGGAACAGCACTGAACTGCTCCTGAAGAGACCCAGCATAGACTTGATGGGTTGCTTTCTGTGCTGTAACCATTCTATGATTTCCGTACAGTATGCCTCTTGCAGCGGAGTGGAAGTTAAAGGGGGTTGAAAAGAATTTGTGTTAGGGAAAAGATATTAAATCATGACAGTGCATATATTGTTGGAGTTTTGTAGTGATAAACCATTATATGATATATTAAGTTTTAATTGAATTAATGCTCTAATTGCTTTCACTCTGTAGGCACCAGACGATAAGCAAAGAGAAGAAAAGAAAGATTGGATTAAGACAGCAAGATAAAAGAGACAGGAAGGAAAAGTAAGATTTTTTTTCAATTGGCTACTTCTGGGGATGAAGCTCGAAGGGCTGAATGGCCTACTCCTGCTCCTAGTTTCTATGTTTCTATGACTTAAACTCCACAGTTTTAATTGCTCAGTTTCTGGGTCAAAGAGGTCGATTAACAATCATTAACAAGCATCATGTCATTAAATGGGTACTTACACTATTAATTCCAAGATTTAAATTTACGTGGCGGGTTTAGTTGGCAATTATTGTATGACTGCAGCAACTTCAGGAAATGGATGGCAGGGTTGAGCACATGTTTTTAAAGTTGCAGATCGTCCGGCAACTTGTGGCGATATGCTGTCCCAGGGATACCACTTCCTCAGTACAAGCTGCTGGATGATTTAAACGTTAATGTTAGTGTGTGTCATGCACATCCTGCTATCTTTTTCACCAATTTCTCTCCTTTTATGTTGGGAGGACATAAGAGTAATGTTCTGTACGCTGAATGTGTCATAACCCGTTCACTTTGACACTACATCATTCCAGTGGCACTTTCCAGCTTAGACTCCTGGAGGCTGCAGTTTATTCTGTGAAATCACAACTGAAGCACTGAGACAGCTGATCCAAAAGCATTCATGAATTATTTGCAAAGCAATCTAGCAATAAATATTTGTGATTTGTGTCCAACGCAGCAATCGTTTTTGAACTTATCATGTTCCAGAAAAATTGATGACTTTAATTTATCATTTGATCTGATTTATTGAACAAATTAATGTTCAGAATTTTAGCATAAACAGTTCTCTAAAATAAAGAGAACTTAACCTTTTCAATTATCTTGACGCTAATCTTCTGCTTCGAGCGCATGTTGAATGAATGCAGATTTCCCATGGAATTGAGTCAGATAATAGGAGGCCAACGCTTTTTTAAAAAATTCATTGTCTGGATGTGGGCATGTGAGCAAGGCAGTTCCAGGATACTGACCGAGCGATGCTGAAGGAGCCCTTAAAAATGACAAAGTTAGGGTGATGTGTGATTTGGAGGGGAATGAGGAGGTGATGCTGTGATGCTGTTCCCCTGTTCTTGCTGCCTGTGCTCTTCTAGGTAGTCAGGTTCGAGGGTTTTGGAGGTGCCATTCAGACCTACCAGTCGAAGCAAGCACTGATGCTCCTCTCGAGGCTCCTCCCATTTTTCCTGTTCTCAATTTGTCAGAGTGACCATCTATTCCTTTATCCCTCATATGCTTGTCTAGCTTCCCCTTACATGTCTCTATATTATTCACATCAACCACTCCCTGTGGTAGTGAGGTTCCACATTCTTACGGACTGAATATTGAATTCAACAACTTTAGGTCGTGAGTCCCCTCCCCCATCCCCACCCCCTTTCTGTTTCCCCCTTCTTTTTTTTCCCAATAAATTATAAAGATTTTCCTTTTCCCACCTATTTCCATTATATAAAATAAAAAAAAAACCCACTAGAGCTATACCTTGAGTGCCCTACCATCCATTCTTAATTAGCACATTCGTTTAGATAATATCACCAACTTTAACTTTAACACCTATGTGTTCTATTGTACTATTGTTGTTGACATCTTTTGATGATCTGCTTCTATCACTGCTTGTTTGTCGCTACAACCACACCAACCCCCTCCACCTCTCTGTCTCTCTATCTCTCCGCCCCCCACACACACACCTTAAACCAGCTTATATTTCAGCTCTTTCCTGGACTCGAACTCAAGTTCTGTCGAAGGGTCATGAGGACTCGAAACGTCAACTCTTTTCTTCCCCGCCGATGCTGCCAGACCTGCTGAGTTTTTCCAGGTAATTCTGTTTTTGTTCCACATTCTTACTCCTCTTTGGGTAAAGAAGTTGCTTCTGAATTCCCTATTGGATTTTTAGGTGACTATCTTATATTGATGGCCTCTAGTTATGCTCTTCCCCCAAGTAGAAATGATAGTCTGGATTCTCTTCCTGCTAGTGCAGCTGAGCTTCATTTTTGACCACTCCAACATATCCGTACATACCTTGTCCATGGGCTGCAGTGAAAACCTCCTCTTCTTGCTGCAGCCTGGCTTTGGGACAAACAGTGAGGTCTCCCAGAACCTCCAGCTCTCCCTGCCCCCTCCCCACATCCCACTCCGCTTCAATGCTCCCCACACCTTTGGTTCCCCCTTTCTCTTCCGGCTCTCCACACTCCTGAGCCCCACTCTTGGTAACAGCACTGATGGTGGGGACACACACACACACACACACACACACACACACAGACACACACACACACACACACACACACACACACACACACACACACGATATTTCCCCACTTTCAAAAGCAGTTCCCAACAATGGCAGGACTCGGGAGCTGGCAAGGGGCAAGAGCTGGAGAGGAGCTTGCAAACCGGAGAAGTGGAGCAGGCAGCTGAAAGAGCTGGGGGTGGGGGGGTGGTGCGGGCGGTGTGGGGTGGGGGGGGGGGGGGGGTAGGGTGGTGGGGGCTGTAGGGGCTTGCTTGCGGTTGGGCTGGGGGTGATAAAGGGATGGTTGCTGGTGGGGAGAGGAGGCAGGGGTGCTGGGATGGAGAAGGGGTGAAATCATGAAAATTATTTTTATTCACAATTTGCAACCATCTGCTTATTTTGTGGTTTGGGACATGAGCATTTTGAAGAATGGCTCTTGATTTACGCCTATCATTATCTGTGTTATTAAACTAATTAAGCTAATTTTTTGTATGGAAAAATACATGCAAGTTGAAGACAAACAGGCAGTTTTCAAACTATTGTAATGGCCTTTGCAAACTTCTCAGCATTAACCTCTATTGATGAAGGACATTCTGGGCCATTCTCTCTGTAGCCACTTCTATTAATACATTCATCATTTTAAAGGCCTCTAATAGGTCATTCCTCAGCCACCTTTTTCAAGAGAAAAGAGACCCAGCCTGTCAATCCTTTCCTGATATGTATACCACACATTTCTGGCATCATCTTTATAAATCTTCTCCGTACCATCTCCAGTGCCTCAATATCCTTTTTACAATATGCACAGAGTACTCTAAGTGTGCTCTAGCCAAGGTTCAATACAGGCTAAGAATAACCTCCCCAGTTTTCAATTCTGTCCCTCTAGAAATAAAACCTAGTGCTTGGTTTGCGTTTTTTAAGGCCTCGCTAACTTGTGGCACAACTGTTAGTGATTGTAATATTGCACTCTGAGACCCCAGCAGTGATCTTTGTGGAACAACAGCTTCCACCTTCTGCCACCCTAAATAACTTCCCTTTACTCCCACTCTCTGCTTTCTGTCTTCAATCCAGCTAGCAATCCATTCTGTCACTTGTCCTCTGACTCCACATTCTCTGACCTTATGCATCAGTCTATTATGGGGCACCTTACTGAGTGCCTTTTGAAAATCCAGATAAATTACATCTACTGCAAATGGCCAATTATTTAAAAGCCACAAAGTCTCATTGATGCTGGCAGGCTTGTGGGGGACAGTGTGGGGGAAGTGCTGGTGTTGAGGGCAGAAAGCCAGGTGCCATGGTGGTGGGGTTGTGTCTGTCATGTGCCTGCCACCTCTGCTGGTGTTATCCCAGAGCCAGGGATGGTATTGGGTGGCCCGCCCACTCTTGGGTCAATTGAGGACCTTCAGTGGACAATTAGTG
Organism: Carcharodon carcharias; assembly: GCF_017639515.1. Taxonomy (NCBI): domain Eukaryota; kingdom Metazoa; phylum Chordata; class Chondrichthyes; order Lamniformes; family Lamnidae; genus Carcharodon; species Carcharodon carcharias. The sequence goes on along the minus strand of NC_054492.1, from coordinate 9,508,588 downwards.
GCCACTTAAGGACCTCCTCCTGCCACCAATGGCATTTTATTACTTCCCAGCATCCTGGGTAACACTTACCAGTTAACCAACAGCATTAATTCAGCTAATTATCATTGTCTCATTACTGTCTATGGGAGTTAGCTGTGCACAAATTGGCTCTCTCATTTCTTACATTAGAATAATGACTGCACTTAGTGTGAAGTGATTTGGAATATTCTGAGATCCTGAAAGGTGCTATGGCAATGCAAGTCTTTCCTTTCTTTATTTTGTTTTACAGCTAATTTAACCAGAAAGGAGAAGACAAAATCACAATTGTTTTTGTACAATGTACTCTCCCAACCGCCACCTTTAGCTTCAGACTTATTCTTATGAGCATGTCTACTTTAATCTTAAGAAGTGACACAGCTTTTCTATTTCATACATTCCTCTACATCAAACCATTGGCCCATTATCAACTTGTATCCATGATGGTTATGATTGAAAAATGAATGTTTCTGGGAAAACCATGCTCTGAGTTAGAGATGAACTTTGACTTCTGGGTCTTGGGTTGAAACCTGGCTGCAGTCTGCTGGGGTAGTGGATAGAACTCCCTTCCACCTATCCCGTTCTGTCTGTCCCCATCATCTCCTCCAGTTCCATCTCCTCCATTTCCTTTGTCTATCTCCAACTCCTCCATCTTCTCCATATATCTCTGTCCCCTGAATCCTCCATTTCCTTTTCCTCGGTCTCCTCTGTCTTCTCCCACCCCACCATTTCCTTCAGCTTCTCTGTCTGCAACCAGTACAGACCCCATTCAGCAAATGTGCCCCCATAATTGTTACTTCAGCTCAGAAAGAACATGGGGAGAGGGGGTTGCAGAATTTTATGGATGCAATGGGTGTTTAGAGTGCTGGCCTTTCATGGGATCAGGACCCCAGGGCGGGGTCCTGAAAACTACCAACCAATCAGGGGCCGGTAGCTATTTTGTTCAAAAGGGGAGGTGGCTATTGCAGGAGAAACACACACCAGAAGCCCAGGATTGAGGAGCGACTCAGGCCAGATATAAGTAATGGAGGGAGAGGTTTCGCAAGGCAGGCAATGCGGAGTTGGGAGTGTAGGGAGTTCAGCAGCAAGGGCTGGGTAGTGGCTTTCTGTGGATCTCCCCTTCCCTCGATCAGGCACTTAGTGCCTTTGAGCGAGGGAATCCCCACCCCAGGGAGATCTCAAGCAACCACACCCAGGTTTGCTTGTTACGCTTCCCACGTGGTGACAGGCTCACCCGCTGCTAGTTTAATACCAGTGGCAGCAGGTGGGGCCCTTACATGGGTATTAATTACCCACTTAAGGGCCTCAATTTACATTAGGGCAGGAAAGCCTTCCATGGGACTTCCTGCCACCAAGTCAATTAGGGTCAAGGTGGAAAGGTGATAGGGCTCCCACCCTCCACCCAATTCTATGCCCATCCTGCCACCAATCCCGCCACAGAGGAGGGAATAAAATACCCCCCAGGGGGAAACTGTTGTGGCAATTTGAACAATGCTTCAGGCTCTCTGTGGCTGAAGTTTTATATTGGAATGGGAGCAGTGAGTGACTCAATAAGTCTTGTGGTGTAACAGCAATAAAATTTAAAATATTGAAAGGATAAAAGTGAAGCACCCTGTGTGTGTGTAAATTATGTGAAGGACCTGGTTATACAATGATCTTCAGGCAGGATCAGTGATATCTTTGCAATATATTCCATTGAGCACTTTAAGTCTAGTTATGGCTTAAAGTAATGAAATGTGTTATGTCCACACTACATGGATGAGCCATTTGACAGGTTCAATAATTTATATTAGAAACGCACCATTCAGGTGTATTTGTAAACCAAATATAGACTATCTGGTACCAGATTTTGAAATAAAACAGTATGGAGCATATTAGAAACATGAATAGGTCATTTAGCCCCTTGAGTCTGTTCCTCCATTCAATGAGATCATAGCTGATTTGTAGCCTAACTCCACAGCTTTGCCTTTTTCCCATATCCCTCAACACCCTTCATTAACAGAAATCTATCAATCTCAGATTTAAATTGTATAACTTGGTCTAGCATTAGTTGTCTTTTATGAAAGAGAGTTCCAAACTTCTACCACCCTGTCCCAATTTCCCTCCTGAAAGGTCTGGTTTGAATATTTAGATAACGTCCCAAGTCTTAGGGCAGAATTTTGACCTCAGCAGGTGTGGGCAGGCAGTGGTGATCGGGAAGCTGACCAGATTGAGGCCGGAAGGAGATTTGATGCTGGCGGGTCAATTAAGGCCCATCCAGCATGAAATGTGAGTGGCGGCACTCATCGCTGCCCCTGTGAGGGGTGGGGGAAGGGGAACAGGGCGAGCAGGGTGAGGGCAAACTTTGTGCATGTGCGTGAGTGCACGCTTGAGAATCGCCCAGACACAGAGCTGCCTCAGGGAGACAAAGAGTTTTCATAAAAAGAATAAAGATTTGAAAAATGTTATAAAACACGTCCCCACTCATGTGACTCGGTTCTTTGTGACTCTGTCACATGAGTAGGGACATGTTATAAGTGAAATTTAAAAAAAACTATTTTATTTTAATTTGATGTTGGAAACCTCACCCTGCCTATGGATGAAGTTTCCAAAAAATGCAAAGGCCTCTTGGCCCACCAACCATAAGGTTGGATGGGCAGCAAAATTTAAATTAATTAATACTTTAATGGCCTTAATAGGCCTTTTAATAGTTGGCGGGTGTGCTGCTGATTCCTGCATGTTCCTGCCGACCGAACTATCGTGTGACTGCGTATTGACATCGGGACACTCGCCCAACATCAATGTGCATCATTTCACGATCGAATGGGTCAGGCGCACGCCCACCCACTGAGGTGAAAATTCTGAACTTAGACCCCCCAACCAGCAGAAATAGTTTCTCTCTACCTACCCTATCTGTCCCCCTTAATATCTAGAGAACTTCAATCAAATCACCTCTTAGCTGCCTAGCCCCTAAGTTCTGAAATTCCCTCTAAAATCTCTTTGCTTCTTTAGAACTATCTCCTCTTGTAAGACACTCATTAAAATCTACAAATGTCTCAATATCTCTTGATATGGCTCAGTGTCAATTTCTGTCTGATAACCCTCCTTGGAATGTTATAATTTGCTAAAGGTGCTATGGAAATGCTATAGGTTATTGTTATAGTTACAACATTGAATTCAAAATCCTCTTTTTGTCATCAAATCCCTTCATGAGCCTGACAGTTCTGAAATGGTAGAGTTGGGCTTGCCACCCCAATCACAGATTAGAGGCAGCCACAATGGCTGCTGAGTGCCAATTTTGTTTAAAAGGCCCATCCTGGTTCTCTGGGACTCCATTTGAGCCCACTACCAGCACCTCATCCATGCCAACCCATGACCCTCCACCCATCCCCAATGGCCCATTATATCCCCTATACCTACTCAGTGCCAACTCATGAGACCCCACTCATCCGCATGCCCCTTATAGCCCCAATGCCAACATAGTGCCAACTCATGCCAACCCTTGACCCACACATACCACTCTTGGCCCTTACACCCTCTAGACCAACTCACCCATTATCGACCATTGGCAAGACCTCAGGAGCCATGGTGAAATGAAATGAAATAAAGTTCTATACTTCACTCTATGAAAAAATGCTCATTCATGAAAGCCCACTCGATAGATTTAAATATCTTGGAGTACTTAATCACTTATAAAAACAAATATTTGTATTCATAACCTTGCATCAAAGACAGCTAATCCTTTAATAACCTCTTGGAGCTATCAATCAAACTGTGAATTTACAGCCCCCACTGTGATAATAACAGGTTGCTGAAAGCAGTCAAGCAGTAATGATGCCATAATGAAAGCAATTAGTGTTATGTCAACAAACACCTATTGAAACTGAAAGCATAGTTTTTCTTCCACTCACAGACACAGGCAGGAGATTTAAATAACTTGACAGCTTGACAGTTCCACAGAGCTTTACGAGCATTTATGTCTATTCCAAAAGTTCGTAACTGCCACACTGTGAGAAAAGGCCCTCGCTCCAGCGAAAATGGAGCCTGTTTGAACTCTTCCATGTGTAAGTCATGTCCTGCACCCATTCCCCTACTGGCAAAAATAGAATCTGTCAGAAATGGGGGCAGGACTTACAGATCCAGATTCTCAGCATTAATTTGGACGAGCTGTGAAATATCCATGACTCCGTGAAAATCTAAGCTTTGACCTTTTGTGTCTTCCTCCCATTGATGGCAGAACTTCCAATGGCCTCAGTCCTATACAAATCAAGTTGTTTGTTTCCTATTAAGCTGAGCTGTATCCCCAAATGATTGGATTTTACACCAAATGAAAGATCTTCACACCCAGAAAATCTTCTCAAGGTTTTACAGTTGTACTAAGGAGTGAGGAGTGCCTGTAATAACTGGCATTTGTAGACTGCCAAGACAAGAATTGATTTATAGATAAATTAATGTCACTTAAAAACTTTATACATTTAAACAATGGTCATCATACATCTTATAAAGTAATTATTTTGATAACTGAAAGTAAATCCCCATTATTAATATAACTCGGGCTTTTAATACTTTTAATATTTAATAACTAATTACAAAAGTACAAACGCAAAAATGAAGGAAATGAATTTCATTACAGATCTTAATAAAAGGAATATACTTGCCTTCTTTGGAAGGAAAAATCGTTGAATAACAAGCCCAGGAATGCCTAACTGGATTTGCAGCTTGGGTTTGAAATGCTCTCTTGGAGCCTCTTGGTCATCTGACCCTGATGTTATGCTTACATTCTCATTGTCTAAGTGACATAGGCATTAAATCTTTATTCTACATCTCCCCAACATAATCTCAAAACTGTTACATTCTTTTGCTAAGCCATTTAACATGACATTTCCACTGTCTGTTAACCTCCTGTATTGTTTACAGCTTCCATCAAACTCCTGCCTTCCCCCCACCCAGGTCATTTTTGCCAAAGGTGTCAATGCCCAACAGTGTTGTCTGTTCTCTTGGAGGATGTGCAGGACTTATGTGTTCCCTTATCTTCTCCTTGGTGGAGTGGGATAGCAGCTTCTCACAACAGCTAGCTCCTGGGCTGTCCTGAATGTAAAGGCAGTGAAAACCAGTCAAGGAAAAACTAAGCCAAGAGAGAAAGATTCAGGCCTCAAATGATCAAAACCCCTTGAAAAGGAGGACAACAAACTGAAAGTCTCTCCGTAATCTTCTCCTCATTGCACACTGGGGAAAGGTGAAACACCGGCTTGAGAAAATGAAGCACTTTCAGCTCCTCTGAAGAGCTTCATGTTTGTGTCGTTTACTGCTCTTGTGACAATGAGAGAAGTACTCAACACCTGAGAAGACATGAATGAATCTGGTAGATGAAAATCAGAGTGAAGAACATCCTCAAAACACCATAGGATAACAGAAAAAGGAGACTTCCTTACTACACTTAGTGTAGAGATTTCACTTCCTGTAGGTAGTGGTATCACTTCCACACTTGTGACGATGCTTTGCTGCAGACAACGAAGTCTCAGCATCAGCATGAGGAAGTAGGATTGCGCCATCATCAACAGTGGAATAAACCCCCGGACCAGGATCTATAGGAAGCTCCTGTATAGTACTCTTCAGCTGTAGAAGCTTTAAAATTTGGACCTCTGCTTCTTTAGTGAAAGAAGATTTAAGTCCATCCTTGACTTGCGAGTGAGATCCAAGTGTGAGGTGCAGCTTACGTTTGTGCAACTGAAAAGCTTAGAACTTACACAATTGGTTTGATCCAACTTGGAGTTCAGGATCTCATTCTCCCTGGACAGCTTTCTCCTGGCTGTTTGCAATTGTTGATGTCTATCATCGGTGGGCTCAGTGGAATGAGTAGGCAAATTCACCTCTTTATTACCTTCTTCAACAGAAGGATAGCTCTCCTCAAAAGAGACAACAAAGACTTCACAAGCATTGGCAGTGGAGTCAAAGGGCATAATAAGATCTAGGGCCTTTTCTTCTAACAGATTCTCCGCTTCTGCAGCAGCTTCCTGCCCTTGAACTCTGTCCCGAAAGAGCCAACCAAGGTCTAGAAACTCCTCTGGCAGATCGTCACCATAAATCTTGGCGTAGTCTGTTTTCATCTCTTCTAGCCTGTATATAAAATGAGAAGATTTGTAAGCTCCTCCTGTGGTCCAGTGGATGATGTTTCCTGAATAAAGATCGGCTCACTGCATCATGCAGACTTCAATGTCTGCTGCAGTTTTGAGCCATCTCAGCTTTCGGAACAATTTTGGAAATTCATCCCTGTCCTCTATAGTTACCTCAGCGACCTTTGTAGATGACCCAGTCCTGCATACACTGACCAGCTGAGCAGAGAAATTTGCTGTCCTATAAGATATAAAGGGTTTTGTTAATTCCTTTATCTTCATGCCTAAGGCTTGTAGTGATCTGACCCTTCACTTTGAAGTCTGTGCCCCTGGCCACAGTAGCTTTATTTTAAATGGCTAGATTTCTATTTCCTTAAGCCAATCCTGAAGCTAGTGCAATCTGTCCAACAAGACTGTGATCCCAGTCCAGGAATCTAGTTTAAATTTGGTTCTGTATTCTTCGACCTCCATCTCTACAGATCAGGACTGTTTATCAGGATCTTTAATTTCTCCTTGGAAATGACCAGGTTGAAACACTCCAAGGCACTTCCTTGGAGTGGCAGTCAGTGTCAGATTGCCACTCCGTGCCCACTTAGATATGCTAGATCTCTTCCATGCCTGAGACAGGCCCACCTTCTGACACAGGCCAGTGAAATCCAGGCAGCCCAGCTGTCTCTATAGTCCACAGTCCATCGTCACAGTCCAGCTCCGTTGAATTGAAGGAGGACGCTTCTCTTTTTTTTTACAGCACCAGCTGCTGTAAAACAGGGAAGTTTAAAGGTCCAATTGAAATTGACAAGCCAGGGAGATGGTAATTGGGTAGGATTTGGGGGGGGCAGGGGTGTTTGGAGGCCAGATGGGGATAGGGGGAGAGGGTCAGACATCGGGGGGTTGTGAGCTGGTCAGACATCGGGAGACGGTGGAGCGGGCCAGACATTCCGGAGAGTGGGGGGCTGAGGGGGTGTTGAACATCTGGAAGGTGTGGGGGCTCGGACATTCGGGGATGGAGGGGCTTGAGGGGGGGTCGAATATCAGGAGACGGTTGTGGGGTTGGACATTGGGAGGGGGGCGGGATTCAGACATTCGGTGAGTGGGGGGTTTGGACATTTGGGGTTTTGGGGGGTTGGAATTCCGTGGGGGGTGGGGTAGATGTCGGGTTGGGCCTGCAGAGTTGTGGGTCCAGTCAGGTCGGGGGGTGACAGTTGGGCCCACGGGGAGATGGGGCTCAGGTGAGGAGTCTCATGCAAGTGGTGGGGGGGGGGTCAGGGGTGGGGAATATCATGTGGGGGTGGTTAGTCAGAGGTAGGGGAGTCCCCTGGGGTGGAGTCAAGGATATTGGGAGAGTCCCTTGGGGGAATCAGTCTGATTCTTTACAATATTTGCCCAGAAGTTGTGAGAGGTTTTAATTCTTCTGACTTATTCTGGGTAACTATTGGTGTAACTTTGTTCGAATCATCTGAAGTTTGTGATTTAAATCACATTTTCAGATGGTTCCCAGGGGAGGGCAATTGCCCAGAAGAAGTTTGCACTTCCAGGCAATTGCCATGCAACTGCTTACGTGTGAAGTTCCAAGAGGAATTCCCCAGCACATCTTTGGGATATCCCCACAACCCAACGCTGGGGAGCTCAGAAGTTATGGCCCACTGTATTTCCAATTTCCTGCACTTCAAAATGGTTGGAAGGTTGTTTCAGCTTTCTTCCCTTAAATTGTGCTTTAGATCTGCAGGATTGTTTAAAATGTCCAGTCTTGCCCTAGAGAAAGCATTTGGCTCCGCCTACTGGGCAGTCTTTGTGACGGCGCTGCTTTCTGGCGCTGCATCAGGAACATTTTAAAGTGGGTGAAAGGGTTCTTCCTGATCCTTTGGCTGTTTTGACGGGCCTTTTTGCAGGCTTTTCGGAGGGCAGGACTCCTGACTTTAGGCCTACATACTGGATCAACTCTTTCCAAGTCTCAATGTCTCCCCAAAATTCAGCTTTTGCAGCTCCACCTGCGTGGCAAATTGTTCAGCCTTCTCTAATGTTAAATCATTTTTGCAAGAAGTCTGACAATGCATCATCGAGCACACCAACTACAATGCGATCATGAATAAGCTCATACTTTAAATTCATACTTTAAATTCCATAGCTGCAACTACTGGCCAGTCTACAGAAGCCATTATTAAATTAATCAATTGATTCACACAGCCTTTGGCTCCTTGGCTGAATCTCCCTGTTCAATGACCAGATTCTTCTTAGGGCTGAAGCAATTATCAAAGGCCCTCAAAACCTCCTCGTGTGATTCCAATGTCTCCTTGGCTTGCCAGGACATCATCAGCTATGGTCCCATTCACATATAAAAGAGTACTGCCCTGCTGTTTTTGTGCCTTTTCTTGTTAGCCTGAAGTTGTTCAGTACCTTTCAAACTGCCACTTCCAGATCTCCCATCGTTGTCCTTGATGCAGTCCCTTGATGTGTTGGAAGGGCTGTGGAAGGGGTAGGGGCTGTTCAATGGCTGAAGATATTGTGCGTGGTTCACTGTCTCCTACCAAGGTACATTTTATTTTTGTTCTTCATTGTAAAGCCGAGCTGTTCCAAGGTCTTCACTCATGGGGTGAACTCAGATCTCAGAAGAATCTGCGGTCTCAGTTTTTTAAACTGTGGCCTCCAGCACTGCCAACATGTTTTGGTGAGGGTTCACTTAGTCTATGGGTGACTTGGAGATAGTCAGTGTTTAGTTTTTCTTGAAACCATTTATTTAGAACTATTTCTGGTTGTTCTGTGTCTTCCTCTCTTACATTCTCTTTGTCATCTGACCCTGGTGTCATGCTTATATTATAATTAACATCATTGTCTGATTAACATATGCATTAACCCTTTAATTCTACATTCTATTCAGCATGTGGGAGAAAAGGGAACAATAAAGCTCCAGGTTATGGTAAAGCACCAAGTTGCACCCATGCACTTGGTAGAGAGAGTGGTGGACCTAAACTAGTTCAACAGTCTAGAACTCCTCAAATGCACATGTGATAGATGAGAAAACAGAGGTTAATGTTATCGAGCAGGAAGATCAAGAGTTGCACTGAGAGAACGAGAAAATCAGCAATGGAAGGAGAGAGTAAAAGGGCTGAAGATATAATTCCAGTGGCCACAGTAAAATTGAACGTCAGAGATTCACAACTCACTTTTATTGTTAATACAGCTACAGCATTGTCTGTTATCTCAGATAGAGAATACAAGCAATCCCTAAGTCACACTCACTTACACAAAACAAGTGAGAAACTAGTGAGTTATTCCAATAACAGTATTCCAGTGCCAGCTCACGTTAGTGTTAGGGTGGAAAATGATGATGCATCCTTTGCTTGCCATTGGTAGTGGCAGGAAGGAACAAAGGCTCCCCGATGGGAAGGAATTAGCTTCTGAAAATATGGTTAAACGGGGCCAAGTTATTTTCAGGAGGGTTCAGTAAAAGTGGATGTGACACCGAGGAAATGCTAAAAAAGCACAAAGTGGTCCTTGAGCAAGGAGGACCAAATTATAAAATTAGGCATCACAAGCAGAATCAAGACAAAGGACAATGAACAGCTGACATTTTGTACTGATAGGCCAATGTCTATTGCACAGTTAGAAGCAGTAAATAAAGGGCTGGATAGATTAGAAAAAACAGGAGAAATTAAGATGGTGAAGAGCAGTGGTTGCACCTATTGTGGGCATTGAAAAAGCAGACGGGTCCTTTAGGATTTGTGGTAATTATAGCAAACGGTAAATAAGGTGATCGAGAATGATACTCACCCACTGCTGACCAGTGAAGATTTGTTTTCTAATTTAGCCAAAGGAAAGATGTTTGCCAAATGCATATTTTCAATTAGAATTAACTGACAAGAACAAGGATCTGCTTACCATTCATCCAGACAATGGGCTGTAGTAGTATGAAATGTTACCATTTGTGGTGCCTACTGCCCTGCAGTGTTCCAGAACACCATCAATCAGGTACTAAGTAGGATGAAGGGAGTCTGCTGCTTCTTAGATGAATTCTAATTAGCAATAAGGAAAAGAAAGAGCACATTGTAAGCTTGAACCAAGACCTTTAAGAGGATGGCAACAAAGCTAAAAAGCACAAGTGTTGCTTCATGATGTCAAGTGTAACATACATGGGGCACCAGATAAATGGGGAAGGTATCTACCAAATGCAGAAGATGGCTGAGAGGATTATGAAAGCAAAGAGTCCAGCTGGGAAGAACAAAGAATAACTTAGAACATTCAGTGGGGTTGTTGTGTATTACTTGATTGAAATATATAAGATCCTGCGGAGTCTTGACAGGCTGGATGTGGAGAGGATGTTTCCTCTTGTGGGAGAATCTAGAACTAGGGGCCACTGTTTAAAAATAAGCAATCTCCCATTTAGGACAGAGAAGAGGAGAATTTTTTTCTCTCAGAGGGTTGTGAGTTTTTGGAACTCTCTTCCTCAAAAGGCAGGTGGAATCAGAGTCTTTGAATATCTTTAAGGCGGAGCTAGATAGACTTGTGATAAGCAAGGGGATGAAAGGTGATCGGGGGTAGGTGGGAAAGTGGGGTTGAGGTTACAGTCGGATCAGCCATGATCTTATTGAATGGTGGAGCATGCTCGAAGTGCTGAGTGACCTATTCCTGCTCCTAATTTGTACACTCATAAGTTTGTGTTTTAAGTTCACCCCCGACTTAGCTAACAGATTCGCTCCATCCTACCAACTACTCAAAGATGGAATAGATTTGGAATGGTTTCTGGAGTGTCAGAGAGCATTTGAAGAGGTGAAGCAAGTAATGGCCAATGATACTGTTTTGACCCCCTATGGTCCCAAGAAAAAATGTTTTTAGCATGCCAAGCCTCACCACAGGGTTTAGGTATGGTGCTATCTCACATAATGGAAGGTGATGTGGAGAAACCTGTACCACATGCTTAATGAAGTCAGAGCAAAATTGAGAAAGAGGCATTAGTAATCATATATGGTGTTACTAAGTTCAACAAATACATGTCCAGAAGGAAGCTCACTTTGTTAACTAACCACCAAGCCCTTACAGTCATATTTGGTGCAAAGGAGGGAGTACAGAGGTGGGCATTGATTTTGATGGCCCACTAGTACAATATTAATATCACAAATCTGCAAATCATGTAAGTCCTTTTGAGATTTCCTATATACCGCTGAGTTATCTGTGAATTACTTTGCATTCATAAATGACATGTCAATGTCTACCAGAGAAATTAGTGAAGAAACTCGCAAGGGTGTGATGCTTAAGTAAAGTTTTCAATTATGTCATGAGTGACTGGGCTAAAGAGTGATGGTGATGAGAAATTGCTAGAATATTTCACACAAATGGACTGAGTGCAGATCAAGGCTGTCCCTGATGGGATTTAAGAGTTATTATTCTGCCAAGGTTTACAGAGGGATTGTTAGAGGGACTTCATCAAGAGCACACAGGTGTAGGCCATTTGAAAGTGGTCAAAAGAAACTATTTTGTATCCAAAGATACATAGAGATATTGAAAAGTAGGTGAAAGGTTGTGAAGTGTGTAGATTGTGTAAAGTGTGTAATTGTTTCGAACTTGGTGAGACCTCACCTGGAGTACTGTGTACAGTTTTGATCTGCTTATCTGAGGAAGGATATACTTGCTGTAGAGGGAGTGCAACGGAGGTTCACTGGATTAATCCGTGTGATGGTGGGATTATTTTATGAGTAGAGATTGAGGAAACTGGGCCTGTATTCTCAAGACTTTCAAAGAATGACCTTATTGAAACTTATAAAATTCTCACAGGGCATGACAGGATAGATGTAGATAGGATTTTTCCCCTGATTGGTGAGTCCAGAACCAGGGGGCACAGTCTCAGAATAAGGGGCGGGCCATTTAAGACTGAGACGAGGAGAAATTTCTTAATTTAGAGGATAGGGAATCTTTGGAATTCTCTACCCCAGTGGGCTGCAGAAACTTAATCATTGAGTATTTTCCGACAGAAATCGATAGATTTCTGGTTACTAATGACATCAATGTGTATGGGGATAGCATGGGCAATTGGTGTTGAGGTAAATAATCAGCCTTGAACTAATTGAATGGCAAGCAAGCTCGATGGGCTGAATGGCTTACTCCTGCTCCTATGTTCCTGTGTTCCTATGTCCTATTTGTTTCAGAATGATAAATGATCCAACCAAGGTTCCTTTTGTCCCATGGTCAAAGAATCAGTTCATTCATTTTAATATTTCTCTTCTCTTCATTAATTCGTGCCTGTTTCTTTAATCCTGTTGAAAGGTCACAGACCTAAAATGTTAACTTTGTTTCTCTCTCCACAGATGCTGCCAGACCTTCTGAGTATATACAGCACTTTATATTTTTAGTTCAGATTTCCAGAACTCCAATATCTTGCTTTTGTAAAAATGAACATCTGTGCTTCATTGAGAACCTATGACTAAGTAAATATCTGATTCTGTCTACTGCAGAATTGCCAAAACCTAGCTTAAAATTAATTTATTAACCTAATGTCAATCAAAGTGTTTGCACTTTGAAGTCCAGTCAGCCATGCACCTGATTGTTCAATAAAGGATAAGGGGGAAAGACCAGGGAGGAGGACACAATGGGTCAAGTGGCCCACTGAAATTTTGATGATTCCATGAATCATGGGCCCTCGGCCTTGGTTAGCAACCAGACTTTTATGTACGAGAAAATAGCTTCCAGTTACAAGCATTCAAATTGTTGCCTTTAACACATTGCCCAGAATCTTCCAGCCTCTGGACCCTTGGAAATCAGAAGTATGACTGAAGACGCAGGTCACGACCCTGCAGAAGTCCTGGTGCATGGACCTTTCTGGGAATTGTCCGGGAAGTTTTAACATGCAATAAGCAATTCCTCTGCCCCTGGACCCTCTATGGATGTCTCCAACTCTGAGCTAGAGTCAGAGACTTCAGTTTTTTAAATGCATTTATGGGATGTGGGCATCGCTGGCTGGGCCAGCATTTATTGCCCATCCCTAATTGCCCTTGAGAAGGTGGTGGGAGGGAGGAAAATGCCTCTATACCCAAGATCAACCTAGTGAACCTTCTCTGGACCGCTGCAGTCCAACCCATCCTATCCATAATGCCACCTTACCCATTCACTCATTCATCCATTCACTGACATTCACATTGGACTTTTAAACAGCAGCGAATGCTGTAAAAATGGGGTGTGTCCTGTCTTCCCCCAGACAGTGCTCCACTGTGACAGATCTCTGAGAGATGCTGAGCTCTGCGTTTCTGGGAAAGCCAGGAATTCTTTGAGGAGGTAACAAACAGGTTAAAGGGGAGCCAGTAGATGTAATATATTTGGATTTCCAAAAGGTGTTCAATAATGTACTGTACATCAGGCGACTTAATAAGATAAGAGCCCTTGGTGTTGGGGGTAGAATATTAGCATAGATAGAGGATTAACTAGCTAATAGAAGACAGAGCATTGGGATAAAGAGGCATTTTCAGGATAGCAACCTGTAACTAATGGAGTGCCACAGGGATCAGTGCTGGGGCCATAATTATTTACAATATACATTAATGACTTGGATGAGGGAAATGAATGTACTATCGCCAAGTTTGCGGATGACACAAAAATAGGTGGGAAGGCAAGTGGTGAGGATGTCACAGAGTCTACAGAGGGATATAGACAGGTTAAGTGAGTGGGCAAAAACATGTCAGATGGAATATGATGTGGGAAAATGTGAGGTTATGCATTATGATAAGAAGAATAGAGGAGCTGAGTATTATTTAAATGGAGAAAGACTGCAGAAAGCTGCAGCACAGAGGGATTTGGGAGTCCTTGTGCATGAATCTCAAAAAGCTAACATGCAAGTTCAGCAGGAAATAGGGAAGGAAAATGAAACGTCAGCCTTTATTTCAAAGGGAATGGAATATAAAAATGGGGAAGTCTTGCTAAAACTATACAAGGCACTAATTAGACCACATTTAGAATACTGTGAACAGTTTGGATCCCTTTCTCTAAGGAAAGATATACTGGCATTGGAGGCAGTCCAGAGAAGGTTCGCTAGGTTGATCCTGGGTATGGAGGGATTTTCTTCTGAGGAGAGGTTGAGTAGATTGGGCCTGAACTCATTGCAGTTTATAAGAATGAGAGGTGACTTTATTGAAACATAAGATTCTTAGGGGGCTTGACAGAGTAGATGCTGAGAGGTTGTTTGCTTTTGTAGGAGAGTCTAGGACCAGGGGGCATAATCTCAGTGTAAGGGGTCCCCCATTTAAGACAGAGGTGAGGAGGAATTTCTTCTCTCAAAGAGTAGTGAATCTGTGGAGTTCTTTACCACAGAGGGCTGTATAGAGGCTGGGTCATGAAATATATTCAAGGCTGAGATAGACAGATTTTTAATCAGTAAGGGAATCAAGGGTTATGGGGAAAAGGCAGAAAAGTGGAGTTGAGGATTATTAGATCAGACATGATCTCATTGAATAGCGGAGCACACTCGATGGGCCAAATGGCCTACTTCTGCTCCTTGCTTTATGGTCTCGGAAGACCCGGCAAGAAATGCAGAGCAGTGTTGAGGCAGGAGAAAGCTCGAGTGGAGTGACAATCGACGACGATTGCCGCTCCTCAGAAGATCTGGGACATTGTCCAGACACTCATGTCGGTACAGACAGCATAAAGTAAAAACACCCCTCGTGTGTTAAAATCCCAGTTTCAAACACACCCAGAAAGGCAATATAATGGTTTATGAGCACAACCATTAAATGGGAACAGGCGTTATAGTTTTCCAAAAAATAATTGGGGATTAAGTTTGCTAATGAAAATATTCTGCTTGACATTGTTAATGGAGTTCATTTTGAGTGTCATTTGTAAATTTGGTTTTAATGCTTGTGATGTAATGAATTGATGATCATTTTCACTAACCATAGCAGAATGAAGAGTTATGAGATCCATATAAGTAGTAAGAGGAGAAATGATGAACTGCTGATACATTGTTCATAGCCATACATTGTGGTCACGAGCTGAAAAATAGCAACCCCCAAAAAACACACAAGATTCTTCTGAGTTGAATATTCTTACAAGAATTAGCAGCAGAATTAGAATGATCAATTTTGAACACAATGACTTGCAACCAGGAAAGCATAATGCTTTCCAATCCAAGAAGGATTTTTTTGCAATGAAAATTCTCTCATTTCGTGCTATTGGCAAAGTTGTTTTTTTAAAAACTCTGGTTGGTTTTTGAGTGTCATTGCCTCTGAGTTAGAAGATTATGGGTTCAAGAACTGCATCACGGCTGATGCATCAGTGTATTACCAAGGGACTGCTGCACTGTCAGAGATTTTGTCTTTCAGATGAGATGTTAAACTGAGATCCCGTCTGCTTGTTCAGGTGAATGTAGAAGATCCAATTTGCATTATTCAAAAGAGTAGGGGGATTCTTCAAGTGTTCTCTTCAACATTTATCCCTCAACCAGTTCCAGTAAAAAAGAGATCACCTGACCATTCCATTTTCCCTGTTTGTGGAATCTTGCTGTGTATAAATTGGTTGGTGATATAACAGCACTGACTACACTTCAAAGTAATTCAATGGTTATGAAGCATTTGAGACTTCCTGAGAATGTGAAAAGTTTTTTTTTATAAATGTACATTTCTCTTTTATTAATGCAGCTTTCTCTTTACCTAAGTGTATATTTATTTGGGGAAGGCATGTCATTGAGCTAATGAGCAGTTCCACGGCAAACTCTGTTAGTGGCGCACTAGTACCAGCCAGAAAGAAGTGAATTTCACTTGCCAGCTGATCTCCCTTTCTTGTCAGTGAACGAGCTGGGGAAACTCCTGAAAATTATGAAGACATCGCAGCTCTCCTGTTTGCCTGGAGCTTCTGCTGGTGTCTTTCTGGGCCTACAGAGTGAAACCAGGGAAAATCTTTAATTAGATAAAGGTAACTCAGCTCTTCGTCCGTTTCACCCCCAAAGGGGCTCTTTAAGATTCTCATTGCAGTGTTCAATTGTTCTGTGTTTGATTTTGTGAGTATGTTTACTGTTGATGCACACTACCTTTGATTGGTTAAGCCTGGGTGTGGACTCAGGGAAAAGTAAACAAATTGTGGAAGAGCTCGAAGCTAAAGCTGAAGCATGGAGCAGACATTTTAAAGCACTGTAAATAAATCCTGTTACACGCATAGAAACTAATGTCAATTCTGCATAGATCCAAGATATAAAAATTACAAGACTCATCATTTTGTTGACTGTCCTCTGATTGCTTTGTGACTGGAGGATTTCTCATTGTAGTGTTATTCCTTTCCAGTTCAGTATTGTCTCTCTGATTATCCCTTAGACAAGTGACTGGAATTTCCTGTATTTTTCTCAGTGGATACTCCTTCCTCTCCATAAGTTTTGTAAAAAAAAACCTGCCTTTTTTCTTTAGATTGTCCCATTGATCCATCTGGACTCATGTCTACAGAGTCCAGACTTGCTAATTTTAGTAATTATTTCCCCTGTATTTTTCTCAGTTTTGGCCTCTGAAGGCATTCCATTTGTCATCTAATGCAATGTTAATAGACCACTTTCTGCAGTCAGTCACTATTAGTCCAGTCCTCATACCCCTTGCATAGTTGGATATCTAGGGATGTGTCTTTGCCCAGTATTATTGAACTCAATCATGTTATTGTTTCTATCATTCCCATTGCGGTCTCTTACTATTACCAAGCTACTGAGAATGTTATTCTATGGCTTCTCTGCTGCACTGGACAATGAAGCAATCAGATATTCAACTGAGCAATTCTGGCCCCAGGCCTTTCAGAATTCCACATTAAGGTTTGGTTGATTAAAATCATCATGAATATAACCTCCCTGCTTTCACATTACCTCATCATCTCTTCAGCAACAATAGCAACATGCAATTATGTAGCCCCTTTGACATGGTAAAACATTCCAAGGTGTTTCACAGGACCATTCTCAAATAAAATTTGATTGAAAGCCACATAAGGAGTTTGTAGGACATGAGGACAAAAGCTTGGCCAAAGAAATAGGTTTAGAGGAGAGTTAATGGGAGGAGAGTGAGGTAGAAAGAGAAATTTAGGGAGAGATTTCGAGAGCTTAGGGCCTTGGCAGCTGAAGACACAACCACCAATGGTTTTCTTTAGAAAGTATTCTATCCTCCTCCTAATTCTGAACTGTCTTCTGCAGCCCAATCCAATCATTGTTTCAGCTTTCCATGAGCTTGAAACATTCTGACACAGTATTTTGCTGAATTATCTTTATCTATAAGATCCACTTCCTTCACCTCACACTAGCCTCTGGTACATAAATCAACATCCCTTCCTTTCCTATCTGTTTCAACCTACCCAAGCCCCCACCCCCACCACCAAAACTGTGTTGCATTCATCAATATTGACTGGGGGTCAGCAATATTTCTTTTATTCCTATTACCATGACATCCTCCAATATTTTCTAGTGCAGGTCATTTATTATGAATGATTTTAACATTGATTTATTTACACCTTAATAAAGTTTTGCCTCCTTTTTTGCTTCTGTGTGACACAAAAGATGGGATAATCCGCAAAATTAAGATAGCCAACCAACATCCCAACACACAGAGAGAAAATTGAGAGAAATTGTTTTTGAACTGATTCCTGAAAAAAATGGATGTCCTCTGTAAGTCCTGCTATTTGGTTTATTACTACGATATTTTCTCTCCAGTTGATAAAAAGAGCACCTGCTCTTTTTTAAAATTTGGTGCTTATTTTTGCAGACCAAATTGTTATTTCATAACGTCATAAAATGTTATGGTGTACTGAATGCTTAATGATTACAGCAATTTTTTATATCGCATACTATGAGTCCACAGTGCATTTATTGTCAATGTATCACACTGATTTATGGTGTGTGATTTGCTTCCACTATGAACAATGTGAAGACTTCACATTGGTTTCAGCTTTTCACTTGCTCTCAGATACTAAGAAATGTAAGTCATTGTAATAAAATACTTCGAACATACAGCATGAAGAATTTCAAACGCTCCCTTAATTCTGGCTTTTGTTGCTGACGTCAAGATCAGTCACCTAGTTCTGGTGCCACTGTCTTCCCTATTTTTTACATTTTGTTTTGGTATATTGTGATAGAGATTGAAATCTCACATGATGTGAGGACTTCAATGGCAATTTTAGTTCCACTAATACTCATAGGAGTCCCATAAGAAATGAGGACAGACAATATAAAATAAGGGGTGGAATTCTGAAAGGGGTACAGGAGCAAAAAGACCTGGGTGTATATGTACATAGATCATTGAAAGTGGCAGAACAGGTGGGGAGAGCAGTTAATAAATCATATAGTATCCTGGGCTTTATTAATAGAGGCATAGAGTACAAGAGCAGGGAAGTTATGCTGAACTTATATAAGACCCTTGTTAGACCTTAGCTGGAGTATTGTGCATAGTTCTGGGCACCACATTATAGGAAGGATGTGAACACATTGGAGAGAGTGCAGAAGAGGTTTACAAGGATGGTTCCAGGGACGAGAAAATTCAGCTGTGAGGATAGCTTGAAGAGGTTGGGACTGTTCTCCTTGGAGAGAAGGCAGCCAAGAGGAGATTTGATAGGGGTGTTCAAAATCATGAGGGGGATGGATAGAGTAAATAGAGGAAAACTATTCCTGCTTGTAAAAGGAGCGGGAACAAGAGGACACAGATTTAAAGTGATTTGCAAAAGAAGCAAATGTGATGTGAGAAAAATCTTTTTCACACAATGAGTGGTTCGGGTCTGGAATGCACTGCCTGGAAGTGTGATGGAGGCAGGTTCAATCAAGGCATTCAAGACAACATTGGATAATTAT
Source organism: Carcharodon carcharias (assembly GCF_017639515.1). Classification (NCBI taxonomy): domain Eukaryota; kingdom Metazoa; phylum Chordata; class Chondrichthyes; order Lamniformes; family Lamnidae; genus Carcharodon; species Carcharodon carcharias. The sequence continues at coordinate 9,489,706 of NC_054492.1, read as the reverse complement.
TTGAATAGAAACAAAGTGCAAGGGCACGAGGAAAAGGCAGGGCAATAGCACTGGGTCACGATGCTCATTTGGAGTGCCGGTGTAGACTGAATGGCCTCCTTCTGTGTCATTAAAATTCTGTGATTCTGTGATTTTGCAATCTAGCAGGGAAGTGACACAAAAGGAATACTTGGGGATTTTAAAGCAAATTTTATTCACATTATTTAAAAGGACACTGAGATTCTAGGTGGTTATCATTTTAATATTGCTGTAATGTTGCCTCTAAATCAGAAAGTTATGGGTTTAAATCCCATTCCAGACCTTGAACACAAAAATCAAGGCTGATGCTCAAGTGCTGTCCTGGGGAGCGCTGTACTATAGGAAGTACTGACTTTAGGAAGAGGCCCTGTCTCCCCTCTCTGGTGTATGAAGGCGATACCATGGCACTATTTCGAACCCAATGTTTCTCCCTTAATCAACATTAAGAAAACAGATTACCTGGTCCTTATCACATTGTTGTTAGTGAGTGCAAATTGGCTGCTGTGTCTTCTACATTACAACAAGGGACAATACTTCAACAGTACTTCATCGGCTGCAAAGCACTTTGCGATGTTTGATGGTTGTGACAGGCAGTATATAATTGCAAGTCCCTTTTTTCTTTTTTAAGAACATAAGCATTGAAGTTGTTATTATCAATTCATTAGCCAATTTTGATAGTTAATAAAAACCTTATAGCCGTTGAGTGGGAAGATTTTAGGTATACCGCCCTCTGGTTGTGAGGAAATGAAGATAAAAAACGGAGAATGAAATATTCACTGACAGTCAACCACTTAAAAAGAAAGCTGTGAAGAGCAGCTTTCACCAGACCCAGCAGGTTAAAGTACAGGAGGGCAGCTAGAAGTTAGTTTGTTTAAATCAAGCAAGCTGACCCTGTTGTGGGGAAATATAGCATGCTTATCATGCTGTATTATGCAAAGACAAATTGTACTGATTAAAGTAAGTGGGTCCTTTCGTGACTGTGACTCTGTGTTACTTTTTATGAAAGAAATCTGGCCAACAATGTGTATCTAGCCTCGTCCCACCAGATGTTTTCTCTGCCCAGTTTTAAAAGATTAGAGTGGCACGTGTGGGCGATTGTACAAAAGACACAATGAGGTAGTTTGCTACATTCCAGGGTTACGCTATCATCTGGTTAGATATTCGACTGTGTTGGCACTTAGAGCATTTATTGCAGTGACTAGAACTGCTGTACCCAGAAGACTATCAAAGGGAAGACCAAGCATACACCCACCAGTTTGCATAGAGTGCAAGACCATGGGGAGTTCCAGGGCAGGTCAAAGACTGTCAGCTGAATTGTCATTTTGATGCTTTTGTTCCTGGAGATTAAATGGTTTGAAGGTAACAAAATGTATACCTGTAATATATTAATAAACTACTGCTTTCATTCACTTCCTACCCACTAAACACTATATTCTGTTGTCCCATTTTTGTCACATGCTTGTGCCAAATATTTCCATTATAACTTCCCATCTCCAGATTCGTTAGAGATACCAGCAATGTAAACTTGTCATGCTGTACTTACACCATCCCATCAATGATGGCACTGTAGCATCACTGACCCTCCAAGCCTTGCAGCCTGCACTGTGGAACAGCTCTTAAGGTCCATCCACCTGTTTCACTAGTTGCCATATATTTTGAACTTGAATAATAGCAAATTAATACATGATAAAATATTGCATGACTTTAAAAACGGGGGACTGAATTTTATCTACACCTGCCTTGCCTGAAAACTTCTCACTGCCCATGTGCAATGTACTGGAAGATTAAATGTTATAGACAAAACAAACCTTACTATGCATCAAAAAATACATCCCACATGCCCCATGTTCTACACAAACAATTCAGTCACACCAATTGTGAAGCATCTTCCCTACTCTTCAAATGCATTCCTTCAGCATCTATCCCACACCACCATTGTCTTATAACAAAACTTCTGTCAGAAGTTGGTGGAGACCCAACAACAACAACTTTCATTTATGTGGTGCCTTTTCCAAAAACTGCCTGTGGGGATTCAAGCGAATCAGCATAGTTTGAGAAACCTGAGGAGCTGACTTACACTAAGTGCCTTTGTCAGCACTGGAGTGGTATTAAGTAATATTTACAGTCTTTTCTGTAATAATCTAATAAGTGGCAGTGTAGCTTGGAAAGCACAGCTTACAGTAAACAGATTACTTTTGGCAAAAAGCAAAATAAACAACTTAATTGTTCTAAGCCTTCACTTTAATTTGACTCTAGCTGGTAAACTCAAAGTTATGGCAATGGAGTGAGCGAACGCATCAGGAAATGGCCGCTGATGGCTAAACATAAAGTTTCAGTTTGAGAGTTAAGCGAAAATTAAGTTCAGCTTAGTTTTGCTTTTATATTAACTACATCTTATCTAATTCCAGTCTGGCTCTGGTGTTGCCTCTTGGTATAATTGAGCTGGAGGTCTTGTAGCACAGTGGGTAGTGACCCTGACTCTGAGCCAGAAGCTCTGGGTTTAAGTCCACTCCAGGACTTGATGGTAAAGGAAAATCTGTTCATAATGTGGGCAAACAGGTATCAATTTATAAATCTTTCCAATCAATGGCAGGCGGTAAGAGCAGCAGAGATTCCTAGGCAGCTATGGGATAGAAAGAATTTGGAGCGTCAACCATCACTATTCTTTACTACAACCTGAATGTAAAAGTGTATGACTACTTGGGGAACCGGTTGGCTGGACAGTTGGTGTGGATCAGATTGGTGCCAACAGCAGGGGGTTTGATACCTGTTCCATGCTGGGCTGGATTTGGGACCTGCCTCCTTGCCCTACCTGTGGTACTGTGTACTGGCAGATAACTCAGGAAGAAGTGATGAGGGAGCTGTTCAGTTTCTCAAATTATGCAAACACCCACAGGCAGCTTTTGGTCTTTCCTCCTCTTCCTAAATGCCTTGATCTCTTCATCTGCTCCCACCTTTAAAAACTTTCCGAATACTCATAAATTTGGCATGCACTTCTTTTCTCAATGAAACACCTTGTGATGTTTTCCTACCTTAAAGGAACTCTTTATATGAAAGTTTTTTTGTTCTTGAATACATTAAATGATAAAAACACTTTCTTCATCACTTCCGTTATGAAGATAGATCAGAGAGTTTGGGACTGTTCTCCATGGAGAAGAGAAGGCTAAGAGGAGATTTGATAGGGGTGTTCAAAATCATGAGGGGGCTGGATAGAGTAGATAGGCAGAAACTGTTCCTGCTCATAAAAGGATTGAGTACAAGAAGGCACAGACTTAAAGCGATTTGTAAAAGAAGCAAATGTGATGTGAGAAAAAGCTTTCTCGCACAGTGAGCGGTTCGAGTCTGGAATGCACTGCCTGGAAATGTGGTGGAGGCAGGTTCAATTAAGGCATTCAAGAGGGCATTAGGTGATTTTTTTGAATAGAAACAATGTGCAAGGATATGGAGAAAAGGCAGGAGAATGGCACTAAGTCATAATGCTCATTCGGAGAGCCAATGACGATGGGCTGAATGGCCTTCTTCTGCACTGTAACATTCTGTGATTCTGTGAAATCACCAGTGCAGCATTTAGAAATGTAAAGTGTCTTTGGTTCAGATTCCCTCAGAAGCCACTGATGTACAAGCTCATAATGTGGATCATGCAGGAGGACTGCTGGTGTGACTCCATGAATAAAACCAAATAGGCATCATCGGCTAGAATACCGTAAAGAGACTGAGCTGACATTGAAGTTTACGGAGGTGACAATTGGTTTGTACCATGATTACCTTATACTTTGTGACCAAAGCTTTAATGTTTGTTTGGTAAAGGATAAGGTGGCATTCTGATGCAGAAATAGCATGGACAGTGAAGGACTGGCTTTCCAAAAACATGCTCCTCATCCAGAAGATCACATGCTGAGGCCACATGTGAATTTTCCAATATGCTTTCTTGATGGGTAATGGAAACCTGTTGCTTAATTGTTGTAGTGATATGAAGGGTTTCATGGAGTAGATAGAAATTATTTTCACTGGCTAGAGGGGCAGTAACCAGATGACACAGATTTAAGATAATTACCAAGTGAACCAGTGGGAAGATGAGAAATATTTCCATCCACTGAATTGTTATAATTTGGAATGCACTGCCTGAGTGAGATTCCAAAAGGGAATTAGGCATACACATTAAAGGAAAACTTGGCAGAGCAATTGAGAAAGAAAGGTGAGATTGGGACTAATTGGACTGTTCTTTCTAAGAGCTGGCACAGGCATGATGGGCAAAATGGCCTCGCTTGTCCTGTATGATTCATTAGAATGTAAGAAATAGGAGCAGGATTAGACCATATGGCCTATTGAGCCTGCTCTGCTGTTCAATACGATCATGGCTTATCAGCCTCAACTCAACTTTCCTGCCCACTCCCCATACCCCTTGATCCCCTGAGAGACCAAAATTCTGTCCATCCCAGCCTTAAATGTATTCAATGATGGAGCATCCACAACCCTCTGGGATAGAGAATTCCAAAGATTCATGACCCTTTGAGTGAAGAAATTCCTCCTCCTCTAAGCCCTAAATGATTGGCCCCTTATCCTGAAACTATGCCCCCGCCGTGTGTTAGATTCCCCGACCAGTGGAAACAATCTCTCAGTGTCTACCCTATCAAACCTCTTCAGAATTTTGGATGCTTCAATGAAATCACCTCTCATCCTTCTAAACTCCGGAAAGTATAGGCCCAATTTACTCAGCCTCTCATCATAGAACCACACCCTCATCCCGCAAATCGCTGGTACAACAGCTGAAAGGGCCCTTTATGGCTTAGTCCAGAGTGGACGAATAGGAGAACCAAACTGGAAGTATTAGCACATGTTCCTAAAACTCAAGGCCCAGCCTTCAGCTTGCCATTCCTGCCTTGGAGCCTACTCATTTCAGGCATTGAGATACGCTAGGCTGGTTCCATTCTGTCTCACTTCTCTGCTCGTTCACTTTGTCTTCTAATGAAGTAAGCTGTGCTTCTTGCTGTGAGTGCTCTCTGTTTCCACCAGCTCCAAGGCTGTCCAGTCTGTGAATGCATGGACCATTTTTCAACTTGACAGAACAGCTGAGTAAGGAGGAGGAGAGTGGACGTCACATCTCAGTGTCTGCCTGCGTCTCGCTGGCTCAGTGCTGTCTGGCTTTTCAGTCAGCTGAAGAGAATCATAAATTAGACCCATACTGTTCTCACAGGAGTGATTGAAATAGCAGCAGAGCACTGGTGGGGGAAGCTTGGATGTGGTGGGTGGGTTGTGGGTGGGTGGGGTGGGGGGGTGCGGGGAAATGGATGTGTTGAATTCGCTGAGTCAGGGAGATACACAAAATACTCAGCCCTGCTTGGCTCCCTGCATCTGCGACCTTCTGGAATTTCGATCAGTTTTCGAGACTCTGCTGTACCTCAAGTGTGTCGAGCTGGTTCATAAATATTGCCCCAATTTGAGGGCCCTCCTAAGACATTTTTATTATTTCAGGGAGGCGAGGGTGGAGGTGGTGAGATGATAAGGACCTTGGCACAATGCCAGACCATATGGACAGATGAGTATTGGTGCAGGAACTCGCTAAGTTGGGGTGGATTCCACATGCAGTCTGGTGCATTTGGCCTGGCTGCTCCTACACAGTCAGCGTGCTGACGAGACTGCCCCCTGCCCTCACTGGGGTAGAGATGCAGAAACTATTTCCTCTGGTGGGGCAAACTAGAATGAGAAGACGTAATACTAAAATTAAATCCAGGAGATTCAGGAGAGAAATCAGGAAAAAAAAACTCTGGTGCACCCAGTAGTGGTCCTCTTTTTCCTGCACCTCTTCTATTTCTGTTGCCTTGAGACATTGTTGAAGGATATGTGGGAGACGCGAGAGCTATGTGCGTAAATTCCTACCCATTCAGAGTTCTGAAGGAGCCAGACTGTTCAGCAGTGGCGTAGCCCAGTAACTCAGCAAGTCTAGGTTGATGCGTTACTTTTCTTCAATAAGCACTTGGACCCCTCTTTTGGCTTGTCCTTTGGCCTGTGGGTACCTGGGCAAGCTGGTGATGTGGACGAAGTCATATGTCTCAGTGAAGCATTTGAAGCAGTCGTTGGCAAACTGACATCAGGGATGCCATGTATGGCAAAACTTCTCTTGAGCAATAAAAACCATTGGGGTGGGCCTGTGAAGCCGTTTGACCTCAATCCACCGAGAGTAATAATCCATAATGATAAGAATGGTTTCCCCTTAAAGACACAAAGATCCAACCCGAAGCGCTCCCACGTTTGGGATGGGATTGAGGATGTCTGAAGCACTCCCACGTTTGGGATGGGATTGAGGATGTCTGAAGCACTCCCACGTTTGGGATGGGATTGAGGATGTCTGAGTGCTCCCACGGTCGGGATGGGATTGAGGATGTCTGAAGTGCTCCCACAGTCAGGATGTGATTGAGGATGTCTGAAGCGCTCCCATGGTCGGGATGCGATTGAGGATGTCTGAAGCGCTCCCACGGTCGGGATGCGATTGAGGATGTCTGAAGTGCTCCCACGGTCGGGATGGAATTGAGGATGTCTGGAGCACTCCCACAGTCGGGATGGGATTGAGGATGTCTGAAGTGCTCCTACAGTCGGGATGGGATTGAGGATGTCTGGAGTGCTCCCACAGTCAGGATGGAATTGAGGATGTCTGGAGCGCCCCCACATTCGGGAAGGGATTGAGGATGTCTGAAGTGCTCCCACAGTCGGAATGGGATTGAGGATGTCTGAAGTGCTCTCACAGTCGGGATGGGATTGAGGATGTCTGAAGCGCTCCCACAGTCGGGACGGGATTGAGGATGTCTGAAGCGGTTCTTTGTGGTTCTGCCTATGGATGGCACAAGTAATACAATTGGAAATCATGTTTTCAATAACTTTGGAGATACCTGGACACCAGACTGATTTGTGGCCCCACTATAGCCCTGTGCTATATGTCTCCGGTGTAACTGTTGGAAAATGTCTAATCTAAGGACCCTGGGCCCTGGGAATGACAATTCAGTCACTATAACTCCTAAGTCATCTATTAGACTAAGGTGACGATGCTGTTCAACATACTGCTTCAGGATCCAATTACTCTGAACATACGCAGGGTATCCAATGACACAGTACTCTCATATCTGTGCACGCTCAGCATTAGCTTTCTGGGCTGCTCAAATTTCTTCTAGTTTTTGGGTGGTCACTGGGAAGAAATTGGTAGACAAGAAGGGGTAAGACTCCACCTCCTCAGTGAAGTGTACATTGTTCTGTGCAGGCTTCCCCACAGCTGTGTGGGACAAAGCATCAGATGTGGTTTGGTGTGTACCCTGGACGTCTTCTGTAGTGGCCTCAAACCTCATAAGCCCTAATCAGAACTTCTGAATTTGGGGTGGCAGCTTCCTTAATTCTGAGGTGTTAAGCAGGGTGACAAAGGGCTTAGGATTGGTCTGGATAGTGAATTACAGACCCAGGATGTAATCTGAAAACTTTTCACAAGCCCATGCGACAGCCAGAGCCACCTTCTCACTGACAGCATATCACTGTTCTGTTTCTGTCAGTGCACTGGCAGAATATACTGGCCTGTGAAAACAGTCACACTGAATTTGGAACAATATGGCCCCTAGGCCAATGGACAATGCATCTGCCGTGACTATGGTGGGAAGGTCTGGGTTTTAATGAGCCTGTGTTTCCGCGGACATGAGCATGTCTTTGATTGTCCTCTGTTGGCGGTTATCTCAATACCAGGCCTGGTCCTGCTTAAGGAGTTGTCATAATGGTTGATTGGTGTGTGCAACGTTGGGCAGGTCATTCCCCAGCTGATAAACCACGCCCATGAAATGTTGAAGCTCTGTAACATTAAGGGGAAGTGGGGAATCCTTGATGGCTGCGGTTTGCTGGGGATCTGCTTGGACCTCCGATGCGTGAACAATATGGCCTAAGAAGTTGAGAGTGGATTTAGAGAGAGCATTTATGATTAAGCGTAAGGCCTGTGGCCTTAGATTGTTTGCACCCTGGCACTATGTTCCACAGTGGTGGCTCCGTGAATGAGAATATCACCCATATGGCAGATGAATCCTTCCAACCCTCCCAAAATGTCAGTCATGGTACGTTGGAAGAACTCACACGCTGAAGTAATTCTGAATGGAAAGTGATTGAAACAAAAGTGGCCAAAGGGCATGATAGATTTCACTAGCAACTTGGACTCTTCATCCAATGGGAGCTGCCAGAGGTTTAGTGAAAATCAAGCCCTTGTGAGCTTTGCAAAGCTTTCGTTGACCATTGCCATGGGGTAGACCTCCCTTTCCACAGCCTTGTTCAAATGTGTGAAGTCCACACAAATGTGAATTGAGCTGTTTGGCTTGGATACAGGCATTATGTCTGAGCACAAAAGTGGCTTGGTTTCTGACGCTATCACCCCCTGCTGCAGAGTGAATTCAATTTCTCGCCTCACTTTTTCCAAGAGAGGGTGTGGGACTTTCCTTGGGGTAAACAAACACACTGGGTTGGCATTTGTCTTTAAGGTAACATGGTAAGCCATTTGGTGCTTCCCCAGACCTGTGAATAGTTGTGGAAATCCCCTCTTGAATTTGCTTGGTTTGTCCTGGCTGTTCTGCTCTTCCACCTTTTAAATAAGTAACAAATCTGAGCAGGCTCTCCAGCTCAGTATGCTGGATAACATGAAGAACTTCTGTAATTTCTCATCCTTGATAACAAAAAGCAGCAGTCAACTGCCTTTGCACTTTCAGTGGAGCACACCCTGGACCCCAGAGGTGAATGGTAGATGGTTTGAAGAACTCAGGCTTCAGCCATTGTTTTGTATCAGAAAGGATGGGCACTCCTGCACCTATGTCCAACTTAAAATTGATTTTGTGGTCATTGACTATGATATTCATATTTCAAAATGTCACCTTGGATTTTGCAACTTCACCCAAGAAAGGCACTTTTTGTCCCTCTGTATTTTCTATTTCCTGGACACTGCTTGATCTGATTGGTGTCCCTTTCAATGTTGCAGTAGGAGGTTTTCTGCTGTGGTAGTCCTGCCTCCAGCAGGAATGACATACTGCATTTATGATGGGACAGTCTTCACGATGATGGGGTTTCTTCGATCCAGAACAGGAACGCTGGATAATGGCAGTGACCCCCCTCCCTCTTCATTCTGTGCCTGCTTTTCACTGAGTGCGCTGGTACCTCTATTGCTTCCAAAGTGAACTGAGTCAGTGCTCTGTCTCCACAAAGGCTCTCTATAACCTAAGGTTAAGACTCAGTTCTGCTTCCATAGTTCAACTTGTCTGGCTAATTGAACTGCTGCAGATAACATGAGTTCTTTTCTGGACTTCAAAAAATCAGACAGGGCTTCATCAAGCACACCCATCATAATGTGGTCTTGGGTGAGTTTACGCTTTAGGTCTCCATACTTGCAACTAAATAATACAGGTCATTCATGAACAAATCAGTACTTTTGATTCCCTTGTGGGCCTGTTAAACCTTGCCTGGTCCATAATAATGTTGCTCTGAAGACTGAAATATGAATTGAAGTCCTTAATAACCTCTTCATAGGTTGCTGCACCCTCATTAACACTCTGTCTCACTAAAATATCATCTGTGCTGCTGCCAATGGAATGGAGGAGTGTGCTGACCTGTTCTTTATTAGGCTTTTGCCCTAACCCCAAAATGGTCCTAACCCTGCTGAATCTAGGATGACAGTGTGCTGCTTGGTTGAGGTCTTCCATGTGGTCAAAGGAGTTGGGTAGATTTAGGATGTTTTCCATGATTGTCTGTTACTTTAATCGATTTCTTGGGGCTCAGTTGGTGCTTTTCCTTCCAATTTTTTGCCGCAGTTGTTCCCTTGCTGCTTTATTTTTGATGGCTTTCATTTTCCCGCTGCTGACGGTTTCATTGGGGATCCTTGATATTCGGTAAGTTTACCGCTGCCACCATGAAGTATCATCATAAATGGTCCCAGAGTGTGTTAAACAGAGACTACTGGAAACAAGGCATCCAGGAACTTCCAAACAATCATTGCCTATATACAACTATGTACAGGGATAGATAAACATGAGGCTCCTTCCAGAAACATCTCCATCTCAGTTCTACTGGCATGTGACCTGATGTCACTGATGATGTATGTTAGCTATTAGCATAATAGCTATTAACCCTTTATTCTACAGATTATAGGGTTGAAGACAAAGATTTGCATTGGGTATGGGTATGAAGGAATAGGAATTGAGGCAGTTACTGGAGTGGAGGTACAGATCAGACTAACTGAATGGCAGAGAAAGCTTGACAGTCTAAATGAACTCCTCTTGTTACTAATGTTCCTATATGGGTTCAAATCCCACCCTGGCAGCTGGTGGAATTTGAATTCAATTAATAAAATCTGGAATATAAAGCTAGCTTCTGTACTGGTGATAATGAAACTATCATCGATTGTCCTAAAAGCCCACCTGGTTCACTGATGCCCTTTAGGGGAGGAAATCTGTCATCCTTACCTAGCCTGGCCTACGTGTGACCCCAGACCCACAGCGATGCTGTTGACTCCTCCCTGCTCTCTGAAATGGCTGAACAAGTCACTCAGTTCGAGGGAAATTAGGGGATGTGCAGTGAATGCTGGCCCACATCCCATGAAAGGGCATAAAGGGCAAAATAACAGAACAGTGCAGCTGTAAAATGAAAACTAAACAAACTGATCCAATCAAAGAAGCATCCATACAGCGACTAAACAGGAAACAGACAAAAAAAGGGAGAAGTTGCATTGAATTACTACCTTTTACAGGATATTCCAAAGTGCTTTACAGTAAATTAAGCACTTTTTGAAGTGTAGTCACAACTTTAATTTGGGAAATAAGGCAATCCCATTTGCACAGAAACCCCTTCAACATCTACATGGTAATGACCAGCTAATCTTCTTATGCTGATGTCGGTTAGGGGGTAAGTACTGGTCCAGGGAGCACTCCCTTGCTCTCCTTCAGAGTAGTACGAGGAAATCTTTTACATCCACCTGTGAGGTGACGGCACCTCTGACGGTGCAGCACTCCCTCAGTGCTGTAGTGGAGTGCTGGCTGGATTTTTGTTCCCACTGGAGTGGGGAATTGAACCCACTGCTGCCTGACAGTTGAGAATACTGCCTGCAGAGTTATGGCTGACACCTACCAAAAAGAAGGCCCTCAAAAGGAGGACTGATAAGAGTGGGACCGATAGTTTTAACACCACTTCTGACAGCCTTGTGCCTTTTCACTTCAGCTTTCAAAGATGCACAACATAGACCTAGTGCTACTCATGGACAGCACAGCCCCTGAGCAAGCTACCAGATCAATGCACCAGTGAGGTTTGTACCAGTGAGCAGCTCAACCCCTATTGCCCCCCCCCTCCCCACCCTCCCCTCCCCTACCCACCCCTCCCCACACCTTTGCTTCTTCGCTGGGACAGGTGGCTGAGTTGGTAGCATTTTTGCCTCCAGGTTTGAAAATTGTGGGTTCAAGTCCTACCCTCGGACTTGAGCACAAAAATTAAGGCTGACACTCCAGTGCAGCGCTGAGGGAGTGCTGCTTTTGGAGGTGCCGTCTTTTGGATGAGATGTCAAAAGGGGCCCCCGTTTGCTCCCCTCAGGCAGACGTAAAAGATCCCATGGCAGTGTTTTGAAGAAGAGCCAGGGGACTTATCCCCGGTGTCCTGGCCAATATTCATCCCTCAGTGAATGTCACAAAAACAGATTACCTGTTCATCATCATGTCGCTGTTTGTGGGAACCCGCTATGAGCAAATCGACTAGTCTGTTTCCTACATTACAGCATTAAATACTTCTTTAAAAAAAAGTGCCTCATGGACTTCTACACCCAGTAGTTGTGAAGGGCGCTATATGAATACAAATCTTTCTGTCTCCACTGCATGGGAAGCAGATTTCAGGCTCCTTTGTTCCATTATATAAAAAGCATTTGAGAAACTAGTTATTATCATACAGATCACATGTGGGGCTGAATAATATGGAGGAGATTAGGACGGGGGGGGGACAGCACACAACCCCCACCCCCGGAAACCACATGAGTGTGGAGCCAACATGCTCATGCTGACCCGCCCTGCAGCCATAACATGCTGCAGGGGGGGGGGGCTGGTGGGCTAATGAGGGCCGAGTGGGATTCCTGCCTCTCATCGGGGAGGAAGGCCCACCCCAATCCGATTGGCTGGCAGCTCTATCAGTCTCAGCAGCTCCACGAAGGCACCCGTGGCTGTCACTGTGACTGCCGGAGAAGAAAGGACCCCAAGGCCTTGGATCACCGGAGCAGGTAAGCCTGGGGTCTTGGAGCAGAGGGTTTGGGTAGGTTAGGGAGAGGGGCAGTGTGTGGATTTAAGAGAAGGGGCAGGTAGGAAGGAAGGGGGGCGGTTTCTCTTAAGTGGTGGCCACCCCACGATTGGCAAAGGGCAGACCCCTGAAGAATGAGACCCTCTTCTTTCCTGCCCTTCCAACACTAATGTAAAAAATCAGGCTGCCAGCTCCTGCCCTGCTGCCCATGCCAAACACTTCATGGTGTGGGCAGCGTATTATCGGGATCAATTTGCTTGATAACAAGCCAAATTGACCCTTAATTGTTCATTTTAACATGGCAGGCAGTCGCCAGAAATCGGCAGCTGGTATCGGCTCCTGCCCGTGCCCACACCCCCGCTCCCTTTATTATGGGGGTGAGCTTGGGGGTGGGCAGGAAGGTGGTGGGGTGGGCGCCCACCCATTTCACAAGCCCCTCCCTCCATTTTATCTGCTGCCTCTGCGGGAAACACACCCACTGGGGGCTGGGAAAACTCAGACCGTCGAAACAGGCCTGCTTTTAACAATTAACACTCAGGGTACCAACATTTCAACAATAGAAAAAGATTATGCCCTGGTCTCCATCCATACAGGAAGAGTAACCCAAGCAACTGCCCCAGAAAAGCTTGGAAGTTCTTGTGCAATTAGAACCAGCCTCCACTCCACATGCATCGAAAGCTGTGGGGTGTTTGCACAGCTAATGTACCAACAGCTCATATACTATATCCTGGTTAGAAAGAAGCCTAAGAAGGGGCTTCTGGAGGGAAATCTTGTATAGCCACTGATGCAACCCGTTCATGACTGCAGCGATGGTGTGTAGGTCCACGCGTGTATTGGGCACAAACTGCAGGACCAAGATCTCCATGGCGCTCACCACCCTTCCAACAGTGACCTCGATATATTGGCATGTAGGAGGCATGACAATAGACAGAACATGCTTCCTGCACTCACCTCCACATTGACTGAATGTTGGGCATGTTCTCGCTGGAATAGAATGTTTTTGTTCTTTCTTGGGGTGTGAATGGTACTGGTAAGAGCAGTGTTTGTTACCCATCTCTAAATTGCCCCTGAGCAGATGATGGTGAACCACCGACAAACAACTGGCTTGCTAGGGCCATTTCAAAGGAAACAGGACAGAGGGAAGGTGGTGGGATAATGGTATTATCACTGGACTAATGTTCCAGAGACCTAGGGTAATGCTCTGGGGACTCAGGTTCAAATTCAAATCCCACCGTGGTATATGGTGAAATTTGTATTCAATAAAAATATGGATGATGACCACAAAACTGATTGTTGTAAAAACCCATCTGGTTCAGTAATGTCCTTCAGGGAAGGAAATCTGCCATCCTTACCTGGTCTGGCCTACATGTGACTCCAGACTTACAGCAATGTGGTTGACTCTTAAATACCCTCTGAACAAGGGTAACCAAGGATGGGCAATAAGTGTTGGCCAAGCTGATGACGCCCATGTCCCATGAACAATTAAAAAAAGAAATATCTAATGGTTATCTTGGAGGTTGATAATGAATTGTGATTGAGGGGTTAACTGTCATAGTAGAGAACTGTTTGTTCCTGGAAGATCTGCCTGATTTGGAGTTAGCTGAGCAGATTCTGCTGGGTGACGTGAGATTTATCCATTACTTTTGAAAATTGCGGGGTCAGGCCATGAATCCACAAGTCCACCTGGGAGTTCTTTATTGCCCCAGATTGGGGAAAGGGCTGATAGGTCACTACTTCATTCCAGGAGATTGGAAAGATGTAGTAAAAGAACAATTGGCTCTTTATTGGACATTGTAGATCCAGTTTGGCCAGGATTTTCCAGTCCCACCAAAATTCCTGCTGAATGTCAAATGGATGTTTTACTGTGTCACCAAATTTGCGGTCCTGCCCTGCCACAGGTAGGACCAGGAAATCCCGGCATTTGTCTTGTTCCGTATAGGATAGAAATATTTATTCCAAGTGAAAAAAAAACAGAATTGTTAAATCTATTGAGATTTAGTTTAGTGTGTGGTTGAATTGTTAATGTTGATTGAAATCTAATTTACTATGGCCAGAATCTTACATCGCCCGGGCAGGAATAAGCCCGACCTAATTGGGAGTAAAATTGTGGCGATGACATCGGGCGAGCGTCCCAACGTCATTGTGCACTTGCGCGATATTTTGGTCGGCAGGTGCACGCATTAGTCAGCACTGCGTCCACCGACAATTGAGCGGCCTATTAAGGCCATTAAACTAGCAATTAATTTGTATTTTTTGCTGTCCATCCAATCTTACAGCTGGCAGGCAGGCGAATAGGCCAAGCGGTCTTTGCATTTTGTAGAAAACCTCAATACAGGCGGGATGAGGTTTCCAACAGTAATTTTTCAAAAACTTTTGAACATCATTTTTAATACGTCATGTTCATGTGATTGAGTCACAAGCGGGGACATGTTTATATCATTTGTAAAATGTTTATTTTTCATTTCATTTTCAAGTTCTTCAGCTCCCTGAGGCAGCTTTGTGCCTTCAGGGGGCTTTCAACATGCTCCCCCACGTATGCGCAGGCTTTAGTGCTCGTGCTCCTCCTGCCCCCACCCTGGTAGCAGTGTGGTTCTCAGCGCACATTTAACGCTGGCTGGCCGTTAATTGGCCAGTCAGTGTGAAATCGTGGCCGGGGCCCAATCACAGGTGGTGGCCTGCTTTGCAGCCGCTCTCAGGCTTGCCTGCCACACCCACCCAGCGAAGGGAAAATCCTGCCCTATTGCGTCTAGATTCTAATAGGCTCAAGATGTATTGGACACTTTAAAATTTACAGCACAACTTGCTCACTCAGGATTCATTGGACGATCTGGGCTATTTAAGTTCAGGAAGTAAAAGGTGCAAAGTTGGGGTAATATGATTGACTTTTATGAACTTACAGTTATTCAGTTGATTTGGAGAAGAAAGCAGTTTGCTAAGAACACAAGCTGTAACAATTGAGTTTGAAATTCTTCAAATTATCTGATCTGTAAGGAGGCAGTGAAGAACATTAGTGAATGTTTGAGATTCATAGGCAAGGCATTTATTCAGGAGCAGCTCTCGAGAATGTTGTCACTGATGATGTCAAGACAATCATGTGTGACTGTGGTGATGAGCCACCAACGATGGACCATCTGCTCCCCTGCCAACTCCTACTGAGTCTTGTAACACTAAAGCTCAGCTGGGAACAGTCTTGTCTCTGAATCAGAAGGTTGTGGTTTCAAATCTCACTCTGGAGATTTGAGCATAAAAGCTAACACTCCAGTGCAGCATTAACAGAGGGCTGCAATATTGGAGGCGCTGTCTTTCGGGTAAGCTGTTAAGTCAATGCCCTATTTGCCTTCACAGATGGACATTAAACTTCTCTCCATTTTCCTGGTGCCCTGACAATATTTATTCTATGGGCAAACATCCCAAAATGCAGATTATCTGGTCAATTTCACATTGCTGTTTGTGGTATCTTCCTGTGCATATTTCCTACATTATAACAATGAGGTATAACTTGAAGTGTAATCATTGGCTGTAAAGCAATTTTGGATGCCCTGAGATTGTAAAAGGTTGTTTTTTTCCCTTCCTATTGACCATCCCAAAAACAATGATAGAACCATGGCATGTGCAGCCATGTAATAGGGAAGAGTGAGAAGATATGATAACTGGGGTTCAAAATCCATGATATAATTCAAACCAACCATGAATATACTAGCTAGTGATGTCATTAAGAATTGTGATGTTCCCTATTCATTGTTGTATGATGTTGTCTGTGCCTGCATGCAACTGTAATGTGAAGGTGCTCAGCAGAACAAGGGCTAATGTGGGACTGGAGAATAGCACTGTTCATGGTATGATGTTCAGAGTCATCTGGTAATCAACAGAGAGAACAATCTAGAAAGAACACTCTGGAACCAGCCTGCATGGAGCTAACAATACCATGCATGGCTATAACCTGGGACATGTAAATAGTTAAAGGTTAACAATTAACAGTTCATGTTTAAATGAGAAGGCCATTCAGCCCATCGAGCCTGCTCCATCATTCAATACGATCATGGCTGATCGAATACTTTAATGCCTTTTACCCACACTATCCCCATAACCCTTCAGGTTACTGTTAATCAGAAATCTATCAATCTCTACCTTAAACATACTCAATGACTGAGTTTCCACTGCCCTCTGGGGTATAGAACTCCAAAGATTCACAACCCTCTGCATAATAAAATTTCTCCTCATGTCGGTCCTAAGTGGCTTCTCTCTTATTTTGAAATTGTGTCCCCTGGTTCTAGACTCCTAAGCCAGGGGAAACATCCTACCTGCATCTACCCTGCCTATTACTTTAAGTATTTTGTAGGTTTCAATGAGATGACCTGTCATTCTTCGAAACTCTAGAGAATAAAGGCCCAGTTTCCCCAATCTCTCTTCATAAGACAGTCCTGCCATCCCCGGAACAAGTCTGGAGAACCTTTGTTGCCCTCCCTCTATAGCAATAATATCCTTTCTGAGATAAGGGGACCAAAACTGCGCACACTACTCCAGGTGCAGTCTAACCAAGCTTCAATACAATTGAAGCAAGACTTCACTACTCCAGTCTATATACCAGTCTCAAGATTTCATCATTGTGAAATCTAACGAACCCATATTACAACATTCATACTGGTAACCCTGACACCTTGGTCATCAACAATGACAGGCAGCAAGTGCATTGGAATAAACATCTGACTCCAGAGCTGAACCATCCAAGTCAGCAATACGCAGGGGGGTGGAAACCCAATAAAAACCCAGTGAGATCCACAAGAATCCTTTCAACAGACCTCTACTTTCATCCCTGTCAATGGGTAAGCACAGCAGCACACAGGGAAGAATATGTCACAGCCATCTACAATGATAAATCACAGACATTCAAATATGCAAATTAGGAGCAGGAGTAGGCCACTCAGCCCTTTGAACCTCCTCTGCCATTCAATAAGTTCACGGCTGATTTGATTGTAACCTCAACTTCACATTCCTGCCTACCCTCGATAACCTTTTACCCTCTTGCGTCTCAAGAATCTATCTACCTCTGCCTTAAAGATATTCAAGGACTCTGCCTCAACCACCTTTTGAGGAAGAGAATTCCAAAGCCTCACAACCCTCTGAGAGAAAAAACATTTCCCTCATCTCTGTCCTAAATGGGCAATCCTTATTTTGAAACAGTGACCCCAAGTTCTAGATTCTCTGACAAGAGGAAACAATCTCTCCACATTCACCCATCAAAGCCCCCTCAAGAACTTATGTTTCAATCAAGTCACCTCTTACTCTTCTAACACAACATGTTAAACAGACTGTGCAGATGCACTGTGACCTCAATAGAAGCAAATACTCAACACCATGATAGTGAGAATAGTTCCTTTCCTTAACTTTAGGGTTATGCAAAAAAATTATGAACTATGTAAATATGAGTAAAAAATATGTATAATATTCTAAAATTTGCCTTTTTTGGCATCATTGATGACATTGTGTAAGAGTTTTAAGGATAAAATAATATTTTTAGGTGCCTGTATCCTATTGGCCATTAGCTGTGCTACAGTAGAATGTTATCTCTCACCCTGGTCTGATCCTCTGAACGTTGCCAGCAATAGCAGATGCACAGCTTCATCCTGGCTGCTTTGTTCACTAGTTGACCATATCTGGGCAATTTCGAGAAGGCATCTGCTCAATCCTTGAACACAGTTCCTCCTGAGCTTTCCCTTTCCACCAGCTTCCTTCGTGAGAATTAATGTGAGAATTAATGAGATCAGTCACAAGCAATTTCTCAGTTAACTGGTCTAGGCAAGCAAATAAATTTGAATGATAATGTTGTTTCCTCCTTTAAGATGTTCCTTAAAACTTGCCTGTTTTGGTCACCTGCCTTAAATATCTCATTAGTGCCTAGGAGTCAAACTTTATTTGATAATTTTCTCTGTGACATTTTTACTATGTTAAAGCAAGTTACATACGAATGTATGAACTTGGAGCAAGATTAGGTCATTTGGCCCCTCGAACATGCTCCGCCATTGAATAAGATCATGGCTGATCTGAATTTGGCCTCAACTCCACATTCTGCCTACCCCCAATAACCTTTGACACCCTTGTTAGTCAAGAATCTATCTACCCCTGCCGTAAAAGTATTCAATGACTCTGCTTCCACCACTCATTAAGGAAGAGAGTTCCAAGGATTCACAGCTCTTTGAAAGAAAAAAATTTCTCCTCATCTTTGTCTTAAATGGGAGACTGTATACTTTTAAACTGTGTCCCCTAGATTCTCCCACAAGGGGAAACATCTTTTCAGCATCCACCCAAGTCCCTAAGAATCTTATATGTTTCAGTAAGATCACTTCTCATTCTTCTGAACTCCAATGGATACAGGCCCGGCCTGTCCAACCTTTCCTTATAGGATAGCGGTGCCCCCATCCCAGGTTGTTGTTGTTGTGGGTTCCCGTGGGCTACGTGTATTAATATTAATGAGTAATTTCAGGAGAAAAGGAGAAACGAGCAATGTGGGAGCACAGAACTGATGAATGGTGATGCTCACTTCAGCTGCTCTCAGCCCAGTCTCAAAAAAGGTTGGGTTAATTAAATAATATTGCCGCTAGAATTGGAAGGAAGCAAGTAATCGCTGAAGGACTGTAGTTTGAGCTGCCTTTTGCTGCTTAATTAATTCTCCCTGTTTTTGACCAGGCTTTGGATTCCCCTGAACATAAATAAATTGGTGACTCCCTCACCTGAATTACAGAACGTTAAGCTATTATTAGAGGGAGGAGAAGAGAGAGAAACTAAATTTACCATTAATGCCCCTGCCTAAACTAATTCAAAATTCAACACCAGGAGACAAATTAACCGATAAAGCACACTGAGGCTTATCATTCACTTATTTGGCAAAGGTTAAGAACGCGCATTGTCTTTTTGGCAATGAAAGGTAAAGAGAGCGGCAACCATAAAACCATCTGAGGTGACAGATCACCATCTGGTGAAGTTAATGAAAAGGGGAACAGGTTCTAGGGAGAGTTTTCGAAGCAGCTGCTTTCCTCGCCTGCAGCAATTGGGATGAGGAAATCGAATGAGGCTGAGAGCAACCAGTGTCCACAAGCCCCCAGCTGACCCAATTGATTCACTAACTTTCAATGGGAACGGTAGTATAATGTTATTGGACTAGTAAATCCAGAGGGCTGGGCTAATGTTCCCGGGACATGAGTACAAATGCCGGCTCGGCAGCTGAAGAATTTAAATTCAATGAATTAGTAAATCTGGAACAAAGAGCTAGTCTCAGTAAAGGTGATCATGCAAAAACTCGATGGCCGTAAAAACCCATCTTGTTCACTAACGTCTTTCAGTGGAGGAAACCTGCCATCCAGACCCGGTCTGGCCTGCATGTGACTCCTGACCCACAGCGATAGGGTTGGCACTTAACTGCCCTCTGAAATGGCCTAGCAAGCCACTCGGTTGTATCAAACCACTACAGGACAAAAACACTATAAGTGTACCAACACCACATGGACTACAGCAGTTTAAGAAGGCAGCTTATTACCTCTCATTGGTGATACATTCTGGCCTTACCTGTGCTGCTCACAACCAAAAAAAAAATGAATAAATTAAAAAAAACGAATTAAAAAAAAACAATCTGAAGAAATGACAGGCCTTATTTTAAGATGCTCACGCCAGCATCATTCTGTCATTAGCTATGCTAAGGTTACACGAAGGCCAGGAGTTTGTATTTCTTTTACACTGTCATTGAACTGAAGCAGCACTGTGTATGATGTGTTGCTTAGCAAGAGGCATCTAAGCCTTTAAAGAAAATAACTTGCATTTATACAGATCCTGTCACAACCTCGGACTATCCAAAAAGCACCTGAGAGCCAATGTAAACCTTCAGAAACCACTGCTGTAATGTAGGAGGCGAATTTCACACAGTTATATCCCACAAAGAGCATACAAAGTAAATGCCCAGGTAACCTGTTTTTTCAGGTGTTGGTTGAGAAACAAACATCCATCAGGGCACTTGGTGAATGCTCCTGCTCTTCTTCGAAATAGAGCCCTGGGATCTTTTGTGTCCACCTGAGTGGGGAGATGGGGCCTCTGTTTAATGTTTCACCTGAAGGATAGTACTCTGGCAGTGCAGCACTCTCTCATTGCCCCACTGGAACAGAGCAGCACAGATCAAATCTCTCGAACGGAGCTGCAACCCATAACGTTATGATTCAGCAGTGGAGCGATATCACTGAACAAAGGCTGATGCTGATGGTTTGGTCTTCGAGTTCTTAACATGGAGCCTCTGGACCAAGTCTAAAGGTTAAATCCCTGTTCCTATTAATGTCAACATAACACCATATGTTCATAAGAAATAGGAGCAGGAGTAGGCCATTCAACCCATCGAGCCTGCTCTACCATTCAATAAGATCATGGCTGCTCCGAATGTGACCTTAACTCCACTTTTCTGTCTGTGCCCCATAATCCTTAAGTCCCTTGTCATCAAAATCTGTCCAACTCAGCATTGAATTTGTTCAATGATCTAGCTTCCACTGCTCTGCGGGGGGGACAATTCCAAGCACTAACGAGCCTCTGAGAGAAGAAATTTCTCCTCATCTCCCTCTTAAACATACCTCAGGTTTCTGATGTTAGCAGTGTTCTGATTTTGTGTTCTGATTTAGCATCTGTCCACCAGCGAGGCAACATTGCTTAGAAATACCCTTTCCGAACCTCCAAGTCCATGAAATTTAACCAGGTTATAAATATGAACCAATAAACAAGAAATATAAACACAAAAAAGGCCTGAGCATTGAGGACTAAATCGCTAGGATATGGGATTGAGTAGATGGGCTAACCAATGGAGCCAGTAAAGCAAAAACACTGCAGATGCTAGAAATCTGAAATAAAAAACTGAAAGTGCTGGAAATACTGAGTAGGTCTGGCTGCACCTGTGGAGAGAGGAACAGAGCTGGTGTTTTAGGTCCATAACCTTTCATCAGAACTGGGAAAAGTTAGAAATGTAATAGGTTTTAAGCAAGCAAAAGAGTTGGGGGTTTGGGGGAAGGTGAAATGAAAAAGAAATGGAAAGGTCTGTGCCAGGGTGGAAGACAGGCGACATTAAATGACAGAAGATTTGGTGATGCAGTGAGTGATAATGGGTAAAGTAAAGGGACAAAAGGTGTGTCCAGAGGTGGTGTGAATGGCAGAATGATGAGCAGCTGCCGTTCAAAAGGGAAAACAAGAGTAAAACCAAAACCTGCAAAGAAATATGAAACAAAATTGTTGAACTTGGAGTTGAGTCAGGATTTATTTATTTATTCTTTTTTTGTTGTAAGTGTCGAATCAAACGATAAGGTGCTTCTCCTTGAGCTTACGGCGAGATTCACTGGAACACTACAGCTGATGGAGGACAGAAAGGTCAGTGTGAGAACAAAGAGGGGGGGGTTAAAATGATATGGAGAGGCATTGAAAGAATTGTGCTATTTTTTAATTTCCTTTGAACATTTTCAGTTATTAATGATAAAAAAATACCGTTAGATCCAGGAAGAAAAAATTGCTTGACTGGGCCCAGTGGTTGAGAATCTAACCAACCAGAGCTGACAACCCTAAACTCAGTGCCCATGACTGAACATGTATCCACATTAACTTGATGACGTTCATTGCCACATCAATAAGATGGACAGCTTGTGTACCCTGTACATAATGAAAGTATTGGAGATAAAGTGGGGGAGGGGAAATAAGATATAATATAAAAACACGCAGCTTGGGATGGCCTAAAGGATATTATTGCTGACATTGGATTTTTGCTGGGGCTGTTAAACACTAAATATTGACACCACACTAATGCATCCTGCCAATAGGATTTCTGAAAGATCCAATCAATTTGAATTTGAGAGATTCAGTTCACTCACTGACCCGATGTGTAGGAAATAATTGTGTGAGCCTAACAAAGACTGACCTATTTTGAACAGAAAGTAGGCCAGTTATCCTGTCCTGACATTTTCATCTCCTATGACACCCTGCTGTGCTGTGATCTTTCTTCGCTCCATTTGACATTGAGATACATAAAATCAATGTAGAACCTGTCACCCGTTTAAACACAGGGAGAAAAATATCATGGAGAAAGTTGTTCATTTGTAACAACATCTTTTGATATTTCGTTCTTTGAAGGATACACAATTAGATCTGAACTCAGGGGATTGCTGTCGTAATCATATCTTTACATTCTTCCCATGAAAAACAACATCAAATGAGGGAAAGACCCACCGCTGATAAACACAATGTGACTGCTCCTTTTGTGACCACAACCAACAACACGAAAAATTTGCATTTATATAGCACCTTTAATGTATTAAAACACCCCAAGTTCCTTCACAGAAACTATATTGACCAGTTTATCACCATGCTCCATAAGGAAATATTAGGACAGATAACCAAAAGTTTGTCATAGAGGTAGATTTTAAGAAGTGTTTTAAGGTGTAGAGAAGTGGAAACATTTTGGGAGGGAATTCAAGAGTTTAGGGCCTATGCAGCTGAAAGAACAACAATCAATAATGAAGTGTTTGAAATAGGGCTTGCACATGAGGCTAGCATTGGATAGGCGCAGAGGTCTTGGAGAGCTGTAGGGCTGGAGGAGGTTACGGAGACAGGGAATGGAGAGTTCATAGAAAGAATTTGAAAACAAGGATGAGAATTTTAAAAGTGAGGCATTGCCAATGTAGATTAGCGAGTATTGGGGTGAAGGGTGAATCAAACTGGTGTGGATTAGGATATGGGCAGCAGAGTTTTGGATCAGTACAAATTTAAAGAGGGCATAAGGAGGGAGCCACGAGGACAGTGTCGGAACAATAAAGTTTAATAATTGTAATGGATGAGGCTTTCAGCAGAAGATGATGTGAGGCAGGGGTAGGAGATGTTAGTACAGACACGTGGTTGGAAGTTCATTCCAGGGTGAATAGATACAACACCGAGTGTAATGACTTGATGGAGTTGTGGGTTTGGTGAAGACAAGATTAAACTTTATTTAGGAGACATGCAGAGGAGCTTGCATGCTGGACGTGATCTCTCCATCAGAAGACCCACCCACAGGATTACCCGCGCAATAAGCCTATTGGTCGAAGCTCCTGGTATTGCATCACATGATGGCTGATTGACAGGAGGGAGGGACAATACATCTAGTTACCGCACCAAGGATGCAAACAGCCTAGCTCAGCCTCAGGCAGTTGCCATCTTTGTACATCTTTGTAGTTTGAGTAGTTCTGTACAACGGGGGTATGGACTCCTAGAAACGATGTAATTAAAGGAGGCTCAAATATACTCACCAGACGTCAACCTATAATTCAGAGCCACAACGCCCACCTCTGTGCATCTGCACTTTCTGAAGCTGGGTTTGAAACATGCACTTTCTGACTTAGAGCTACGAATGTGTCTTTTCAAGAACATTAAAATCCTCTCAGGGATTAGGTCACCAGGGCTGCAGATGAAGTAAATCAACAAAGCTCCTGAGTTTCAAGCAGTAGAAGGAGCACTCATTCCGTTTTACTTGTTGGCCAGGCTGTTCTGGTCACATCAGTTAAGAGGCTAGCCAATCACAATGTACAAGTGTAGTTGGCTCACGTGATGGATGCAGGCTGGTTGGAGCTATAGTTGCAATGTGGAGGTAGGATGAAGCCACCTACTCCTACACTAGAGGTAATGAAAGAAACACGGCTCCGATATTCTTCCTCAGCATCCAGCGGTCCCTTGCCTGAATTCAATATTGAAAAGGAGTCCACACTCGTTTCAGTCATCGTGCCCACCTAAAAGTAAGGCCCTGCTGGTGATAGCTGTGACCTCGGCCTTCCCACTTCTAAATCATCTTTGTTGCTCCCTTTTTACTCCCATAAAAATTAAGCCCCATTGTATTTAAACACTTGTAATGTGCTGTACTTGGCTCTCAGCAGTTAACACAGGCTTCACACATAATCATATCTGATTATCACTTTGCATGAATTAAATAACTCTGGTAAAAGGGAATTTGTCGACTACGTTTACAACACTCAGCTAGCACAGGACACATCAGTAACATCTCGCTAAAGCTTGGGATCAGCCAGGGTCACTCATCTTCTAACTTCCTTATAGCCTTGGTTCAAACATGGACAAAAAAGCTGAACTCAAGGGGTGAGGTAGGAGTGAGAGTGAGAGTAGCCTTGAAACTGATGGATTGCCAGGTCACTTCAGAAAGCAGTTAAGAGTCAATCGTGGTGATTTGGGACCAGAAACACAGAGTCAGACTGAGTAAGGATCGCTGATTTTATTGTTTCATCAGTTACTTTGTTACTTTTCTCACAAACATATAATGGTGAGGTTTGCTGATAGTAGCACAGGCTCAGAATATTATCCTGTATAACTGCACCCTTTAAATCCAATGTTGGCTTGCATGACCTGACCCATCCTACTGCACTACAGCAAATGATGACAAACCTTGGATTCTATGACATGGAGCCATTACTTCAGTGGTGAGTGGTTTCTAGGACATAACTGATTGGACTTGAATTGAGCATGAATGTATCAAAATGGTTTCATTAGCAAAAGGAAGTTGTGGAAATTCAATGCTGTTTAACTATGAACTTTGGGCAAGAGACGATAGAC
This sequence comes from Carcharodon carcharias, assembly GCF_017639515.1. Taxonomy (NCBI): domain Eukaryota; kingdom Metazoa; phylum Chordata; class Chondrichthyes; order Lamniformes; family Lamnidae; genus Carcharodon; species Carcharodon carcharias. The sequence continues at coordinate 9,464,818 of NC_054492.1, read as the reverse complement.
AAAAGTGGTGCTGTCTAACCAATGACCTATTCATCAATGCAAGGGTTCATGACCATTCTCCAATTGAGATTGGGATCCCTCCACTCTATCACCATGACTCCTTACTTCCATCTCTGTAACATTACACGTTTCTACCTCTTCCTCAGCACATTCTGCTGAAATTCACATTCATGCTTTTGTTACCTATTACTCCACTATTCTAATGTTCCCCTCTGACCAGTCTCTCAGCTTATATCCTCTGTAAACTTGAGCTCTAAGCTGCCCATGTTCTTGTTCACACAAAGTCTCATTGAACCATCACCCCTGTGCTCATTGACTTTCATTGGGTCCTGGTCAACCAATGCCTTGATTTTAAAGTTCTCATTCTTGTTTTTAAATCTCTCCATGTCCTTGCCCATTTATATCCCTGTAACCACTTCCAACCTCACAATCCTCTGAGATATCTGTGCTCCCCCGATTCTGCTCTCTTGCGTACCCTCTATTTTCATTGCTCCACCATTGGTCAGTGTGCCTTCAGCTATCTGAGTTCTAATATCTGCAATTCACACCCTAAACCACTCCACCTCTCTCTCGTCATATAAGACACTCCTGTCCTTCTGTGTGAACATATGTCAGAGCCAATGTGATTTATTTACTGTGAGCACTGATGGGCTATTATCTGTCCTAATATCATGTATGTGGCTCAATGTCAAATTATGTCTAATAGTACACCTGTGAAGGGCCTGGGATGTTTTTCTACATTATAGGCTCTATACAAATTAAGCTGTTGTTGTTAGTGTTCATTAATTAAAGGTCTTATGGTGAAGTGGGGGCATTTGTGCCTCTGGGTCAGAAGGTACAGGGTCAAGTCCCATGCTAGCACTTGTTGGCCATGGAAGGGGTGTTCATTTTGCCGTTCAACAGGCTGATTATCAGTCCGGGAATCCATCCACTATTCCCCAAAGGGGAAAGAAAAATTCTATGAAGAAACACTTTTCAAAAAAAAGTACATGCAAGGGTTAATGACAAACTGTTTGATGGTTAATTGGAGAGAATCTTTAAGATGGAACACTGTGTTACTCCCCGGCATGTGCCGACATATGCTTCCACCAGGGAAGCATCATCCAGGACGCAAACTATTTGGCGACTTTCACTAAGTGCTTGTGCTGTGGGCAATGACAGTCAATCAGCTCGGATCACCTCCTGCTACAGCTGAGTGACAGCAATGGTGAGGACTCCTGGGGCCACGTCAGCCTTTCTGCAGAGAAGCTCATCAATGTCAAACCGCTGCTCCTCACATTAAATGAATCACGTTGGCCCTGACATATGTTCACACAGGAGTCCCACCGTCATGTAACACTGAGGCGGACAAAGCTCTTAGGGCTCACATCATTCCTCCCCCAGTTCGCCGCCCCACTGGATATGGTTAATTTGTAATTTGTGGGCGGGTCAATTCATGAAGGGTACAATTCATGAAGGAATTCTCAATGAGATCATGTTGGTCTTTTGAATAAAGTAGCATCTTAACCTGGTTACAAAGTGAGCTGAACAGGCTGCAACAGATGCCCCACATTCATCTGTCATACCCAGACCTATTGTTAAGATGTTGAGGCATGGTTAAAAAATGACCCAAATTCATCAGCCACAATCAGCTTCTAATCTCACAGGTTGAATTCAAAGTACAATATTCACAGAGTTTTCTCGCAGTCCCGGAAATCCTGGAAATGGTGCTGAGAATGAATTGACACAGTTAGTGCGTGTCTGTGTGATAGGCAACTAGGGTGTGGAGATGTCATATAAAGATACAATTCATCATCTAATTGCCTGATAGAAGAGATATCGGATGTGCTAAGTGATTGAACTTCAAACCTCATTTTTGCTAAATGACGGGCTAATGAAAACTATTGAAAGCATCAGGAGGGTAGAACTTAATCGTAGTGCTGCCATCACAAACTGCTGCAGAATGAGTAGGCCCGAGGCCTGATCGATATTTATTTTTTTGGGCCTCATTTTAATTGAATGTGCAAGCTGTGGATGCCTGCTGTGGTTCCCAGGCAGCTCACTGTTGAAGCAGACATCATATTCAGGTCACTGCATCACTGGCAGTCTTGTTGGGCCATTGGAGTGAACAGGAGGGAACCTGTGGAATTGGGGAAGGGATACTCTGTCTCCTCCTGACCTCTCAGGAAGTATTTATAAAAGTGTTTATAATTTACCTGTTGTAGTAATTATGGTTTTACTTAGTGTGTACTGTATCTTTAAGAATAATACTTGTTAGGAAGATCACATGAACTGTAGTAATCAATAGGAGAGTAGCACGGGCTACCTCAGCAGTCAGTGCAGAGTTAGAGTTGGAGTTGAAAGCACACATGTAGTTGCTGCTGATTATATCGTAAATAAATTTAATGTTCCCACCCAAGAATTGTCTGCAGTTCAACTCTATCATTAATAGTACAACTCAGCCACCCTACAACAATTTGGCAATGAGGATAAAACAGGATTGAACCGAAGAAATCAAGTTAAAAAGAAATCTGCACTGTACCTCACCCAGTGACTGTAAGTAGCAAGCTCCATTAGAATTGAAGAAGTTACCCCCTCTCAAAATGCTGCAATTTGGGAGAATTGATCCTTTTGAACCAGCCACAGATGATTGGTCTCAATACACAGAATGCCTCACGTTCTTTTTTGAAGTGAATGAGATTACGGGGGAAGACAAAAGGCGAATGATCCTCTTGGGTACTTATGGGAGCAAAACCTACAGAATGATTCTAAGTTTGATGGCATCCAATGCCCCAGATTCGAAGAATTGCGATTAATTGGTGGACCTCATGAAGGGTCATGTTCAACCCAAGCTCTCAGTCACAATGCAGAGGTTTAGCTTTAATTTTTGAAATAGAACCCGGGTTGAGACGATTGCATGTTACGCGGCAAATTTGAAGCAGTTAACAGAACATTGTGAGTTCGGTATGACTCTGAACGACTTGCTCAGAGATTGTTTAGTGTGTGGTGTGAAAGAGGGCACTATTCAGAAAAGATTATTGTCCAAAGTGAATCTGGATGTCAAGAAGGCACCAGAGGTAGCGCTGGCCATGGAAAGCACAGGAAGAGATCCAAAAACAATACAGGATACGCAAAATGGCTCCCTCATCCACATGGATGGGAAACCTCAGCCGAAAGAGATGCTAAAAAAGCGAGACTTTGCCAAGAAGAGGGAAACAGCCCTCGCTAGCTGAAGAACTTAGGTAAATAACTTAGCAGCAAAACTGAAGAGTAATTTAAATACAGGTGGAAAAAAATCAGTCTTTTAGCGATTGGCGGTTTAAAAAAATCGAATGCTACCATTGTCACAGAAATAGACACATGATGAGGCAGTGCAAGGAAAGATTCACACGGGCTTGTAAACAAAAGAAGAAGCCCAATGAAATCTGCAATATAGAAGGGCCTGAAACAACAAATTCTGACATTTACTTGTTGTTTAATTTAAAAGTTGGAAAGACAGAACCAATGTTTGTCACAGTGAAAGTAAACGGCAAACCTGTTAGAATGGAAGTGGACACAAGAGTTCCACTACAGTAATTGGGGAATATACCTTCAGATATTTGAATAATGGTGAACATCCTTACTGTGATAACCCTTATTAATCCCACCTCATTACACATTACTAGATCTAAAATAACCTCTTCCTGGGTAGGTTCTGCAATGTATTGCTCTAAGAAACAATCCTTGATGCACCCTACAAGTTCATCTCCTATGTTAACCCTGCCAATTTCATTTGTCCAGTCAAAATGTCGATTAAAATCACCATGACAATTGTAGCCCCTTCTTAAATACCTCTATTATTTCCTGATTTAGTTTGCCCTACAATGAGGCAACTCTTTGGGATCCTATAGACGACTCCCACCTGTGACTTCTTCCCCTTGTTATTCCTTATTTCCACCCAAACTGATTCCACATCATGATCTATTGCCCCTATATCATGACTGACCACCGCACTGATTCCTTCCTTTATTAACAAAGCTACATCACCTCCTTTTCCTTTTAGCCTATTTTTCCAAAATGTCAAATACCCTTGAATATTGAGCTCTTAGTCTTAGTTACCCTGCAACCACGTCTCTGTAATAGCTATCAAGTCATATTCATTTATTTCTATTTGTGCTGTCAACTCAGCTATCTTGTTACAAATGCTGCCTGCATTCGGATACAGAGCCTTAAGCTTTGACTTTTTACTATTATTAGTCATTCTGGTTCTAATTTCTGCTGCCCTCTTCTGCTTATATTTTCTGCCCCTTCCTGTCACACTTTGATTATCGTTACCTCTTCACTACCCTGCATCTCTGCTCTCTCATTTCTTTTTGATTTTTTAAACTTCCCTTCAATTGATCACTCCCCACCACTAAATAGGTTAAAGTCCTACCTAGACCCCTGGTTATATGGTTTGCCAGCATGGTTCAAATGAAGCCCGTCCCAATGGAACAGCTCTCCCCTTCCCCAGTACTGGTCCCAGTGCCCCATGAATGGGAATCCATTTCTCCCACACCAATCTTTGAGCCATGCATTTACCTCTCTAATATTATTTACCCTACACAAATTTGCACGTGGCTCAGATAGTAATCCAGAGATTGCTATCTTTGTGATTCTGCTTTTTAATTTAGCCCCGGGCTGCTCGTAGTCCCTCAGCAGAACCTCTTTCCTGGTCCTACCTATATCATTGGTACCTACGTGGACCGCGACAACTGGATCCTTCCCGTCCCACTCTAAGTTCATCTCCAGCCCAGAAGAGATGTCCTTAACCTTGCCACCAGGTAGGCAACACAACCTTCAGGACTCTCTATCTTTGATGCAGATAACAGTATCTATTCCCCTAACTATGCTATCCCCTATTATAATAACATTTGTCTTTTCTCCCCCCACTTGAATGGTGTTCTGTATCATGGTGCTGTGACCAGCTCACTTATCCTCCATGCAGCTTGTGCCCTCAGCCACGCCAGAAGCAAGAACATCGTACCTATTGGACAAGGGCACTGGCTGAGGCTTCTCCAAAGCTAAATTCTGGATCTCCAGATGGCCTCACTTGCAGTCACACCCTCCTGTCTCTGACCATGGTCCAAATTTGAAATAATTAATCTAAGGGGTGTCACTGTATCCTGAAACACAGTGTCCAGATAACTCACCCCCTCCCTGATGTGTCACAGTGTCTGCAGCTCAGGCTCCAGCCTATCAACTCTGAGCCGAAGTTCCTCGAGCAGCCAACACTTGCTGCAGATGTAGTCACCGTGGATTACACCAGCATCCACCAGGTCCCACATACTACAGCTGCAACACATCACCTGCCCAGCCATCTCTATTCTATTTAATGAATTTATTTGAGTGTTAAATATTTTAAAAGTGAATTTCTTAAACGTCACTTCAGCTGTAATAACATCTCCTGATTTAAACCAGTTGGTCAATCAAAAAAGACACAGAAGAGATACCCAACAATCACCTACCTGTTTTCCATTTTCACTTAGCCTCTGACAGGTAGAAACAGGTTGAAGGAGTTCTCTGCTGCTAATTTTTATCTCCTGCCGCCAATGACCTTATGCAGTTCCGCTCTCCATGTGCTAGGCCTCCCTCTCTGCTGCCAGTTTTTATCTCCCCCTGCCACTACGCTTCTCATGCAGGTCCGCTCTACGTGTCTGAACTCCCAGCTCTCTCTTCACTGTTTTAACTCCCGGCTCTCATCGTTGCTTTAAACTGAACACCCGGCTCTCTCCTCGCTGTTCTAAACTGAACTCCCAGTTCTCCTCTTACTGTTTTAAATTGAATTCCCGGCTGTTTTAAACTGGATGTTCTTGTAAGAGTTGAGTTTACAGAACTACAAGTGCCTACTTAAGCATCTGATATTCAGGCAATCAGTAAAAGAGGTTCCTGTCAAAGAATCTGAAGTTGTGGAGCTGTGACGTTCCACACGTACCTGGTAACCATCTGAAAGACTAAACTTGTAAATTCCTTACCCAGTGTAAATATGTGTCTTGAAAAATATGTACCTGTAAATATAATATGTATAGCCAAGTTAAAGGGGGAGGAATGTAGTAATTATGGTTTTATTCAGTGTGTAATGTACCTTTAAGGATAATACTTGTTAGGAAGATCTCATGATGTGTAGCAACCAATAGTAGAGTATTTCAGGCTACCTCAGTAGTCAGTGTAGAGTTAGAGTTGAAAGCACACATGTAGTTGCTGCTGAGTATATTATAAATAAACTTAATGTTTCCACCCAAGAAATGTCTGCAGTTCAAATATATTATTAATAGTATAACTCAGCCACACTAAAACATCGTCTTCAGCAGCTGCTTAAGAATCCAAAGTGGGACAGGTGCTTGAGTTGTATTTTCATGCAGCCTAACATCTGTCATTCACCTGGGATGCTTAAGAAATGAGCGAATCATTTTAGCAGTGTGGTTAATGTCTGTTCAGTTTGGGCCTGGGACATCCCACTGTTAAATTGGTATCTTTTACAACTGTAACAAGCTCGAAACACAGGAGCAATACATGCCTCTTACTGCACCAAATTTTTGATATTCGCAGGGCAGAAGAGCAGATGGAAATAATGATGGTGAATAATCTTGTAACATCTGTTCCGGTTAATTGTGACTCCATGATAATAAAAATGACTGGAGCGGTTATAGCTAGCTAAGACTTGACTTGTTACTGTGTTTCCCTCATCCAGTGTAGCAACGGTGGGATTCGCAAATTTTAGTCAAGATTTTCGATTCCCTGGAGGGTCCTACCCCGGTGGTTCCCCCCGAAGATGCACTGAGAGCCCCCTGGAAGGATTGCACTGGAATTGCTCAGGAAGTTCCAACTTCCATTGGGATATTCCATTGCATCTGAAACTCCTATTTAAATTTGGAGACTTCAGATGGTTCCAGCTCGTTTAGCAGAAGAACTACCCAGGAAAAGTTAGAAGGATTAAACCCACTCCTAACTCCAGGGTAACATTAGTATTGACCCCCCCACCCCCCACCCCCCACTCAACTCCCCCCCAACCACAACTTGAGCACCCGATCCCCCACCACACCCGACTACACCCCACCGCCCTGACTGACCACCCGACTTCCCCTCAACTCCCCTTGAGTCCCCCAAGCTCCCACCCCCTGACTACCCACCATGAGCATCTGTCCCATTCTACATCCTTCTGTCCTGTCAAAGTAGCTGGGATATTTCAACTTCCCAGAATACAGCAGCTAGTGCCGTAAAAAGAGGGCATTGCTTCACTTCCTGCACTGAAGGGACTCCAGGAGCTACTGCTCTGCACAGTTATCAGCAGGCCCAGGTCGGAGGGCTGGGTGACAAATGTGCAGCTCCTGAATAAGGGAAGTAAAAAGCAGCCATGAGGGCAATCTGACAGGGATTGCCAATCCTCGGAAGGTTCTGTCCATTCTCACACAGCCTGTCCTAGCTTCAGTATTGTGTGAACATCTACATGTTATAAAAACTTATGAGAGGGAACATCAGCACCAGCTTTGTTGCTGAACATGGCTGGAACTCAGGAAATCACATTGAGACTTCACAGAGAATATAACGTGCGGAGATTTGCAATATCAGCATTCACTTATAACGAAACCATAAATGATAAATTAGTATCATCCTAACATGACTCAATAAGAGGACTTGCTGATCTCCATCAATGGTGTTGAAACAGTTAAGAACAAAGCAGAAAGAAACCTAGAGATCTTGATACCTTCATCAATGCAGCACTTAAGGGCCTAAAAATATACCTGAAAGCAGTCGTGCAAGTTGTTGGGGGAGGGGTCGCACTGCACACGACTGTTGCCATGATCCAAGATCCAAGACAACATGTTAAATTCATGTTAGAGTATTATTCTAATGATTCAGGCTTCTCGCCAGCAATCCTTTGACTGCATGCCTGTTTGCAGGTCAGCTCGAAACAGGAATTATGAGCCAAGTCTGGAGGCGGTATACCTAGTCACCCAATAACCAGCCTTTGACCTGGTGACCTGATTGGAACACAAGTGGCAGGCTGACTTGGTCAGGACTACTGCCAGCAAACATGATGGGCTGCTGCCTGTGGTTGTGAACAAGCTGCATATTGAAAGTGTGGAATGAATCTCTTTCAATAAATAAAATGCCAGGTTAGTGATTGGGGAACACGGAAGACAATGTGGGTGTGATTTATAGAACCCGAGACCCTGAAGTAACCGACAATGCAGGCAGAGCTGAGCGCTCTGTTGCTTTCCACTGTTCTGTGGGAATGAGATGTAGATGTCCCTCTTACTGTAGAGAGACTTGGTGACCTCCCAGGTGGACTGCAAACTAGGACCTGTTGCTATAAACTCACCTGCTGCAACTGGAAAGAAGCCCATGACATAAAGATTCAGGGCCTTGGTGACAATGGACAGCCAGTGCTCTCCATGCCCCAAAGCAAGACTCGAATTGTGGTTGCAGCAAGTGACATCGCTAAGCAACAACCTCCTTTGTGAAACAGAGGCGCCTCATGCACTGTTCCATACGATGAAGTTACATACGAACATATGAATTAGGAGCAGGAGTAGTGCACTTGGCTCCTTGCTCCTGCTCCATCATTCAATAAGGTCATGGCTGATCTGAATGTAACCTCAACCTCACATTTCTGCCTACTGCCGATAACCTTTCACCCATTTGTTAATCAAGAATCTATCTTGCTCTGCCTTAAAAATAATCAAAGACTCTACTTCCACCACCTTTTAAGGAAGAGAGTTCCAAAGACTCATGGCCCTCTGAGAGAACAAATTTCTTCTCATCTTCATCTTAAATGAGAGATGCATTATTTTTAAACAACGACCTCTATAGTTCTCGGTTCTCCCACATGAGGAAATATTCTCTTCACATCCACCCTCCAGACCCCTCAGGATCTTAAAGATTCATAAAAGAGTACTGTTCCCTGAATACCCACTAGGGTATGGGTTTCTGCTGTGTCCTCTATCTCTTTCCTCTTAATCCATTTGTTCCTGCTCTCTCCTCCCTTCCTTGCTCCAGCCCCAAAGGCAGCCCCACCAGACCATCCATATAGTCGAACCCTTATAGAGGCAGCATCAGCAAAATCCTCTCCTCAGAAATTAGACATTTATTTGCTTGAAGTTCAGTGGGCACAATATTCGCTGGGTTAATTTAATCTTTGATTTCATGACTGGTCACGACAGCTTCTAGGATCAACATTTTAGGCAATTTGTTATTCAGATACAATATAATGAAGACAGTAGGAAAGTATTCTTATTACCTTGAGCTGCCTTAAGAAAGGAAGGATATTGGATGGTCGCTGCAAGGTTAAGCTCCCTCAAAGAAATATATAATCAGATTGATTCTTCCCTGTATATTCAGGTATATATTATTCATGACACCATTTGATGTTTGACCTCCTCTAAAATGACCTGTTTTCATTCATTAAAGCATCAGGAAAACACGTAAAGATTGAATTGACATGAATTATATATTACTTAATTGATGGTTTCTTGAACTTGCTTTCCTGCTGTCTTCCAACAGGTGTCCTCTTACTTTATGCGCTTCTGAACTTTTTGAGGGTGTTTTAGCAGGTCTCCCACCCTCGGCATGTGTGTGTGCCACTGGCAAGATTCCCCTGAGAAGGCGCTGGCCAACCTTCTTCTGCAAAAGACTGTTAAGAGACAACCGTGGAGTGTGACAGGAGTCATATGCAGGCCAGGAGACTACTGGGCAGAGTTTGGAGGGAAGACCCTGGGTGGGATTTTCCATTCCCGCCCACTGTGGCAATCGACATGGGCTGGACGGAAAACTTGTCGGACCAGCAAAGGTCTGTTGACTTTGGGTGGGGACTTCTGGCCCTGCCCATCATGGACTGGAAATTCCCACCCCCTAGTGTCCAAAGAAAGCTTCAATTTAAAAATTCCCATCCATTTGGAATCCCTCCAGGACCTAGCCCCTACCTATCTCCGTAATACTGACAACGACTTGCATTTATATAGCACCTTTAACATGGTAAGACACCCTAGGGTGCTTCACAGCAGCATTATCTCCAAATCACGTAAGGAAATATTGGGGCAGATGACCAAAAGCTTAGTCAAAGAGATAGGTTTTAAAGAGAGATAGGTCAAGAGGTGGAGAGGCTTAGAGAGCAGCTCCCAGAGTTTAGGGCCCAGGCAGCTGGAGACACAGGTACCAATGGAGAAACGTTGGAAATTGGAAAAGCACAAGAGATCTGAATTGGAGGAGTGCAGATATTTTGGAGGGGTTTAGGACAGGAGGATGTTACAGATAGGGTGGGGTGAGGATGCAGAAGGATTTGAAATTAAGGATGAGGATTTTAAAACTGAGAGATGCTGCCCAACTTGGAACCAATGTAAGTTAGAGAGGCCAAGGATGGTGGGTGAACAGGAATTAATGCAAGTTATGACATAGGCTACAAATGAGCTCATAAAGGGTGGGAGATAGGAGGTCAGGAGAGCATTGGGACAGTCAAATTTATAGGTAACAAAGCATGGGTAAGGCTTTCAGCAACAGATGCAGTAAGGCTGGGCCAGAGTCGTACGATGTTATGGAAGTGGAAATAGGCAGCCTTGATGACGGAAAAGATGTGTGGTTAGTAGCTCATCTCAGGGTCAAATAGAACCCTAAGGTTGCAAACTGTTGGATTCAGCCTCAAACCATTGTCAGGGGTAGAGATGGAGTTGACAGCCAAGGAACAAAGTTTGTGGTGGGGTCTGGAGAAGCTAGCTTTGGTCTCCCCAATATTTAGTGAGTGGAAATTTCTGCTCTTCCAGCACTCGATGTCAGATGAGGGTGACAAATCAGAGATTGTAGAGGAGTTTTGAGAGGTGGTGCTGTGTGTTGGCAACATACTTGTGGAACTTGACATTGTGTTATTGGATGATGCCTTCGAAGGGGCAGCATGTAGATAAAAAATAAGAGGGGACAAAGGATAGATCCTCAGAGGATACCAAAGGTAATGGTGCAAGAGTGGGAAGGGGGGCAATTGCAGGAGGCTCTCTGGCTACAACTGATAAGTAAGATTGGAACCAGGTGAGTGCAGTCCTACCCAACTAAACGATGGTGGAGAGGATGGTACGGTCAACTATATCAAAGGTGCAGACAGGTTGAGAAAGCTAAGGAAGGTTTACCACAGTCACAGCCACAAAGGAGCGCATTTGGGACTTTGACTGTGGCCAGGATGCACCTGATTGGAGGGATTCAAACCTCTCCCAAACCCTACATCTTTGTCATCTCTGAGTTCCTCCATTTCTGGCCCCTTGCACATTCCTGATTTTCATCACTCCACCATTAGTGGGCTTGGCTTCAGCTGCCATCACCCTAAGCTCTGGAATTCCCCCCTAGGCCTCAGTACCTCATTCTTTACCTTTAAGATGTTCCTTATAGCCGATACTTTGATCAAGCTTTTGACCATCTGTCCTCATGTATGTTTTGTGCCTTGTTGTCACATTTTATTTGGTAACTCCTGTGAAGCACCTTGAGATGCTTCTCTATGTTAATGATGAAAGGTATTGTGGCTAATGTTTTTGTTGTAAGGGTATAGAATTGTTATGACCGTGAGCTGGGCCTAGATCCCTGATTGTAATCTAAGCAGCCAGGTGGGAACGTGGTTATCTTCCAGCCCCATCTAACTGATTCCCTATTGAAGTCAACAGAGAATAAAATGGTGTGGGACATAAAATGGGCAGTCAACCTTAGCCTGCCAGGGCGAATTGGGTTAAAATTGGGGTCTAGGTATCGGGTTCAAATCCCAATATGGCAAGTTGTGAAACTGAATTCAATGAACCCTGGTGACTGATGAGAAAGCACGTACCAGGAAAATGATCACGCAAGTTGCCAGGTTGTGGTAAAGTTGCAGCTGTTTCTTGGAAGGTGCCACCTGTACCTAGTTTGACCATTCCATATTGTGGTCAATTTGAATGCTCTTCGACATACAGTTGCTGCAATGGCATTAAATGTGGACTTGCACAATCATCAAACAAAAATAATTGCCATTCACAGCCATAACTTAATTGATATACGTTACAATTGATAATTAGTGGTTATTTAATGCAGGCAGTAACTAACCTACCAAGACACAGTTGTGGCACAGATGGTGAATGCAGGTATTGCATTCACTGTCAGTAGCATTTTGTTCCTAATGAATCCTCTCAAATCTCTGATATTTCTGTAAATTGCATGCCAAATATTTGTGCTGCTTTGCATACACTGCACTGACTTATGTCACCATGCCTGAATGAAAGTCGTCTACTTGCCCAATAATTTGCATCTGTATATGCATCAGGCACATTTTGCCATGACTTTGCATTTGCAAAAGAACAAAATTGGCCAGGCATTTCTTCAACGCATATCCGAAGGGTCTTGGGGATAAGGTCCTGTTCTGTAAAAGGTTAACAAGACATTCCAAGTATTCTGATCACAAACCACATCCTCCCTAAGGGATTGTGTGGCAGGAAAATCATTGCTATAAGCCATGCGAAAGGTCAAGTATGGTAAATTATTATCCAGTAGGATCAAAGAGCTAAATGAAAATGCCTCTAATTTCTTTTTAAAATGGTGCCTCTAAACAGTGTTTGTCAATTTATTGGATCCTTTCTCTGCATTGAACAATTGTAACTGTCAAAGTGTCCTTTTCAGGATTTCAGAGTCACTTTGTAAGGAACATCCTTTATACTTCTTCAAAATTGTGCATCACTGTAACAGGCTGTGTGCAGTTTTATATTTAAGAGTGGGTTATATGAAGTGAAGGGATTTGAAAATGGGCCAAGATATTTTGTAACCTGTGAAGAGCCGTACTGGTATTGGATTTAAACACAGAGATCATTGAGTTCAAATCACATCATAGTGAGTTATCAAATCAAATTGAATACACCTCCTAATGTGTGAGCTGGCGCCATGAAGAGTTTCTGCATTGTACAGGAAAAAGATAAAGGAAATTGCTGCCTTTACCTGGCCTGACTTACTTGGGACTCCAGATCATGGAGCCCTGGGAAGCCCCAGTTGTTAAAATAAAAGCACGGAGCTGTGGTACCATAACCACATGCTGTATTGTAGTGGGAGACCAGTTTGGAGTGAAGCGAGGGTGTTACTTGATCCTCTGCTATAACTTTGACAGAAGAACTGAGAAAACTCCAGAGAAACAGCATGAGTAGTTACACCATTTTCTAGACATTTTGTGGAATCTGGAAGGAGCTCCCCTTTACCAGGCACATTGGGGTTTATCCCATCTGTTTACCAAGGCTCCTAATAGTATGATTCATTATTGCTTCTGAATCTGAGAGCTGCCAATTCAAGCCTTATGCCAAGGCCTGAGTAAGTAAGACTCCAAAGTAATGTTCCATTGTTGGGGTTGCCAATGAGATATTAAACAGAAAGCCCATGTTTGTTCAGGTGGATGTGAAAAATTGCCCAGCCCAAAGTGAAAGAACAGAGAATTCTCCGAGTATCTGGAGCCATCTCTCCATTAAACAGTACCAGCAAACACATAGCAAACTGGCCATTCATTTTGTTGCTGCTCTTGGGACCTTGATGTGTATAAAATGTTGGCCATGTTTATCAGCAGGGTAATGGCCACAATATTTTGAAGTATCTATAATGATGTGTACAGCACTCTGTGAATGTAAGATCGCCTTTCCACTGATTAAGGAGGGGGAACTACAGTCACTGTACTTCAACCTCTTGGGAGACTTTTATGTCTTGGGTAAATGAGTTCATTGGCCAGCTGAACTTTAACTGCACGCCTTCTTATGTTCTCATCAATTGCTGTTTGAAATCAATAATGGGGAGAGACTGATGTAAGAATAAACAGTGATGGTTTATTGAAACATCGGGCGGAGCATATATGCTCACTCAGAAACCTCCAGAATTAGACTTACAGTTCCCAGTTGCCCAGTCAGAGCTGTCACATGATCAGTACACTTGCATTCTCTTAAAGGGGCAGGGTACCTCACTTTCCCACATCCCTCCCCCTTTACTTAAAAATACAGCTAACAAGCTTAAAACACATTGATTTTTTTTACACAATAACTATTTACAGAGCAAGTCTCAGGAGGCCTTTGATGAGTTGAGTGTCATAGTCTAGCAATCTAGGCTAGTGTTTCCGAGACCTCCTTTTCAGGGGCAGTTGCCCACTATGTCTCTCAGTGGAAAATTTCACCATCTTCCGGGTGCTGACACGTTCACTCCTGCAGCCCCTCCCCTCCAAGCTGAAACACATAAAGGACAACAAGCACAAAGCAATAGAATAATGAGCTACGTGATATGTGAGGAGAAAGACAAAAAGGGACAAAATTCCTTTAGTTTTTCTTTCTGACGACTGTCAATAATTTCTCTCTTTCTTCCTGTGTGTCCTTTTCTTGGTAGCACTGACCCATACCTCTGTCTTCTCTTTAATTTCACTGTTGGCTGGACTAGACTCAGGCATGAGCTGAACATGAATGAGCTCAGTAGTTGTGTTTTCCAACAGCTGTTCTGAGAATTCAAGGCCTTTTAGCTTTAAAGCTTCAGCGCTTTTACGCAGCTGCTGCTTCAACTCTTTTAATTCTTTCCTATTCTCATTAATAGTTCCCTGGAGAATCTCATATCATTGTCCTTTCTCAGCTATTTTGTTCCTTTACTTGGCGAGAGACAGGCTCAACTCTCCCTTTTCTTTTTTATATCTTTCTCATGGGACAAATTGGGAACTGATTGAATTTTTTAGCACACAAAAGTCCCTTAATAGATTTTCCATTTCCTTTTGAAGGATGCTGACTTTAGCTTGAACTCTGTCCTGGTGTAACACCTCTACAGGCTTCTCCCATTGGGTCTTTGTGGACTCATTTTTTCTTGCAGCAACACTTCTGGTTTTGAATTGGGAACTTAGCGGGCCGTCAAGATTTATCTCTCCTGGCCAGTTCCTTCTGAGGAGACTCGGTCCCCTGCCTGACATTACAAATAGGGGTAATTTTGCAGACTGTTCCTCATACTGCACCTTGACTTGACATATCCATTTCACATTTACTTCTTTGCCCATGTAGATCCTCAGCTTTGTGTCCGAGATGTCTAACTTCAAAGGATGGGTTCCTTTACTCAGATATCTAAAGGTATGCTCTCCAATGACAGACATTGACACTCCCTTATCAACTTCCATCTTAATGGGTTGTCCTTTGATAATTATGGCGATTTGGATTGGTTCGGTTCTACTCACTTTGAGGTTATATAACAAATGGATGCTGATTCTATTTCTTCTGGCTCTTCGATGAGGCATATTTCATGATTTTTCCTTCTGCCTTTATAGTGTTGTTTTAGCCTTTCTCTGCAGTGCCGCCTTATGTGGCCAAGGGAGTGGCAGAAAAAACACTCGCCTTGTTTGAGTTGTTGTTTGCTCACTGGGGGCCTGGATGTATTTCTCTCATTCATTTTGTGGGTTTTCACTGCGGTATCCTTGTTTTTCAATAGCCTGGAGCTAAAGAGCATCACCCGCCTTTCCCTGGAGTCCGAAGTTTTCCTGCCTTTTGTTGCCAGATTGTCCCGCTGGACCAGAGGAACGGTGCCATTTTGTGTATCTTTTATAACTTCAGAATTTGTAACAGCACTCCATCGCGGTAGCTAATTCTAATGCCTTACTGAAGTCGAGACTGGGTTCGGCTAGCAAACAACTTTGGATAGTATCATCTCCAATCCTGCATATCAGCTGGTCTCTCAACATATCACTAATGGAAGTTCCCAATTCCCAATGCTCAGTTAATGCCTTTAAAATGGCCACATAGTCAGAAGCCTGTTCCTTGAATTGAACTAGAAGCACTGCATAGTAACTGAGGGTTTTGGTCTCAGGAGGCTCTGTGCAGTTTTTATTAACTCATCGAAAGTCTTCCAGTCTGGGGCACTAGGTGACATGAGGCTGCGGACCAGCCTGTACCTTTTGCTCCCGCATGAGGACAAAAGAATCTCCTGCTTCCTCTGCTCCCCCGTGATGTCATTAACAGTAAAAAAGAACACTAGGTGTTTGACGTACTGAGACTAGTCATCTGAAATGGGGTTGAATGGATTGACACGCCTGAGCTGCAGCATCATGAACGACCGCAAGGGGACTGCGCTTCCAATAGGCTTTCTAGATAATTACAAATTCAGGTGGTTGGCTTATCGTGGCTTTATTGACAGCTGTCGATCGATTCATGTTTTGCCTTCCGCAGAGCTGGGCTCTCTCTGGGATGTCTTATAATTTTCTGTCCATAGCCATTCTGCTTGCATGTACCTCTTTAAATGTATTGCCACTTTAAGTGCAGTCACCTTTTTTAAACTCTGTCTCTGCAACTGTCGGCTTTACTCTGCTGGGTTTTGCACACTTTTTGAGTTTTGGTGGGATCCCCGCGATCACGATTCTGTGGGGTTTTTAAAACATTTTAAACTGCAGCGCTGCTTTCTGCTCCGATTGCCAGCTGTCACCTATTTTATAAGGTAAGTACAGATGCTCTTACCAATGCTTTGCTCACCCATCTTTTGGACCCTCACCCAGGGGTCTTGCAATGTTTTTATCCTAGTCGCCACTTTTATGTCTTGGGTAAATGAATTTGTCGGCCAACTGAACTCTAATTGCACACCTTCCTATGTTCTCATCAATTGCTGCTTGCAATCAATAATGGTGAGAGACTGATGTAAGAATAAACAGCGATGGTTTATTGAGACATAGGTCAGAGCACCAGATCATACATGCTCACTCAGAAACCTCCAGAATTAGACTTACAGCTCCTAGTTGCCTGTGCTGTGCAGTGATTTGTCAGTGCTGTCACATGATCAGTACACTTGCATTCTCTTAAAGGGACAGGGTGCCTCCCTTTACCACAGAGACAGAAGTCCACACTTTCAGATTGTAAAGTCAACCTTAAGAGTTTTGCATCAAACCTGGGCCTAAGGCTGCATCTAAAAGTGATTCTTTCCTTCTTTATATTATGAGGATGTGCATTTTCAAGATACAACTTCTAATTTTTCTTTTTCTGGCTGGACTTTAAAAAAACCTGGACCTTCGAAGTGAGGATGATGAAGCTGCCCAGACTGCGACAATTGAAGCAACCTTGTATTCCACTAAGGGAGATAAAAGAAAGACACTCAACCCCCTGGGGAGCATGAAGGACCCCATCCCCTGTTAGATTCACACCATTCTGAGGCTTTTCAAATGTTTCTGAAATGAGACATCAAAATGCAATTATCTGTTCTGAAACAATAGCTGCAGCGAACATGAACTAATAGAATTCCTCTATCATATACAGCCATCAAGGTGCTTTAAGGACTGCTTGCCAAGCAGGAGAGAGAGAGAACAAAAAATAATGCTGTATCGAACATAAACTGTTGAATCTTGTGGGCCTTCTCTGCCTCTCTGTCTCAGATGTATTGTGCCCAGTTTTGTAAGGATCTATTCTAAGAAGAGCAATCAACAACAAACCAAAGCCTTTTGGGAAATAAGTGGAAATCTGCTCCATACAACTACACCCAAAATGACAATAGAACAAAATGGCCACAACACCACCACCTTGAGACCAGCCAAGGAACAGCAAACCATATACTCCTCTGTTTTATTTCTCATGAACTGTAAAATCCTATCAGCCTACTCCAATCTGGCTTATGGCAGCGTGAATAGCCTGTCAGAATGCTCCTGTCATGGAGATTCAGTGGAGGCCCTAATACTCGCTCAATTCCAGGAGGATGATGATGACATGCAATGAGGGCTATCCATGGATCTTCACACAGCCTCTGAGAATGTCTGACTCCTGTCTGGCTGAGGGCTGCTCACTTGCACTCAGTGATCAGGGTCATATCATAGGGATGCAACCATGAAAATTTAGAAGCATCTGGTCCTTTGTCCGCCTTCAGCACCTGAGCCCTTCAGGAGCACAGCGTCACCGTTCACAGATGCTGAGGCGATTGAGGCCAGCCCCTCCTTAAAGGTGCTGAGAGCCACACAGAGAGAATGATGGAACTCTGTGACACCTGCCCACAATGTTCTGGCAGCAATGACCAGCACCATCGAGGTGCAGGCATCAGTAATGTGTCCAGGGAGTGTGAGGCCCGGCCATCACTATGATCTGAAGGCTGCACAGAGCACAGGGAAGAGGCCCTGGACTGAGACACCTGCCTTTATCTTGTGCAGAAAGGTTTCACATCTGAGTGACACGAACACTGCTCATCAGAACAAGGAGCCATAGGCAGGGAGACATTCTTGGGAGTTTATTGACAATAGTGAACAGTGTGTACAAGTGATTAACACACATGCCCAGGCTGTGCAATTAATTCTTCTTAACTTTCCTAATCCTGCCGCTACGTCTTGTTGTTCCCCGGACATCCACAGCAGAGGTGGAAGCAGCCTGCTCACTGCGATAACATTGGTAGGCGTCCTCTGGAGGGCCGAGACTTGGAGGTCCCCAGCCTGCCTTCAGGATCCTGCTGTGTGGCAGTGGCACCCTTCTCGGCCTGTGGAGCTGGAGCTGCTGAGATTACAGGAAGAGGGGATTCAGATGGGCTGGACACTCCCGGAGTCACCTGAATGGATGGCCCCAGGGAGTGCACCTACTAATCCTCCACCCTATGGGTGCCCAAGGGCCCCAGGCTGACTCCTTGAGCTGCAGGGATAACTGGAGTGAGATCAAACTGCCCTGAACCCCTCTTGTGTACACACGTTGCAGACCAACTATGGCATCATCGATGGAGTTGAGCCTGCGCAGCAGTGCAGGACCAATGCCCTGGACAAGGGTCTCCGTGGCAGCCACCACCCTACCAGTGTTGACCTCGGTGCATTGGAATGTGGCGCTAGCACCTCAGCCTGAAGATGGACGGACTCCTCCATTGTGCCTTGCAATCTGAGGAGTGCAGCGGACATCCCTTCCAGACGTTCCCAAACTTGCCTTTGCAGCTCCAGCAACCGTGACATGACCGAGTCCAGAGGCTCCTCCTCTGACTCAGACACAGCAGATTTCCGGCCTCCAGCAGTCCTCTGAGTGCTGGACACCTGGGAAGTCCCCGCCTCCGCCTGCTGTGGATCAGACAGTGCAATGTGTTCACCAGATTGTGATCCCAGGGTTACTCTAAAGCTAGGACCCACCGAGGTGTGTGGAATAAGGTGGAAAGTGGATCCTGTAAGAATGAGTGCTAGCTCGGACCCCTGATGTCTATAATTTGTGCTAACGATTTAGACCTCAAAGCAAAAACACAGTTTCTAAATTTGCGAATGACACCAAAGGGAATGGTCAATATTCAAGACAACTGCAATAAATTACGAAAGTCCCTGCAGAATGGGTAAACAATTGACAAAAACTAAATACAACATAGAGAAGTGCGAGGAAGTACAAGTTGACAAAAACAGAAGGTCACATATTACTTGGAAAATAAGAATCCAAATAGGACTGAGGAACAAAAAGATATGGGAGTAGAAATGCACAAATCATGATAGATTACAACACAGGTGAATGGAGTTTGGAGAAAGCAAACCAAGGTCTAGACTTTATTTCTCGATAGAACTCATTACCACGGGGACTAATTGAGTGAAGTAGTATGGATGCATTTAAATTAAATTAACATTTGAGGGAGAATGGAATAGAAGGGTATGCCGGTAGAGTTAATAAGAAAAGGTGAGAGAAGCTCGAGTCAAGTATGAACTCCAGTATGGACTGGTTGGGTCAAATGGCCTGTTTTTGTGCTGTATTTTCATGTGAAACAACACTGGTGCAAACACCAATCCCTTAGTAATGCAAAGAGACATCATTCCAAACAACATGGTAAATCATCTTATAACACACTGACAATGTGCAAGGCAAAGAAGATCACCTCAAGTCTTTCATATTGCCTGCATTCTGCCTCAGTTGCTGTTTGATGTGAAGGAGAGTCTGTGTCGGTGATGGGTAGGTGGGATGTTGAAGGTCTGAGAATTCAGTTTGCCTTGTTCTAACCTGCAGAAGACCTGCCAAAGGAAGGGTTGGACCTTCTCACCTTTCAGATGAGACGTTAAACCCAGGTCTCATCTGGTCTCTCAGGTGGGCATAAAAAATCCCATGGAGCTATTTCGAAGAAGAGTAGGAATGTTGTCCTTGGAGTCCTGTCATTATTTATCCCTGAACCAACACTTTAAAGAGATTATGTGGTTATTACCTCATTGCTGTGTTCAGCATTGATTGCTATGCTTCCCACAATACAACAGTGTCTGCACTTCAAAAATAATGTATTTATCCTCTATTACAGTCAATACTTTGAAATATCCTGAGGTTACAAAAGGTGTGATGTCAATGCAAGGTCATTCTTTGATGCAAAGTTTTCAAAGGGACCACTATAATCCCAAAAAATATTCAGATACTTCACTATTTGGAAGATTCACTGCAAGACAGCCCTCTGCAAGCAAGCATTTTCTGTACTAGGTGACGCATTACATTCAGGAAGGATAACTGGTGGTATTTCTTAGGGCTAACAGGTGATTGTGAACAATAAATTACATATCTAATAACTCTGTGCCACAGTGACACCACCAGACCTTATGTCACCATGAATATCACAGCCAGCTAGTGTATGGAGATATGATTACATCTGAGTGTCCTGTTAACTCTGGTGGCATTGTCTCTTTGTGATCAATGTACATTTTTTATGTCCACCTCCTCCAATTATTCCAGATATAACTGCTGGCCCTTATACTGCCATGATTATTTTACACGGGCCAAGATAACAGCTCATAGGCCTCAATACCTGAATTATTTCTCCATTCCTGTTATTAAAATGTTTAAAATGAAATAAAAACAATGCAAATATGAATTTATTTTTGCTTAGCCACACCCATGATGTTCACAAGAAAGTTCTAGAATGATGCTTGGATGGCTTCAGTGAATGTGAAACATTAAGAAGTTGATAGTTTTTCAGGATCAGTTCCTATATCTCCAGCATAGATCAGATGAAGAGTTACAATATTTATCTGAACCAAATCAATGTGATTGGTCACAAAACCAAACTGGCTTAGTCTTCGTTCATTCTGCATTTTGGTCTGGGGACATTATCTTCTGCTTCCCAGTTTACTCCAATTTCTATTTATCCACTTATTTTGCCCAACTTGTCCACTCTACAATATGGCTTACTAAGGCAGTTTTTGATGCCTGTGAAAACTGCCCTCCTGAATCCAGGGAATCTGCACATTTGGATGAACAAGTTTAGGCAGTCTTGAATTGAAGCCTTAGGCTGGATTTTACACATGGGAGTATGAATGGCTGTGTTTGATTAACATTCTTATGAGCTTGTAAGAGACGCAATTTATCTATGGTGATTTTGAATGGTTGATTGTTTATTTTGACAGTTTCATGAGCATTTCAAAGACTTGTCAGTATTTTTATATGCCTTAATCATTCTGTACCTAATGGATACTGGAAGAGTGTTTCAAAGGCTTGGCAGACATCAGGACCTAAAACCGATGTAAAAATTAAACCACGTGGTCCCCCATACAATTTATATTTGTTTCTCAATACTGTTGTATGCATAAAAGTACTTTCACTACTGGAAAAAGTACACCAATATAACTGAACACTCACATAGTGCTAGTCAATTTAATAGTCACTTACTTTTTCAATCACTGCATTTAAAACATATGTAACTTTTCAAGCATCGTCTAATTATGACAGCTGAAGTTGGCAAGACCTTTTAAACTTACTTGTCAAAGATTCCCGACTCTACAACAGGCTTCCCCAAGGTACACAAGCTGATTTACTTGGCATGGTTCATACGGCTTTCAGGAACCCACTCACCTCAAGGGAAACGTCAACCTCAGGTAAATTTGCATTTGGAGCAGGTGTTTAAATGACCTTCCCAATGTCCTTTTAAGTGCATGTTCAGTCGCAACCCACCACCTTTCCCACCCTGGGGAAAATGGCATCCAGAGGGAATGACCTGGCAAGTTTAAAATTGTGCCTCCCCACACCTCCAGTTTCAGTCTTCTGATGTGAGTTTGCTCAGCATCAGGAGGGGAAAATTTGGTCCACAGTTTTCTCTTACATGACATGCAGGTATAGTTGAAAATATAGAGCCAAGCTTTCCCAATTTACTGGAATTGGACACACTATCAGCTTGCTGGACTTCCACTCAACATAAATGCTGAATGATTTTCTGGTCTTGGATGCTAGTGGGTATGAAAGGGAATAGCTATCTACAAGGTTACAAGAACACCCTCAGTCTACAAAGCCTAGTACCTGCAGTGTTGCTAAATTACTGGTCAGCCTTTACCCATTCTATTCATGTGTCAAACTTCCCAAAACTTATTACTGTGCATGTTTCTTTCACTGTCATTTTCTCAGCAAAGTGTAACAGAGTTTCTGAGGTCTCTTTGCTGTTTGCAATGATTTGAAAGCAACGTGGAAATGAATTTGTTCAAATAAAATTTCATATTTCAATTATTTTAGGAGTTTAATAGATACTTCAAAGGGAGTGCCCAGATGTGCATGTGTACGTGTGTATGTGAAAGAGAGAAAGAGAGACATGATATGAACACCTGCACGTTTGATTCAATTTTATTTCAAAACAATCATTACAAGTGCAATATATATTTATTTTTCTCAATGGTAAAATTATGATCAAATGTGCCTCAATTCAGCGTACCAGTATTTCAAACTGTTTTTCAAATGCTTGAAAGATGAATTGGACGGTGAATGTAACAGTTTTGAGCTGAAATTTTCTGCAGAATTTTTCATTTGGTGTGCAGGTGCGCGGCGACACGCTCGAGTGTAAAATATCACGCAATGATGTCAGGTGAGCATCCCGATGTCATTGCACACTCACGTGATATTTCAGTCGGTGGCTACGAGCGGGAGACGGAACCACGCCCGCCATCAATTACAAGGCCAGTTAAGGGCATCAAAAAGGCAATTAAACTGTATTTTACATTGCCCGTGCAATTGTGCGCTCATTGCACAGGCAAAGTGGACAGGCGGGCAGCCGAGAAGTTCAAAAACCTCATCCACAGGCGGGATAAAAAGGGTCAGCAGCATTGCGAGTGTGAGTGGTGAGGAGCTTTGGAGATAGTTTGCTGCTGGTTGCTTATTGGTACTTGGCTGCTTTATCTCTGTTCAGGGCTTCATTCCTAACATTTCCAGGCTTCACTTCAGGACTCCTTATTGTCTCCAAGGCTCCCAGAGTGGGACCCTTCCGGTATCAGGCAGCCTTCCCTTACCCTGGTAATGGGGATTGTGGTCTCCGCTGGTGGCATCTCCTCTGAGGAGGAAGAGAGGGGCAGAAGGGAGAGGAGGCCGGGTGTCCAATGCAGCTTCCAGGGGAGGGACCTTTGGGAGGAGAGGCGCAGGCACAAGGGGCGCAGGGCCAGCTGGCACAAGGGGCACAGGGCCAGCAAGCACAAGGGGCGCAGGGCCAGCAGCTAGTCCAAGATGGAAGGAGCTGCAGAAGACGCCACTATCCCGCTGCCTGGGTCTACAGGCAGCGATGCAGCTACCTCAATATGTCGGAGTTGCAATGCTGAAGGAGTCTCCACCTTTCAAGGGAGGTTGTGACCACCATTTGTCAGATGATCGGCCCTGAGATCAGCTTCGACTGTGAGGGTGGACACCCCATGCCAGTGGCTCGGAAAGCCACAGGGGCCCTCAGCATCTGTGCCTCCGGCTCTTTCCAGGGGTCAGTGGGAGAGCTTTGTAGAGTCTCCCTATCAGCTGTTCTCAGCTGCATCAAGCTGGTGACAGAAGCTCTGTTCAGGCGGGTTCTGACCTTTATTCTATACCGTACAGATGAGGCCAGCTAAGCTGAGCAAGCCAGGGGTTTTGCAGTGATTGCTGGTTTCCCATGCACCCAGGGTGCCATCGACTGCACACGTGTGGCCATCAAGCCTGCAATGGGTCAGCCGGGTGCCTTCGTCAACAGGAAGGGATTGTCCTCCATGAATGTGCAGATAGTGTGTGACCAGGGGATGCAGATTCTGCAAGTCTGTGCAAGGTACCCTGGCAACTCCCATGATGCTTAAATCCTGAGACACTCCCAGATGCTGAGACTCTTCAGTGCTCCAGCCCAGCTGGATGGATGGCTGCTGGGTGACAAGGGCTATCTGTTGAAGAAGTGGCTCATGATGCCTCTCCGCCATCCAAGAACAGAGGCAGAGCAGTGTTACAATTGGAGTCACGCCTCCACAAGGGTGGTGGTAGAGAGGACCATAGGTCTTCTGAAGATCCACTTCCAATGCATGGACCGTTCAGCGGGTGCACTACAATACCTCCCAGAGTGGGTGTCACTGATAGCGTTGCATGCTGCGCTTTCCACAATCTGGCACTGGCAAGGGGGCACCCACTGGAGGAAGGGGATCTTGACACAAATTTACGTGCCACAGATGATGAATCCAGCAGAGAGTCAGAGAAGCACAGTGAGGAGAACGCCGAGACCCTTCAGGGTCCAGAGAATGAGAATAACGACATGTCATTAAAGAGTCATCACACTGTCACTGTGCATGCCAGGCACCCTGGTGAGACAATGGAGATCTGCATCAAGGTGCCATCATCTTTCAATGATCAATGGGGACTCCAAGTTTGAGGCTCCCATCAATGAAGAGGCTACACCAGCATGGTTGCACAATCCGAAACTGTCACCTCTGTGCACTGCACTCTTACCTTCGTCTGACGCTCCAGCCTCTCCACGCCCGGTTGCATGGGGAGCGGCCGGCTCTCCAGTTCGAGGGTGTCCTGTTCGAACCTGGTGAGCTGCAGCAGGCTGAGTGGGCCTCTGCCTGTCCGTGACCTCTCAAATTGGTTATGCCTCTTCTTCTCCTGAAAGGGCAGAGGAGCATTGATTAGTCCACATTCTACCTGCAGCGCCATTGCAGCCTGGCCACCCCAGCTGAGGAACATCCCCAGGGCACATCAGAGTCATGGCCCTCGAGCCACAAGGCCCTCAGTCTAAGCAGCCAGGGCTCACCCCCTTGGCCAGCTCCAGTGTCATTGATAGTTGCCACTCACACTCTAGCACCCCTGAGATCCACAGGGATGTGGCCACACCTTAACTCTTCTGCACACTGGTCATGCCAACACCGGTACCCACCCTTCCTGAGCGCAGCAGGTCATTGAATCGCTTCCGGCACTGCACCCATGTGCGTTGCACCATGTCATGTCTGCTCACCTGGGCTGCCACCTCCTCCCATGCCCTCTTGTTGAGGTGCGGTGACCCCCTCCTCCCATCCCTGGGGACAAGGGTGTCCCCCTTGGCAGCCACTTCCTCCAGGAGGACCGCGAGGCGCTCATCCGAAAAGCCCGAGTGCCCACCTGACCTGCCCTCCCGCCTGGCATCTCCAGCCGAACTCGACTCCATCACTTTGCTACCTCAGAACAGAAAGTTATCCCGTGGGAGCCTCCCAGGGGCTGCCTGGGCCATTTTTAAACTGCCATTGGCCCCACCCTCACCGCCCCCCCTACCCCTTCCCGACCAGTGAGGAGCCGTGTTTCATGCTGGACGGGCCTTAATTAGCTTGCCGGCGTGGAATCACGGTAGGGTGCCAATTGTGGGTGGCAGCCCATTTCCCAGCTGTTCCCGTGCCTGCCAATCCCACATGCCCGCCAAGGGTAAAATTCAGGCTATGGAGTCAGTTAACATCCTTTAGCTTCAGAGAGAGAGCTGATAGAGACAGATTCATACACTAGATGATTAGAACAGCTGTGCTTTCTTATGGTTAAACATTAAGTTCCAAAACAATCATTCATTCTTTAAATAAGGCTTGTTGATACAGCTGTAGTGAATAAGGGAAACACTACTTATGAAACCTTGAAACACTTCTTTTCAAATTCAGTCACTTGGGATGTGCACTTCCTTCTTCCCTTGCACTTTAACACTTCAATAGCTATATGTAAACAGCATAGCATTCGAACTTTCAAATGCCATGAACCATAATTTGCTGCAGCAGGGCATCGAAGGGAGTATGTGGTTAGTTAGACTTACCTTTGCATGTTGAGGATATTTTTAAAAACAGTTTTGCATGGTGAGTTGTTGCACATGTGAGCTGATATCATGGCAGTGAGAGTAACCGGGCAGCTGAGTGAACAGGACAACCAGCAAGGTGTCTCCTTTACCAATCTGATAGAAGAATTGGCAAATATACAGCACAAGGACTGAGAAGGAGAAAGAGGTCCGCTTTTTAAGACAGAGATGAGGAGAATTTTTTCCTCTCAGAGGGTCATCAGTGTAGAGCAAACAGTTAATGGCTATGTTAATTAGGCAATGATGTTAATGGTGATGTAAGCATGACATCAGGCTCAGGTGATCAAAAGACCCCAAGGGAGCCAGAGAACAAGTGCCATAGTCTTGGGTGTAAATAGTGTAAATAAATAATTTTAACAAAAACTAAATACTGACTATTCCCAAGTCAATCCTAGGGTGAGTGAAACTTCATTGAGCCAGAAGACAACACAAGTAAAGGGCGACAAGCCAAGCTAGTCAGTCTGTGGAATTCTCTGTCCCACAAAGCAGTGTAGGCTGGATCATTGAATTTATCCAAGGCAGAGTTAGACAGATTTTTGATAGATATGGAAGTGCAGGGTTATGGGGCAGGATGGGGTGGGGTGGTGAGAAACAGGAAAGTGGAATTGAGACCACAATCAGATCAACCATGATCTTATTGAATAGCAGAGCAGGCTTGAAGGGCTGAGTGGCCTAGTCCTGCTTCTAAGCCCATTGTTCCAATGAGTGTGAATCAGAGTGGGTGAATTCAATGC
This sequence comes from Carcharodon carcharias, assembly GCF_017639515.1. Classification (NCBI taxonomy): domain Eukaryota; kingdom Metazoa; phylum Chordata; class Chondrichthyes; order Lamniformes; family Lamnidae; genus Carcharodon; species Carcharodon carcharias. Next base: position 9,438,152 of record NC_054492.1, on the reverse strand, counting down.
CAAATCAGATACCAAAAGAGAAACAAGGGGAGGGAAACAGTGATAAGATTAAGGGAGAGAGAAAAAAAGAGTTGGAAAGAAAAATTAAAACATAATTAATGTTTTTTTAAATCCCCAACAATTAAAACCCGAAGGAATGAGACTCCTCCCTTGTAATAATTAATTTTTAGTGTCACATAGGTTGATTGGTTGTGAGTAACAATTGCCACATTGTTGAAAAGGGTACTTAGACTGTAACAGATCATTTTCTGTGGTAAGGTTAGTTCATATCTACTGTGAAATTACAGCAACACCACATGACGCTGAAGCAGCCAGTGAGATGGTGATTTTGCGGAGCTAACGATGAAGCAACAACATTGGAAGAGCAATGTGAATATTTGACTTAAACTGCGCACCTACCACTTGCCTGAATTTGTTGTACCATGTAGATATAATTCATGGGCGCATCATTCACCCACTCTGATTCACACTCACTGGAACATGGGCTTAGAAGCAGGACTAGGCCATTCAGCCCTTCAAGCCTGCTCTGCTATTCAATAAGATCATGCTTGATCTGATTGTGGGCTCAATTCCATTTTCTTGTCTGCACCACCCCACCCCATCCCAACCTATAACCCTGCATTCCATATCTATCAAAAATCTGTCTAACTCTGCCTTGGATAAATTCAATGATCCAGCCTCCACTGCTTTGTGGGAAAGAGAATTCCACAGACTGACTAGCTTGGCTTGTCGCCCTTTACTTGTGTTGTCTTCTGGCTCAATGAAGTTTCACTCGCCCTAGGATTAACTTGGGAATAGTCAGTATTTAGTTTTTGTTAAAATTATTTATTTACACTCTTCAGTTATGTGTTAATTTTAACATAACATGTGTGTACATCATAGGAGTTGTTGTCATGCAAACTGTATTTAGTTACTTAGTGTCAGAATATAATTTAATATAATTTAATAATATAATTATTTATTTTTTTTTAATTAATTCATGGGAATGAATAATGCTGGCTGGGCCAGCACTATTGCCCATCCCTAGTTGCCCTTGAGAAGCCGGTGGTGAGCTGCCTTCTTGAATCACTGCAGTCCATGTGCTGTTAGGGAGTTCCCAGATTTTAACCCAGTGACAGTGAAGGAAAGGCGATATATTTCCAAGTCAGGATGGTGAGGGACTTGGAGGCAATTTCCAGGTGATAATATTTCCATCTATCTGCTGCCTTTGTCCTTCTAGATGGTAGTGGTTCTGGGTTTGGAAGGTGCTGTCTAAGGAGCCTTGGTGAATTCCTGCAGTGCATCTTGTAGATGGTACTGCTGCTACTGTGCGTCAGTGGTGGAGGGAGTGAATTTTTGTGGATGTGGTGCCAATCAAGTGGGCTGCTGTCAAGCTTCTTGAGTGTTGTGGGAGCTGCACTCATCCAGGCAAGTGGGTAGATTTCCATCACACTCTTGACTTGTGCCTTGTAGATAGTGGACAGGCTTTGGGGAGTCAGGAGGTGAGTTACTCGTCACAGCTTTCCTAGCCTCTGACCTGCTCTTGTAGCCACAGTATTAATATGGCTAGTCCAGTTCAGTTTCTGGTCAATGGTGTTGATAGTAGTGGATTCAGTGATGGAAGTGCCATTTGACATCAAGGGCGATGGTTAGATTCCCTCTTGTTGGAGGTGATCATTGCCTGACACATGCGTGGCACGAGTGTTGCTTGCCACTTGTCAGCCCAAGCCTGGATATTGTCCAGGTCTTGCAATATTTGGACATGGACTGCTTCAGGATCTGAGGAGTCACGAATGGTGCTGAACATTGTGCAATCATCAGCGAACGTCCCCACTCCTGAACTTATGATGGAAAGAAGGTCATTGATAAAGTAGCTAAAGATGGTCAGACCAAGGACACTACCCTGAGGAACTCCTGCAGTGATGTCCTGAGCTGGGATGACTGACCTCCAACAACTACAACCATCTTCCTTTGTGCTAGGTATGACTCCAACCAGTGGAGAGTTTTCCCCCTGATTCCCATTGATTCCAGTTTTGCTAGGGCTCCTTGATGCCACACTCGGTCAAATGCTGCCTTAATGTCAAGGGCAGTCACTCTCACCTTACCTCAGGAGTTCAGCTTCTTTGTCCATGTTTGAATCAAGGCTGTAATGAGGTCAGGAGCTGAGTGGCCCTGGCGGAACCCAAACTGAGCATCAGTGAGCGGGTTATTGCTAAGCAGGTGCCGTTTGATAGGACTGTTGATGACCCCTTCCGTTACTTTACCGATGATCAAGAGAAGACTGATGGGGCGGTAATTGGCTGTGTTGGATTTATCCTGCTTTTTGTGTGCAGGACATACCTGGGCAATTTTCCACATAGCCAGGTAGATGCCAGTGTTGTGGCTGTACTGGAACAGCTTGGCTAGGGACGCGGCAAGTTCTGGAGCACAAGTACTATTGCTGGTATATTGTCAGGGCTCTTAGCCTTTGCACTATGGCCTTCAGCCATTTCTTGATATCACGTGGAATGAACTGAATTGGCTGAAGACTGGCATCTGTGATGCTGGCGATCTCCAGAGGAGACCGAGATGGATCATCCACTCAGCACTTCTGGTTGAAGATTGCAGCAAATGCTTGATCCTTATCTTTTGCACTGATGAGGTGATCATTGCCTGACACATGCGTGGCACGAGTGTTGCTTGCCACTTGTCAGCCCAAGCCTGGATATTGTCCAGGTCTTGCAATATTTGGACGTGGACTGCTTCAGGATCTGAGGAGTCACGAATGGTGCTGAACATTGTGCAATCATCAGCGAATGTCCCCACACCTGAACTTATGATGGAAAGAAGGTCATTGATAAAGTAGCTAAAGATGGTCAGACCAAGGACACTACCCCATCATTGAGGATGCGGATATTTGTGGAGCTCCCTCCTCCAGTGAGTTGGTTAATTGCCCACCACCATTCACGACTGGGTATGGCAAGACTGCAGAGCTTAGATCTGATCTGTTGGTTGTGGGATTGCTCAGCTCCGTCTATCACTTGCTGCTTATACTGTTTGGCATGCAAGTAGTCCTGTTTTATAGCTTCACCAGGTTGACACCTCATTTTTAGGTGTGCCTGGTGCTGCTCCTGGCGTGCCCTCCTGCACTCTTCGTTGATCCCCTGGCTTGATGGTAATGGTAGAGTGGGGGATATGCCGGGTCATGAGGTTACAGATTGTGTTTGAGTACAATTCTGCTGCTGCTGCTGTTGGCCCACAGCACCTCATGGATGCCCGTCTTGAGTTGCTGGATCTGTTCGAAATCTATCCCATTTAGCACGGTGGTAGTGCCACACAACACGATGGAGGGTATCCTCAATGTGAAGGCGGGACTTTGTCTCCACAATGACTGAGCGGTGGTCACCCCTACTCTTACTGTCATGGACAGATGCATCTGCAGCAGGCAAGTCGGTGAGGATAAGGTCAAGTATGTTTTTCCCTCGTATTGGTTCCCTCACCACCTGCCCAGTCCTGCAGCTATGACTCGGCCAGCTGGTGATTGGCATTGAAGTTCCCCACCCAGAGTACATTCTGCCCCCTTGCCACCCTCAGTGCTTCCTTCAAGTGGTGTTCAACATGGAGGATTCATCAGCTGTGGGAAGGCAGGACATGGTAATCAGCAGGAGGTTTCCTTGCTCATGTTTAACATGGTGTATTGAGACTTCATGGGGTCCAGGGCCGATGTTGAGGGCTTTCAAGGCAACTCCCTCCGGACTGTAAACCACAGTATCACTGCTGCTGGGTCTGTCCCGCTGGTGGGATGGGACATACACCATCTGCCACAGCGAGATTCGCACTTGGGTCCTCAGAGCATTTCCCTGGGCTTCTGGGTTACTAGTCCAGCAACAATACCAGTACACCATCGCCTCCCCTGAGAGCAAATGAAATAAACAATTTCTGTATTGTCTCAGAATTATTTTCCCCAAATTCTTCTCTGCAATGTGGAAAGACCCAGATACTAACACCTTTAGTTCTGAAAATTTGAATATCCTGGAGTTTTTTAAGCATGTGAAAAAAAAATCAATTAAAAAAAATAATTAAATTAAATTAATAAAATAAGTTCAATTAATAAAAATCAAAAAGGAAGCAAATTAAAGAAATTGATTAAAAAAACAGAGGTTTAAGATCCTAGCTGAAAAAGTCAAAATAAGTTCCCACAGCATGACAATGTGATATTTCATGGGCTCTATATGACATAGCTGACTCATTGGAAAACTACAGGCAACATATTATGACCATCATTATTCCGACTACATTGGCCCCTTGCAGATGAGCCCTGTCAAAAGCATGAGCCTCACTAAGTTTTCTTTTGCATATAAATTTACCAACAATGAAAGTTTCTTTTCAACTTTTCCTTGATAGACCCATTGCAATACTTCATGTGAAGTCAACCCAATTTTGAGTTAGCAGCTCACACGTTCACTGGTGTTGGCCGCAGCTCAGTGGTGGCACTCTCAAGCCCCACTCCAGAGAACTTAGCCACCTAATTCAGGCTGGCACTCCGGTGATGTCCTGAGGGAATGCAGCACTGTCGGAGGTGCTGCCTTTCAGATGTCCAGCAAAGTCTTCCCTCTCATGGGAACATGAAAGACCCCATGGAACTATTTGAAGAAGAGCAAAAGATTTCTCCCCGGTGTCCTGGCAATGTTTATCCCTCAACCAACATCACTAAAATACATTATCGGCTCATTATCTCTCTGCTGTCAGTGGCAGCTTGCTGTATGTAAACTGGCTACCACAGTTCCTGCGTTATATGAGTGACTACACTGCATTAGTACTTAATTGGCTGTAAAGAACTTTGGAACCATATGAAGTTGTGAAAGCCATGGTAGAAATGTAGAAATGTAAGTCTTTCAAATGCACTCCTTAGTATTTAGCACCTCCAGCTGTGCATTTAAGGAGTATGTATTCAGTGTGTTCTCTGCTTGCTCCCAATCCTGACATGTTAATACACCTAGGCCACACCTCGGCTTGTGGTATCTTATTACTGCTGCCCACTTTCCTGTGCAGGGAGGGGGTAAAGGAAAGTTGAAGTCTCCCAAGTGTGGCCTCACTGAGTATCTGATCTGTGCTATTTCAGTTGATTTACACAGATTTATGCCACGTCTCTGTGTTTCCTCTGGACAATTGCATCTGCAGCTGTTGAAATGAAAAGTATTTTTTCCCTTCTTTGTATCACCTTCTGGATCGGAAAGTCCATTTGTTGATGCACAAAATTGTTGCTTTGAGTTTTTCTCAGGGACATATTAAAAAGCACATTTTAAATACTCTGTGTATGTGTGTAGAGTTTTACTGCTGCAGTAGATATTTCATCTACACACGTCAAGCTGCTCAGAGTTGTTCATGCACTGATGGAGGTGCCATCTTTTCGGTGAGACATTAAACAGAGGGGCTGTCTGCCCTTTCAGGCGGGTGTGAAAGATCCCATGGCATTATTCAAAGATGAGCAGGGGAGTTGACCCTGGTGTCTTGCCCAGTAATTACCTCGCAACCAGATGATCATCTATTTTATTGGTGTGTGTGGGATCTTGCCGTGCGCAAATTGGCTGCTGCACTTCCCACGTTACAACAGCGACTACACTTCAAAGGTACTCAGTTGATTGTTAAGTGTTGTGGGATGTCCAGAGGTCATGAAAGGTGCTATACAAACCGAGTCTTTCTATCTCGATTAAAGGACAATCACATGATGTGAGTTTTCATGTTTACATGTTAAGCACACAGAACGGGAACATGCCCACTTTGTTTTCTTTGGAAGCTTGCAGCAGAGTGAGTTGTAGCTGGTGTGATGGTTTCCAGTTCAGTGAGCTGAAGGTATCCATCAGTTTCTGCTCACCCAATTTGTTTTGCAAGATTCGTCGAGATGCAAATCTAGAAATGAACTAACTTTGGGGATGGTTTTTGACTCCTGTTCACCCCCCAAACTACCCTTTCCCAGCGTGGACAGGGCAGGGGCAAGGCAAAAAATTACCACTAATGGACCACCCGAGGCCCACTCAATATCTTTTCAAGGAGCCTCAATTTAAGTGGCCAGCACTCACACTGGAAACAGCAGGAACTCATTAATTTTTTAAAATCTATGCTCTGTGACATATTTTGGCCACCCCCTTGGCATGTGGGCACTGCGTCCAGTTTAACTAAACCTTAAGAGTGAGCATAGAATCTTGACTTCTCTGTCCTTTCAAACTGCTCCCAAAAGTCCACTCCAAAATCTTTGACTGTTGTCGTCTCCCAAACTCATGCTTGCTCACAATTCCCTGTTTCAATCTCTCTGATCAGGTTTCCACCTCTGCCACAGTGCTGAAACAACCCTTATCAAAATCATAATGGCATTCCATTTGACTGTGACCATAGTAAACTATCCCTCCTCATCCTTCGCAACCAATATGCAGCCTTTGACACAGTTAACAACACCATTCTCCTTAAATCCTCTCCTCCATTGTCTAGTCAGATAATCTCTTCCTACTCCTGCAGCAGTGCCTCTGGAGTGCCCTTTCTATTTCTCATCAGCACCATCCAAAATTATGGCTCACGTTCCACCCAATTCTATTCCACCATTGCCTTTCTTGACCTCTCCACTGCCATTGTGTGGTCAGACTGTATGTCCGACATCTGACCCTGGATAATGCTCACTTTCCTAAAAGTAAATATTGGAAAGACCATAATAAATTTGGTTCCCTCGCTTCTAATTCCATCCCCTTCCTTGGCCAATATCTGAGGCTGAACAAGACCCTTCACAACCTCAATGTCCTATTTGACTCCAAAATGAGCTCATGACTCCATAACCCCTCCATTACAAAGACTGCCTACCATCAAGCTCCATAACATCACCTGTCTCTGGCCCTACCTCAGCACATCTACTGTTGAAAGGTTCATCATTGGCTTTGTTACCTCCAAATTATGCCAGTGTTGCCATGGTTGGTTTCCCACCCTCCACAAATTTCAACTCATCCTGCCACATTTCAATTCAACTCTGCTGCCACATATTCGAACTCACACCAAATCCCATTAGCCCACCATTCCATGTGCGCTATTCTACATTGATACCTGGTCAAGCAATGCTTTGATTTACAAATTCTCATGATCACGTTGAATTTCTCTTTCACTTACCTGAAAAGGCAGTGTTACAGTCTCCACGGAGTCTTTTTAAAAGATTTCAACTTCCAGTTAATAGCTGAAAGAATTGTAGGCTATCCTCTTCCTTGGATCAGCTACTTAACCCTTGTGGTTCAGGGGCCCACCCTGGATATCAATGACTCAATGTACACTTTACTTGCTTTAAAAGCAACACTTTTATTACCTAAATCCCTTAGCATGTAAATCAATATCACTATAAAAATACTGATACAAATGTCTGCCAACATATACTCACAACCTGGTTGCTTGGTTTCTTGAGAGACAGGCAAGATCGAGTAGTTGAATCATCCTGTTCATTACCTCACGTTGATAGCTGACCAGGCTACCTCTCTTCTGACTGCAGCCACGAGTGTCCTGCACATCTGGTTCTTAAACCTTTCTGTCAGACCTACATACCACATTTGCAGTGATGTCGCTTTCTCATTGGCACAGTGCTTTCAGCCTCAAGTTACCCCCCTCCAATGAGATGATGAGTCCTTGCAGCCATCACATTTGCCCGCAACCTGATTGCAGCATACGAACTACACTGGGCTGGTCTTTTGTTCCAGGGCTCTGTGTGTGTAGGTGCAGTTTGACTAGTTTCTGCCTACATGTCTGGGCATGTTCTCTGTCTTCTGGTCATTTTCTGTCCTCAACCTAACCCTCTTCCTATCAGCTGTCAGGCCACCAAGCAACCATTTTGTGTTGTACTAAAAATACAATGTTCAATCTCTAATACTACATTTGATATGACTTCTACAAAGAAAACCAGCACATAAATCATTTCAAAAATGTGGATCAAAGAAACAAGCTACAAAAATATCAATGTCAAAATAACAATATCTCGAAAAATATCAATATCAAAATGTCAATACCTGTACTAGCAAATGCTCGGCAAGTTCTAATCTGACAATTCCATCATGATCTTGTTACATTTCTATGTAGCAAAAGTCAGTGGTTGAGTTACAGATATTATTTTCTTCATTTACTGACAACTGAACCACACTGTCTGGTGTATAACAATAGTGTATAGGTTGCTGTTGCCAGGCTTATTAACACTTTTGTGCCCACAGAATGACACGATATGGTTTCATATTTGAAAACTTTTACTGAAACAAATGACTAATAAAAACTACTGAATAAACCCTTTTTTTAGTAGGCAAATTTCACCTTAAACCATAGAAAAGAGCATTTCCCCTCTTATAATTATCACACATTGCACTCTCCGTGGAATTAGAGTCCTTATAGCAAAAGGTCCACAGTTGCTTTCAGCTTCCAATGGGTTCGCATTTTTCTGTTTTTCCAAGTAATAACTTTGAGTGACCGCCTCCCCTTTCCTTAGTTTTCAGAGTTTCCTAAATCCACTACCAACAGTCTAACTCAACAATTCCACCTCTTTGGCCACACCGGGACACATTTCCTGGAATCCTTAGATAGCTACAGGATCCATCTCATCAGCTAGAGACCATCTCGCTCCCACATCTGGCTGTGATAATTTGCAGGCTGAGCAGCCTTTTCTCTCTGCTGACCGCACAAAAACCACTGTCTGCTGTTCATTGATTTTTAGGGAAGGCTGCAACCTGATCTCAAAAATGGCTTCCTCTGCACTCTTCTCCACAGCAACATGAAACACATTAGCCTTTCATCCAGGTAGAAATGCTGATTTGCCAATCTTGACCCAAATCTCTTTCAACTCAGAAGCAACTGGACAGTATATAGTCAAACTGTTTAAAACCCAACACTTCCAACAACTTCCTGGGACTTTACAGGAGACTCTGATTCTACCCATTGTGAACTCACAGACTGCTACCATTGTCTTCAACCATGAAGACTTACACCATAACTCCATCAACGTAATCTGCACTTCCCCTCAATCTTTAACCATCCCAAGCATTCTTGTTAAGCAGTCTTCAGAACAGGTCACATGACCTTCTCCGCCTTACTTTAATGGTAGCTGTCAGCACTAACAGGGTGCAGTCCGGCAGCTCCTCTACAGAGCTCACCCAGCAGGAACACCTTAGAAGGAGGTGAGGAAGCTGTTGACAGCTGTGAGGGTTTCTGGAGAGACCAGAAGGACGTAGCAAGGATTTTATAGGACAGGAAGAGCATTGCCCATCCATCTGCCTCCACAAAACTTCCTTTACAAGACTGGATGATTGTTTCCCACACAATGCGGAGCTGTGACCCCCCATTTGATCTGACATCAAGGTCCGGACTCAAAGAATAACATCCTGCCCCCTATCCCTGTTACCTTTCTTGCTCTACTACCCTCTCAGAACTCTGTGTTCCTCCAAATTTGTCCTCTTGTACATCCCCACTCCCTTTGATCCACTTTTATTGGTCATGGATTCAGCTGTTTATCTCCTAAGTTCTGGAATTCCCTCCCTAAATATCTCTATATCACTACATCCTCTAATCTTTAAAAACACTGCTTAAAGCTTAACCTTTTAAACTAAGCTACCCATCCAAATATTTCATCCCTTGGCTTGGTATCAATTTTTGTCTGATAAAGGTGCTATATAAATGCATGTTGTTGATTTTGTTGTTATTTTTGTAGTGGTCCTTGAAGGCACTAGTGGAGGCCCAGGCAGAAAATGGTCTTGTAAAGGGAGTTTTGTGGAGACAGATGGATCGGGAATGCTCTTCCTGCCCCTTAAAATCCTTGCTACATCCTTCTGGTCTCTCCAGAAACACTCACAGCTGTCAACAGCTTCCTCACCTCCTTCCAAGGTGTTTGAGCTGGCTCAGCTCTGTAGACGAGCTGCTGGACTGCACCCTGTTAGTGCTGACAGCTGCCAACATTATTATAGTGAGGCTCTTTCACTAAATTAGGCGTCTCCCCAAGAGGGTACCGGGTCGATCTCATCAGGGACGGTCTGTCTTAACACCCGTCCAACTTGGAAGTCATCTCATGGTGCTAAATTGTAAAGGACTAGACAGTAAAATCACATGGAACAATATAAAATCACACAAGACTAAACTGTAAAGTCACACAAGACAATACAATAAAATCACATGGGCTGAATGTAAAATCAAATGGAACCATCTTGTAAAATCATACAGGACTATCTTCATGAAAATCTTATTTTCTCTTTAAGCAGCTCTTCAAAGTTGATATTAAAATCAGATTTCTTGAAAGGTCACTGCATTGGAGAATGGGTTTTGCAGGTTTATAAATATTTTTTCAGCTTAGGCTGAGTTTGAGAAGTATCACATCAAGTGAAGCAGCGCCTCAAAAATTAGAACCATCAAATGCTTTGGGTTTATTTCTTTGAGTTTATAAATAGATGTTTAGGTCACTGAATAGGAAAGAATGTAAAAAATAAAACCCTTGTGCTATAAAGCTGAAGATTAGCATACTCTGAAGGTTGAATAATTTAATGCCCTAACTTCCGAGCTCCCCAGCGTCGGATTGGGAGCATCCCAATGATGTGCTGGGGAACCCCTCTGGGAAGTTCCCAGGTGAGAGTTTGCATGGCAATTACCCAGAAGTGCACCCTTACTCTGGACAATTGCGCTGCGCTGGGAACCATCCGAAAATGCGATTTAAATCGCAAATTTTGGATGGTTCCGCCAGGGTTACATCAATAGTTACCTAGAGGAAGTTAGAAGAATTAAAACCTTTTCTAACTTCTTGGTATTGATTGTAAAGACCCAGACCGACCCCCCTACAGGATGCACCCCCCCCCATCCCCCCAAACCCCCCGATGTCTGACCCCCTCCATGCCTACTGAATGTCCAACCTCCTCACACCCCCGAATATCCGGCTCCCCCCGACACCCCCCGAATGTCCAACCACCCCACCCCCTCCTGACGGCCGAAACCCTACCCCCATCCCCACCCAACCTCTAAAGACCCCCATCCCCCAAACCCTCTCCACCTACCTTCTCCCTGGCCTGTCAATTTGATTCGGACTTTAAATTTACCTGCTTTCCGGCAGCTAGTGCCATAAAAAAGGGGATGTGTCCTCCTTCAATTCGAGGAAGATGGACTGCAACACTGGGCTTCGGAGACAGCTGTGCTGTCTGGACCTCTCCTGAGACGGAAGGTCAGATGAGACAGGCATGGAAAAGATTTGGCCTAGGTAAGCGGGCATGGAGTGGCAACCTGGCGCTGATTGCCACACTGAGTAAGTTACGGCCCAATATATTTTTGAGCATCCGCTGGATTGATACTGTATTCCACCTGAATCCCGAAGACCCAAATTGGTTACACTTCCTGCAAATTGAATGTTATACAAGCGCATCACAACGAATTTCAATTAATCGGCTTATTTAGCTCAGATCAAATTAGTTTTCTTCATGAAAGCTGGATTTATATTAATCAATAAAAAGAAGACTTTGAAATCTTATCCCACCTCTGCCACCCGAAGACTGATGATCTGGCTGTCGAGATGATAGTGATTGTTCATGCTTCTCTTCCTCTGGGAAAGGGGCCATCTCCAGAATAACCGCTCCCATCCTTTCAGCATTTTAAAGCTTCTATCATATAACCCCGTAATTGTTGTTGTCAGGAGCAAGTCCCTGAATTACACTTTTTCCTAAGATCTCCTCACAGACAAAACCCTGTGTTACAATGCACTGAGATCTATTCACTGACAAAGGAGGCAATAGGGGTATTAACAGAGAAAATAACAAAATATGTTTATTGGGTCATTTGGCTTCTGTTTCTGGCATTTTAGATCCCCATAATAAAAAAATCAAAATGCAAAGATTTTACTCAGCACTCCTGGAATTTGTTTTTAGATAGTTGAATAACTCATTCACTTTGTTGCCAGAATTCTTTGCATCTAATGCATCACACTGACACGCTTTATGTGGTCAGTGTGCTGGGGGATGCAACGTTTTACAGTCGAGCACCATTCACTGCCTTGCGACCAGACAGATTGTGTGCCCGTGGAGCAGGAAGGCACAGTTCATGAAATACATCTTGTTAAGAACTCGCACAAAGAGCTAGTAAAACTTAATGACAAGTTTGATTGACAACTGCATTCCGGTGTATCCCTGAACAAACAGAAAGCTCACACAACAATGGACAATGGATATTCTCCTGTGATGAGAACTTAATCAAGGCAAGCTCAAGTGTTTGTTGATTGGCAAAGAAGGAGGTGTGGACCAAATTTCTCAGCTTACATTGCAGACCGACTACTGTTACAATAAGAAATGGCTATTGTAAAATCACATGGAGTTATAGTCATTTTATAGTCACACAGGTCAATACTACAAAATCACATGGGACAATGGAATGAAACGTAAAATCGCTTGGGACTATATTGTAAAAACACACAGGACTAAACTAAAATCACACGGTTAATACTGCAAAATTAGACAAGCCAATTCTGTAAAATCGCATGGGACCATAGTGTAAAATCACATGTAGTTTTACAATCAAATCACATTAAGCATAATTTAAAAAGGAATAGGGTGCATTTAAAAAGGAGCAATATAAATGATATGGACGTTTGGATTTCCAGAAGATTTTCCAAGCATTGGCACAGGCACTGGAACACAAAAGGGTTATTCCTGTGCTGTAATTTTCATCACTCCATGAAAACGTTCCCTTATTGTGTCTGAGCTCAGGGGATGGTTCAGAAATGTTGGGAGAACTCGGTGTAGTGTTCAATTGTTTAATTGTTCTATGTTTGATTATGTTAGTTTGGAAACTTATCCATGCACACTGTTCTTTATTGGTTAACCCAGGGTGTTAACTCAAAGCTAAGTAAACAGACATCGCAGAAAAGTCTAGAAGCTAGAGCTGGAATAATTATGTGCACAGGTATTTTGTGATTGCAGGGATATCCTTAAAGACAGTGTAAATAAACTTGTTGCACACTTAGAAACTAGTGTCATATCTGCAACATGTTGAACTGATTTTAAGGTAATGGACCTGTTGAGAAGTGCCCCAAACACTGAACCCAATGCCCTATAGGTGACCTCCTGGTGTAGGTCAGGTTGGTCTGTCCCATCTGCTTTTGAAGTCCAAGTACAGATCAATGCTGACTGAAGTTCCCAGTTCTCAATTCTCAATTTCACACAGGACCAGAGTTTGAGGATAGGGAGAGAAACAGAACCCATTAAAAGTAGCATGGACTGGGCAGCCTGATTGCAAATTGTGTAGTTCAAGGGGGATTTGGGGTGATTATGAGCAAGTTATAGGATTGTGGCTGTTTGAAAGTGCGATATCAGGATACTAAACCTACTACAAGTTACTATAGACTATCAATGAGCTATTGCCTTTCTGTTGATTAGGAAAGGAACCTGGTTTTACTATTGTTTTTGGTGTGATTTCAGTAACTGTTAGTTATTGGTGGAATCAAAGTTACTCCCACCCTGTTTTCCCCATTGTGATCATCCACCCTGAATCTCCCCTCTTCCCCTGCCCTCCCCCACCCCAAGTGTTGTATATTTTATAGGTCTCAGAGCAATGCAGACATGACGCTAGTTTCTAAGTGTGCAACAGGTTTATTTACAGTGTCTTTAAGGATATCCCTGCAATCACAAAATACCTGTGCACATATTTATCCCAGCTCTAGCTTCTAGGCCTTTCTGCGGTGTCTGTTTACTTAGCTTTGAGTCAACACCCCGACTTAACCAATCAAGAACAGTGGGCATGGATAAGTTTCCAAACTAAAATAATCAAACATAGAACAATTAAACAATTGAACACCACACTGAGTTCTCCCTCTTTCCCCACCCTGATTGTCTCCCCTTTCCCTACCCTGAGTTTCCTCCCTTCCCAGCCATCAATTTTCCTTTACCTTCTAATTCCCTAATTCTTGGAATGTCAGATGCTGATATGAAACCATGAAATTTCAGGAGACCCAACCTTTATTAAAGTGCTTACAATGTGTTATAATCCTAGGCCAGGCCCCCAAGTCCTTGGTCAGATTCAGTTAGGGACCAATAACATTTTGTTTAGAGTAGATAACGTTTGAGATTAGAGACACTTGCTCAGCAAATAAAGCCATGAGTTTACATGGGTTTTCAACAAGCAAAAATAAACTTTACTATACAAGGCCAGAAAGATAAAACAATTTACAATATCTATCTTATATTCTAACATTCAGGGTTAATATGAGGTACACATGAATCAACAGGCAAACTGTGGTTGAACACAGCACACTGCACAATAAATGACAGATGCGACTAAAACAGATTCCATGGATTTCTCAACAACCCATCCAGACATCAGTAATACTTTGATTTCAACCGATCTCACTGAAACTTTGTCTCTCTCAGGAAGAATTCCAGTCTTCCCCTTCGAAGATCTCACCTTGGGGAATTCTCTCCAAAGGTCACTCCAACTTTAACAGTATTAACAAAGGCCCACCTCATGGGGTTTCATTCCTCTTCCATTCCACTGGATTCCTGAGCCTATATTCAAACACTAACTCATAAGCACAATTTGAGCTCTTTGGTCGTGCCAAGCAGAACATTACTGCTCCAAAGAGGTACCATTTCCTTAATAGCTTGCAGCTTGAAGTCATCAACCTTTGGCTGCCTTTTCACTTAGAGTCTGCTCCTTGCAGCCCTTTTTCTGTTTGGAGCCTGTTTCTCTGCTCTCTCTTTTTCCTTAACTTAACTAGGACCTGTTCCTGTCCCCTATCTCTGTCTCCTGTATGGGACTTCCTTTTGGTACCTCTCCCTGCCCCATCTCCCTGTACCCTGTCTGGGACACAAGTCTTCCATGGTGCTTTGTTCCTGGTTACTTGACCCGGGCTTATTGTGCCTTTTTGTTCCGTCTTTCTTCATGCACAGGCACGTTAGGCCTGTCCTGGGTCCAAACAACTTAAAAATGCAGATCTACTGAGTTGCGCATGTGCAACCCGCTTCTGGTCTGAGCATGCCCAGGGAGTTGAAGGTTTGTCGGGACTTAGCGTTCGCAACCTCCACACTCAACATTAAGATAAATTTGAGTTCCACAACCAATGGCATTGACAGTCATTATATAAACAGGCACATGATATGATGTTGTGTGATCAGCCTTCCAGAAACATCTCCAACCAGAGTTTGCAACCCTAAATGCTACCATTGAGCCAAAACTGATAATGCTACCATTGAGCCAAAACTGATAACGTTCTATTCTGCAACACTATGACTTTAACTAATACCTATTATAAAATCATGGTTTATTATATGTTGTAAATAACTGTCTTGCTCTGAAAATAGCCAAGAACTATGTGCAGATTTTTTTCAAATATCTTTACAAACTCTTACAGAGCTGAAACACCCATTTAAAGGAGAAATTTGCAGTGCTATGGAGAAGTAGCAGTGTGGTGGAACTAATTGGATAGCTCTTTTGGAGAGCCAGCACAGCCAAATGGCCTCCTTTGGTTTTAACAATTCTAAATTAAGATGACCTGAAATTCATCTTATTTAATTTCTCGGTGCATGTGTGTGTGTTGGGGTTGTGATGTAATCCACGGAATGCCTGTGCTTGTTCAGATCAAGGTGGGTAAGAGGTAAAATTTGTCTACCTACCTTATCTGCATGATTTTGATAGTTGGTGTGCCTCCAGCACTGGTCTCTCCTCTTAGTGCTGCTGCTCAGCTCTTCAGGCAGCAGGGGACCCAGCAGCATTGCTGCAGATCTTGTGGTACAGAGAGTGAGAATGGGGAGTTAAGAGTAGAGAGTAAAGAAATGGCGGATGAAATGAGGAAATATTTTGCTTCTGTCTTCACTATAGAGGATACAAAAAAAACCTCCAGTAATAGCTGTAAATCGGGAGGTGGAGAGGAGTGAGGAGCTTGGTGAAATTATAATCACTAAGGAAGCAGTACTGAGCAAACAGATGGAGCTGCAGGCTGATGAGTCTCCAGGTCAAGATGGATTTCCTCCTAGGGTCTAAAAAGAGGTTGCTGATGAAGTAATCAATGCATTGGTGTTAATTTTCTAAAATACCCTAGATTCTGGAAAGATTCCATCAGACTGTGAAGTAGCAAATATAATCCCTCTATTCAAGAAGGGAGGGAGACAGAAAACAGGAAACTATAGGCCAGTTAGATTGAAGCCTGTCATGGGGAAAGTGTTAGAGTCAATCATTAAAGAGGTTATAGCTGGGCACTTAGAAAAGGTCAGGGTAAGCGAAAAGAGTCAGCATGGTTTTGCGAAAGGGAAATCATGCTTAACCAACGTTTTAGAGTTCTTTGAAGGAGTAACATGTGTGGTGGATAGAGGGGAACCTGTGGACGTGTATACTTTGACTTGATAAGGTGTCACATCAAAGGTTATTGCAGAAAATAAAAGATCATATTCAATGGGGTAACATATTGGCATGGGTAGAAGATTGGCTGGCTGGCAGAAAACAGAGAGTATGAATAAATGGGTCTTTGTCTGATTGGCAGGATGTGATGAGTGGAGTCCCACAGGGGTATGTGTGGGAGCCTCAACATTTTATAATTTACATCAATGACTTAGATGAGGGGAGCAAAGGCATGGTAGCTAAATGTGCAGCCAACACAAAGATAGGTAGGAAAGTATGTTGTGAAGAAGACATTTTTACCTTTTTACCTTTGGCAGATGTGCGTGATCTACAGGCCCAGGACCTGCCGGGAAACAGGCCCCCACATGTGATCGGCCCACAACCGTGATTTCACACTGGCTGGCCGGGCGCTGGCGGAGGCCTGTTGGGCACTGGATCCAATGGTGACCCGGTGGGTGGTTTAAAAATGGCACCAGCAGCTCATCGAAGGCTGCTAGGGTAGAATATATCTTCAGCATTATGGAGACTGAAGCTATAGCCTCAACAGCAGCTCGAGACACCAGGTGAGAGGGCAGGTTGGGTGGGCACTCGGCAGCCCCCCCGGGTTTTCAGGTGAGTGCCTTGCGGCACTATTGAAGGAGGCAGCTGCCAGAAGGGACATCCTTGGTGCCAGACATGGAAGAAGGAGGCCACTGCACCTGACAAAAAAAGTTTGGGAGGAGGTGGCAGCGGAGGTCAGCAGCCATGACGCTGTGCGGCTCACATGAATGCAGTGCCGCAAGAGGCTCAACAACCTGCTGTGCTCGGGAAGGATGAGTACCGTGTCAGCATGGACCAATGTGGTGAAGTGTTAAGGGCTGACCATCCCCCTGTGGAGCTCAGGCGTGTTAGGGTCTGAGTGCCAACAGTCAATGATGCTGGAGCTGGCCAAGGGGGTGAGCCCTGGCTGCTTGGACTGAGTGCCTTGCGGCTCGAGTGTCACGACTCGGATGTGCCCTGTGAGGTGCTCCTCAGGTGGGGTTGGCCAGGCTGCAATGGTGCTGCAGGTGGAGAGTGGACTCATCAATGCTCTTCTGTCCTTTCAGGAGAAGACAACCCTTAAAAATATTGAGAGGTCACGGACAGGCGGAGGCTCCCAAAACTCCTAATCCTGACCAGGTTCAAGCAGGATGCCTTGGGGCTGGAGAGCAGCCACGCACCTCACTGAACCGGCCACAGAGAAGCTGGGGTGTCAGGCGAAGGTAAGATTGCAGTGCTTAGAGGTGAGAGTTTCAGATTGTGCAAACATTCTTCTGTAGTCTCATCATTGATGGGAGCCTCAAACCTGGAGTCCCCATTGATCATTGAAAGACGATGGCACCATGATGCAGATCTCCATTGTCTCACCAGGGTACCTGGCATGTACAGTGACAGTGTGGTGACTTTAACTAATGACATGTCCTTGTTCTCCCTTAGATTTGCCACCAAGCACCCAATTGCAGGACCCTGAAGAGCCACCCCTGACACCAGAGGACCACTAGGCTTCACATGCACCTGCTCTCTGACCTGGGCGCCAGAGCAGATACCAACACGTCGGTGGGCATTAGATCTCCGGCTACACATATCAGTGTACATTGGTGGAGGCACTTCTCACTCACGTGAAGTTGAGGCTGAGGCAGAGAGTGCCCAGGGTGCTGGCAGTCAAAGGACTGCTGGAGACTAGGACAATGCTCAGCCAAAGGCAGATGATGAGCCCCTGGATCCGTCCATTAGACGACAGATGCTGGATGTCCAGCAAGATGTGCAGGAGGCTCTGGTGGAGATCCATGAGGGTATGCGTGCCATGGTCTCCGTTGTGCAGGAGTCCATGCGAAGCATAAGCACCATGTGGACCCTCACCGCTGAGCTCACTGCCTCCTCCATTGAGAGAGTAATGACTCTCATGGAGATGCAGCTCCAGGGACAGAATGAGGGGTTCCTGGGGTTGTGCTCGGACCTGCAAGCCCTCACACAGGCAATGACCTCAGGTGGTCAGTGTCAGTGTGGGAGATGGATGAGGCACCCACTATCCCAGCTCAGTGCCCGTCCATCAATGGCAAGCAGGGAGGTCAGGAGCGACCTCACGTTGGCGCACGAGCTGTTTGTCATCTCTGGGGCTCCTCTCAGGGCACTCTGGATGAGGGCTGCAGCTCCTCCGCCCCTCTACCAGTGACCATGACACCTGATGAGGCTGCGGCGACTGGGGAGATGCCGGCCATGGCACTGGCTGCTCCCTCCCAGGCGGGGCCAGCATAGGCTCCACTGGCCAGAGGACAGCCGCCAAGGTCATCAAGGCCAACAAGACCCCAGAGTCAGTAGGCTGTCTCCAATGCCAAAATGCCAATGCCAGCGATGGAGAGGGCACTAAGACATTGTACTCAGAAAGGTAAGTTTAAAGCTCCATGAGCACAAGAAGGACTGGTCACAGGTGATCTTCATGTCTGTAATGTTTTGTTTAGTTTATTGGTGTGGAAATGAACACCAGAGATGGTAATGTTAATTTGTTTTGATTGTAAAAATTACATAAATTTTGTTTTTGTGATAATGGCCTGGATATGCTTCACTGTGTTTTTGGTGCCGGGTACCCCAGTATGTCATGCTGGATGTGAGTGGCTCTGAACTTTACTGCACAGGCACTGAGTGGATTTGAGTTCAAATGAAAGTGTCATTTCAGACATCCTGGATGGAGGTGGCAGCCCTGCTATGAGGTGGAAGCAGATCTTTGGCAGCCTTGCTGAATGAGTGTTGGATAAAGGCGTCACTGGTGTTCCTGCTTCCCTGAAGGATACTGAGGTCTGCCTCCATGCCCTCAGCGTTCTCCTCACTGTGCTCCTCTTCCGATTCACTACTGCACTCATCCTCTGTGGCCTGTGCAGCCGTGTCAACATCCTCTTCCTCCAGTGGATCCCCCCTTGCCAATACCAGATTGTGGAGAGAGCAGCATGCAACCACTATCAGTGACCCCCACTCGGGGGGGTATTGTGGTGCTCCCCCTGAACGGTTCAGGCATCAGAAGTGCACCTTCAGGAGACCTATGGTCCTCTCTATCACTGCCCTTCTGGACACATGACTCCAATTGTAACGCTGCTCTGCCTCTGTTCTTGGGTGGCGGAGAGGCATCATAAGCCACTTCTTCAATGGATAGCCCTTGTCACTCAGCAGCCTCCATCCAGTCAGGTTGGAGCACTGAAGAACCTCAGCACCTGGGAATGTCTCAGGATGTACACGTCATAGGCGTTGCTAGGGTACCTTGCACAGACTTGCGGAATCTGCACCCTGTGGTCAGACACTTTCTGCACGTTCATGGAGTTGAAGCCCTTCCTGTTGACGAAGGCGCCCGGCTGACCCGCTGGTGCCTTGATGGCTACATGTGTGCAGTTGATGGCACCCTGGACGCAAGGGAACCCAGCAACACTGCAAATCCTCTGGCTCGCTCAGCCTGGCTGGCCTCATTACCCACTTGCACAGAGCATCAGTCCCCAGCTTGATGCAACTTCTTCTTATTATGTCCACGGACAGTCTATACATGGCCCGGCCAGAACTGGACACATTTTTGCACCTTGTTGTTGATTTCAGCAAGATCTGCAACAGTGCAGGGTTCCTCTAGCAATAGGCATTGCAGGAGATGTTGCATAGTCTGTGGCTCAGTTCCACATTCACAAGTTGTCGGGCAGGTTGTATATCCCCATTTGCTTAGTGACAGCTTTGAACGACCTACACCAGTCCTAAGTCTGTTAAAGCATTTCCAGGTTGCCCAGTTGCAATTAGCTCCTGGGGGAAGGCTTTCATCCCACAGAATTTCCATCGCTGGGGGTTGTTCGAGACAGGAGAGCTGGTCTTTCCACAAGGCGATGCAGGCTTCAGATGGGGTTGATTGTAATGGAACAATGTTCATGAAGCTCTTCCTTGACTTTAGGGTGCTGGGTGTAGGTGTATGACCATGTAGAGGGTGCCTCTCATCTGATGTTTGACGGAGTCACTCTTTCTTGCTGGCTACCATTCTTCTTATATCAGGGGAGCGATACCCATCAGGATATATAGGTGCAACTGTGAACAGCTGATTGGGACACTCCACACAGATCCCCCACTGACCCCTGGAAAGATCCGGAGGCATAGAAGTTGAGAGCCGCTGTGACCTTCAGAGCCACTGGCATGAGGTGTCTACCCATACAGTTGGAGGTGATCACGGGCCCAGTCATCTGGCAAATGGAGGCCACTGTCTCTCTGGAGAAGCGGAGCCTCCTTCAGCATTGCACCTCAGACATATTGAGGTAGCTGCATCACCGCCTGTAAACCCTGGCAGCGGGATAGTGGCATCTTCTGCGGCCCCTAATGCCTTGGACTACCTGCTGGCCCTGCGCCCCTTGTGCCTGCGCCACTCCTCCCACAGGTCACTCCCCTGGAAGTGGCATTGTGATACCTGGCCTCCTCTCCCTTCTGCCCCTCTCTTCCTCCTCAGAGGAAGTGCCACCAGCGGAGACCACAAACCCCATTACCACGGTTACAGAAGGCTGCTGATACCTGGAACGGTCCACAGGGGAAAAATTCTCTCGGGGTCTTGGAGACACCAGTGGTTCCTGAAATGAAGTCTAGAAATGCTAAGACTGAAGCTCAGAATTGAGATGAAGCTGTCAAGCTCAAACAAGCAACCAGCAGCAAACTATCTCCTAAACTCCTCACTACTCACACTAGCAATGCTGCTGACCCTTTTTATCCCGCCCTTGGATAAGGTTTCATTAAAAGTGGGCTGGCCGCCTGTCTGTTTTCCCCATGTGACTAGCGTCAAATTGCATGGGCAACGTAAAGTCGAAATCAGTTGGGTTTTTAATGGCCTTGAGTAGCCTTTCAATTGGTAGCAGGTGCGGCTCTGACACCCACAAGCGCCCACCAACCTGAAGATTGTGCATGTTCGGGACGCTCGCCCGACACCTTCTCACGCTATTTTACGCCCAATCGGGTCGGGCATGTGCCCACCCGCGAAGCATTAAGTTCTGCCCAAGGAGTTTGCAAACAGATGGAGATAAGCTTAGTGAGTGGACAAAAATCTGGCAGAGTGTCATGCGGTAAAATGTGAAGCTGTTCACTTTGGCAGGAAGAATAAAAAAGGAGTATTGCTTAAACGGAGAACGGCTGCGGAATTCAGATGTGCAGAGAGATCTAGGTGTTCTAGTGCATGACTCACAAAACATTAGCATGCAGGTACAGCGTGTAATCAAGGAGCCTCATGGAATCCTATCCTTCATTATGAGAAGACTTGAAAATAAAAGTAAGGATGTTATGCTGCAGTTTTACAGGTCATTGGTGAGACCACATCTCATATGTCATGTGGAGTTTTGGTCCCCTTATTTAAGGAAGGATGTAAATGCATTGGAGGTGGTTCAGAGGAGGTTTGATACCTGGAATGAACGGGTTTTCTTATGAGGAAAGGTTAGACTGGGCTGAGTTTAGAAGAGTGAGGGGTGACTCGATTGAAGTATATAAGATCCTGAATGATCTTGACAAGGTGGACATGGAAAGGATGATTTCCCTTGCAAGCGAATCCAGAGCTAGAGGCCACTATTTTACAATTAGGGGTCGCCCTTTTAGGACAGAGGTGAAGAGTAAATTTTTCTAGCAGAGGGTTGTTCGTCTTTGGAACTCTGCCTCAGAAGGCAGTGGAAGGCAAGGAAATCAGAAGTTATTGGGGGTAGATGGGAACGTTGATCTCGAAACACAAACAGATCAGCCATTAACTTATTGAATGGTGGAGCAGGCTCGAGGGGCCGAATGGCCCAATTCTGCTCCTGTTTCATATGTTCATATGTTTGTATTTTCATTCAGCACAAATTAGCTGGCCGTTCTGCCCTTTCCCCTCCACATAGATCATCCATCCTCAGAGAGAGAATCCAGTACTGGAGGAGACAGAAAAAACAGAAATCTGTGATTTATCTACTTATAAGTGTATCTAACATGGGGCAGAATTTCCCGGCTGGCGGTGGGGGGGAGGGGGCGGAGTGGGAGCAGGAGCTGGAGCGTGTGTGTGCGGGCGTGGACCCTATTGCCACCCGCGATCGGGACCATGCCGCCATTTTACCTGGATGGGCCAATTGAGGCGCGCCCAGCGTGAATCGGGGCTCCCAAGAACAGCAGGAGTGGGCGGGCAGTGGCGGAGCTGGAATGGCGACCTGGCGGCCTGTTGTAAAAAGCTGCTGCAGCCCTTCAAAGGCTGCGAATCATGGCAAGTGGAAGGGCTGCCCAGAGCACTGCCTGTAACCAGGCCGGGCAGGAGGGTAGGGCAGGGGGTCACTGTGCCCCTTGTTTTTTGGATGATTGCTTTGCTGCCCTCCTCGAGGAGGTGACAGCACGGCAGGAGGTCCTGGTACCCCAGGACGGGAGGAGGAGGCCTCCCCCACATGACGAAACGTGCCTGGGAGGAGATGGTGAGCTCCCGCGGTGTGGTGCAATGCACCTGGATCCAGTGTCACAAGCGCTTCAATGACTTGTGCTCAGGAAGGATGAGTACCATGTTGGCATTGGTCATGTAACCCAGCGGGTCGGCTTCCCCCCCTGCTCCCCCTCCCCCAGCACCCCAAGTTTGAGTGTAGCGGCGGCATTGGATCATTGACCGCATGTGTCCTTCACTGGGTGGGCCAGCAGATACTGCCCATGCCTAGGTCACCCTGAGAGGGTGGTGAAGGAATGGGGTCTGCCCCCGCAGCATGTGTTACACTGAGACCCACATTACTGTTTTGGGGGGAACCTGGAGGATCTGCACTTGGGCGTAGAGCTGGAACTCCAGGACATGTCAAAGTCAGGGTGATGAGATGCTGGGAGGGTCGCTTCAAGATGGCGTTGGCATCAATCGATCTGCTCTCCTCTGCACTTCACGTGCTTGTGCCTCCTTGCTATGGAAGGTTGGACCGTCTGGTTCCTAACGTGATGTAGGCAGCATGTGTCCAAGGGGAGGGTGGAGGGGGGGAAACAGGCTGAGCATCTTTGTGTGAGTGTTCGGCAGCAGCGGGGTGAGGAGGCTCTGGAGCCCTGTTATGTCCCACTCTGGTTGGGGTGGGCCATGCCCGAAGAGAATCCAGGTACAAGTGGCACTAATCAATGCTCTTCTCTCCTTTTCAGGAGAAGAATGCACATAATGCCACCGAGCGGGTGAGGACTGGCGGAGGGCTGGCCCAGTTGGTGATTCTCAGCCACTTCAAGCAGGAGGCCCTAGATCTGGAGAGGTGCCATGCGCCCAGGTCCACCAGTGTCGGTGAGGCTGGGGTGCCACAGGCACTGGAGAGAAAGAGAAAAAGTTTCTTGTTGAGGCGTCGGATGAGACGAAACATCTTCCCTTCACCCCCGCTGGCGGCATTCTGTAGGGATCGTTCCCTCTGGGACACCCTGGTCCACTCCTCCATCACCCCCTACTCCTCAACCCCCACCTATGGCACCTCCCCATGCCCACGCAAAAGATGCAACACCTGCCCCTTCACTTCCTCTCTCCTCACCGTCCAAGGGCCCAAACACTCCTTTCAAGTGAAGCAGCATTTCACTTGCATTTCCCCCAACTTAGTCTACTGCATTCGTTGTTCCCAATGCGGTCTCCTCTACATTGGAGAGACCAAACGTAAACTGGGCGACCGCTTTGCAGAACACCTGCGGTCTGTCCGCAAGAATGACCCAAACCTCCCTGTCGCTTGCCATTTTAACACTCCACCCTGCTCTCTTGCCCACATGTCTGTCCTTGGCTTGCTGCATTGTTCCAGTGAAGCCCAACGCAAACTGGAGGAACAACACCTCATCTTCCGACTAGGGACTTTACAGCCTTCCGGACTGAATATTGAATTCAACAACTTTAGGTCGTGAGCTCCCTCCCCCATCCCCACCCCCTTTCTGTTTCCCCCTTCCGTTTGTTTTTTCTAATAATTTATATAGATTTTTCTTTTCCCACCTATTTCCATTATTTTTAAATCTTGTATGCCCTGCTAGTCTTTCCACCCCACCCCCACTAGAGCTGAACCTTGTGTGCCCTACTATCCATTCTTAATTAGCACATTCATTTAGATAATATCACCACTTTCAACACCTGTGTTCTTTTGTTCCTTTGTCTGTGACATCTTTTGATTATCTGCTCCTATCACTGCTTGCTTGTCCCTACAACCACACCCCCCTCCACTTCTCTCCCCCCACCCAACCCGCCCCCCCCCACCTTAAACTAGCTTATATTTCACCCCTTTCCCCCTTTCCTAATATTCAATCAGTTCTGTTGAAGAGTCATGAGGACTCGAAACGTCAACTCTTTTCTTCTCCACCGATGCTGCCAGACCTGCTGAGTTTTTCCAGGTAATTCTGTTTTTGTTTTGGATTTCCAGCATCCGCAGTTTTTATTTTTATTTTTGTTTTTATTTATTAACAAGGACTTTAGTTCATGTTTGTAACCATGCAGACTTTGCACTTAGGTATCGAGTGTGGAGCCTGCAGCCCAGGCTTGTCTTGGTGATACATCTGTGCTGTGCTAGCTGAAGGTTCATTGGATTAAAGCTTCTCGGGTGTCCCTGCCTCCATGGAGTATGCCTGGGTCAGCGTCTACCCCCTCAGCATTTCCCTGTGTGTGCTCATCCTCGGACTCACTGCTGGACTCATCGTGTGCAGCTGCAGCCACTGCATCGATGTCTTCATCGTCCACTGTGTCCCCCCTTTCCAGCGCAAGATTCTGGAGAACGCAGCATGCAACCACTATCACCGAGACACGATCTGGGGGGTACTGGAGTGCGCCCCCTGAGTGTTCCAGGCATCGGAAGTGCATCTTGAGAAGACCGATTGTTCTCTCCACCACAGCCCTTGTGGAGGCGTGGCTCCTATTGTAACGCTGCTCAGCTTCTGTTCTTGGATGGTAGAGAGGCGTCATGAGCCACCTTCTGAGGGGATAGCCCTTGTCACCCAGCAGCCATCCATCCAGCCGGGCTGGAGCACTGAAGAGCCCCGGCACCTGGGAGTGTCTAAGGATGTAGGCGTCGTGGGAGCTGCCTGGGTACCTTGCACAGACTTGTAGAATCAGCATCCTGTGATCACACACTATCTGCACGTTCATGGAGTGGAAGCCCTTCCTGTTGACGAAGGCACCGGGCTCACCTGCTGGCGCCTTGATGGCCACATGTGTACAGTCTATAGCACCCTGGACAGGGGGGAAGCCAGCAATGGCCACGAGGCCTCTGGCTCGCTGTGTCTGGCTTGTCTGGCCCCAGTGGTAGTGGATGAAGGTCAATGCCCATCTGAACAGAGCGTCTGTAACCTGCTTGACACAAGTGTGGACAGCTGATTGGGAGACACTGCAAAGATCACCCACTGACCCCTGCAAGGAGCCAGAGGTATAGAAGTTGAGGGCAGCTGTGACCTTCAAAGCCACTGGCATGGGGTGTCCACCCACACAGTTAGCGGAGATCTCAGGCCCAATCATCTGACAGATAGAGTTGACTGACTTCCTTGAGAGACGGAGCCTCCTTCGGCACTGCACCTCAGTCATATTGAGGTAGCTGCTTCACCACCTGTATACACTGGCAGCAGGATAGTGGTGTCTTCTGCGGCCCCTTCCACCTTGGTCAACCCCTTGACCCTGCACCCCTTGTGCCTGCACCTGTCCTCCCAAAGGTGGCTCCCCTGGAAGCTTTATGTGCACTCCTGGCCTCCTCCCCCTTCTAGCCCTCTCTTCCTCCTCAGAGGAGCTGCCTCCAGTGGATAGTTCAGCTCCCATTCCCAGGCTAAGGGAAGGTTTCCTGAAACCTGCAGGCCCAAAAAAGAATCCTCACTGCAGAGTACTGACCTGAAGGTTGTGAGTCCAGTCCAAGCAGCTGATATGCGTTTTGAAATATTCCTGCTCGCACAGGCTTTGAAAAATCAATACTTGACTTTGCACACTCACGACCCCACTGAGCCCTCTTATCCCGCCCGTGGATGAGGTTTATACAAATATCTCCTACTCGCCTGCCCGTTGCCCCCTTGCACCGACCTGAAGATCGCACGGGTGCCGAAAACTCACCATCACTTGGCGCCTCAAGGGCCATTAGTAGCCCGTTAATTAATGGCGGGCACCCACCCAACAAAATATCGCGATTGTGCGCAGTGATGTCGGGACACTTGCCCGATGTCACCGTGTGTCATTTTACATGCGTGCATGCAGGGCCTGCCCCCACACGCCAGTGGGAAAATTCTGCCCATGGAGTCCTTTCTCGATATTGTTGTGAAAATGCTCAATCCCATCCTTCATATGTTTTGGGAATTGAATTTTTAAGTGTAAGATAAATGGGAAGAAACCTGAATTTGAGAAACTGGTAAACACCCCTAAGATAATTAAAGGATGGTCCCTGCTTCCTTCAAAGGATTAGAGTTGGAAGGGTGAAAGCAATATACGAGAGGTGGTTCTCTCTTCGGAATGGAGCTAAGGAGTCTGGTAAGAATGCAGTTGTTCCCATTGGAAGTATAAATTATTCCTGTAATTTCCCCAGATCAAAGAATGGTTGCAGAGCAACTGGAAAATATCCATATGCTTTTCAGATCAAAGGATGGGTTTGGGAATAATGGATGATTGGATCGAATCACTATCTGGGACATTCTAGCTGTGCCACATTGCCATGGGAATAGGTTGTAGGGAGGCATTTTTATGTATTTTGTTTTGGGTTTATTTGAGTGTTTTTTCACAGATACAGGCAGTTTCCGTTTGTAGCAGGAATGGTTTGGAGATGGGCAGAGGGAGAGAGAGAAACCTGCCAGGAGCTGTAGACAACTAAGCAAGAAGGTAGTGAGGCCTATGCCTAAGCTGGGATGTCCACAATTGTGAGGTGCTTAAAGAGAATTGGTGTGTCACCTCGCCAAATGCTGGTGGAAGGACCCCAAGAAATCTCATACCTCGGAAAATAGCAAGGTCGCTGAGGAGAATCAAAGTGAATTCCTGACAGCTGTGGCACACCTCGATTTGGTCCCAGGAGGAGTGAAGGAATCCTCAAGAAAGTATAGGGGAACTCTTGGGTGGAAATATAAATAGAATGGGGAGTGACCTATAGAGATTTTCGGGCTGAAGGAGTGACTGTTGCAAAATTAAGTATTATGTTGGTGGTGCTTGCTTTGTTTAAATTTTGTACAGTAAAGTTTTTGTTTAAAATGTGAAACCTTGTGGCATGCACCTTTCAGTTAATAACTGGGAGTTCAAATTTATTTTTAAAAGTTAATAGTCTCCCTCAAAATCATAACAATATTTACGACACCTTCCACAATAACACTTAAATCTGGTTCTGACAGATTCAGACAGAAAGAAACTATTATTAATATAATTATTGACACAAGACAATGAAAGGTTGCATCTCTTTGAAGTACAACTATTCACATGAAGTACAATAGTCATTCACAGGCATATTAAGCAATAAAGACATTGCTGTTGTACATTTGCACCATGGGCAGTATTGTAAAGTTAAAGAAGTATTTGAGTGAACTCAGTTTGGTGAAATGATTTTAGCGAGTCTCTCCATTGATATTTAATAGGAGTTTTTTTGATGTTGCATTGAAAATTCTGAGTTTGCACCAATAACTATTTAAAATATAGATTCTGATACAACAACTGTTTTTGATCACACACACACGGAGGTAAAGACGGGCACATCAAATGCATTTTGTGTATTTACCTCTGACAGGCTGCTCTCTGGAACATTAAATGGGCCCAAGGAGTTCTCTGCAGATAAAGCCTGTGCCCTTGAGGCTATATTATTTGTTATGCGGAGAGCTGAGTTGGGGGAGGGGGTGACTATTCTATAGAAGCAGAGCAAAGTGCCTCATTGTTCAAAGTCTGGTTCAAGCAACAACAATATTGGGTTTGTCATGACCTGAATATTTCAGATCTCATGTGATTTGCGCGTGCATTTGAACAGTTTTCTACACAGAATGCTTCGGGTAGCAGTGATACAATAAAGCCCATTGTCGGCTGAAGTAATGTGACAAGTTTATAATTATTGTAATCAAATTCACATCGAATTTTCACTTCAGCCTTTTTCAACTGCAGGCTCTCCCTGACTCACTGCTGCTCCAACCTCACTCAACAGCTGGAACTGGACTTAAGCTCAGAGTATCTGAATTGACTCCCAGCACAATTTAACAAATAAGTAAAAAAGACCATTTCAATAAGATCTTTTGCAATCTGTGGGAGTGTAGAGACTGTTGTACTGTAGGAAACATGGCTGCTAATCTGCACACAGCAAGCTCTCACAACAATAAGATACATGACCAGGTGGAGCCTCCAAAATCACTGTGACAGGCCAACAATCGGTGGCCGCAGTTAAGTCAACTTGTCCTGACCTGTTTAAAGCGGGATTTTCATGGAGTTGGAGAGTCTCCATGGAGGGATGAAAATGGTGGCTGAGAGCAAATTCCAGGATTCCCGACCCCATTCCCAGGGTTTCCAATTTTCAGGAGTGTCTTTTAAGGGTGCAGGCAAATTTGGGTCAAAAGCTCGCACCCTGCACTCTCAACGTGGCAGGTGCCATTGTAAGAATAGACATGCACTAATTCTCTGCAACTTTCATGGAGTTGGGCCAAGAAATTCCTAGTCTATGGCACATCGGAGGTGTCGTGCACCATAGTCTACATGAGGGAACTTTTTGAAAGGTAAGTTCAAAAGGTCTTCCACATGCCCTCCATGTCAATGTACGCCCCAGGTTCACCCCTTATGACCCTTCATGCCCCCCAGTCCAAGGTATGGCCCAAAAAGTTTTAAAAATGCATGATGAGGCTTGGGTGAGGGCCCAGAAATACATTAGTCTGTTGAAACACCTGGGCCCCAGGGAAAACATTGCTTGCTTGACAGATCTAACTCTCTGATCTCTCCTGTCAATTTCACAATGTTTATACAATATGAAGAGTTTTAAATTGCTTGCAGTTTCAGCTATTGATACTTTAAAAGGTCTGGATGATTGACACTTTTATTTGTTTGTAGTAAAAAGGAGATGCTTTTAAATAAGGTGGAAAGTTAGCAATGAACGACTGTTTTAAAGCTTTTTTTTGCACAAACCATTGTCACCATAGGGCTCATTGATCCTACTGAGTGTATAGTTGGTGAATGGGTATGGAAATGCCATAGCTTGGCATGGGATCATGAGGTGTCATGGAGGGGGTGGTTGGAGTTGGCCTACCATGACATGGGGGTATGAGGGGCCATAGAGGTGGGGGTAACACCTTGGCATGGGGCATGAGGGAAAATAAGGGTGGATGGGGGGCATGAGCTGGCAAGAATGGGGCATGGGCAGTGTGTGGTGGGAGGAAGTGAGGGATGAGGATTAGAGGGCCTTACATTTTTCACTATAACTGGGACAAAGTCCCACTGCACTAAGGCAAGCCTTTTAAACATCGTTCCTTGACTCTCAGCAGCCCCATAACTGCTTCCGAGCTCTTCCCTGGGTTGCTGTCCTGAGACCAGCCCGCACCCACCACTCCCAGCCCCACAGTGAAAATCCTGACCATCCTGGCACTTTTCTCCCCAGGCAAGTGGTCCGAGCTGAGAGTTTTCCTGACTACCGTCACCCACTTTGAGGATGAAAATCCAGCCCCTAATCTCTGTGAGATTCGCAATTTTAGTCACTCCACCATTGGGGGCCAAGCCGCCAGCTCCCAATAGGCTCTGGAGATGGCGGGAGATAGAAACAGTGGGTGGGATTTTACGGCAGTGGGATTTGACGTTCCTGCCCAAGCCAATGGAGTGCAGAATGTCTCGCTGCATTTTACAGCCCCGTCCATATCACAATGGGGCCCTAAAATTCCCAACAGTGTGTTGCCCTCTACAGAGGATCTGTGTGAACAGAAAAACAACCCTTAATCAATAGCAGCAAGTCTGAACAAGGAAACATCAGGTAGAATATTAAATTCAACTTCAAGTCGTGTACTGAAAGAGAAATAGAGAGAAAGAGAGGTTGGATTAAGGAAGAGAGAAAAAGAGACATAAAGGAAAAGTCAAATAAGATTTTTTTTTAAAGTCTCCTACAAGTAAAACAACAACTTTATTTACATGGCGTCTTTAACATACTAAAATGTCCCTAGGTGCTTCACAGGAGCGTTAAAAAGCAAAATCGCACACTGAGACACATAATTAGATATTAGGACAGGGGACCAAGAGCTTGATAAAATAGACAGATTTTAAGGAGTGTCTTAAAGGAGAAAAGAGAGGTAAACAGGTGGAGAGGTGTAGGTAGGGAATTCCAGGGCCAAGAGCCTATGGGGAGCTGGAGGCACAGTCGTCAATGGTGGAGCGGCTAAAACTGTGAATACTCAAGAGGCCAAAATTAGAGAAGCTTGGATATCTTGGAGAGTTTTGAGGCTGGAGATTACAGAGATAAGTGATGGTGGAGGGGAAGAGTCCATGAAGGAATCTGAAAACAAGAATGATAATCTTATGATTGAGACATTGCTTAACTGGGAGCCAATGTATGGGGACAAGCGTAGGAGTGAATGGGACTTGGTGCAGTTAAGACATAGGCAGCAGAGTTTTGCATGACCTCAAATTGATGAAGGGTGGAAAGTAGGAGGCTGTCCGGGAGAGCATTGGAATATTCAAGTGTTGAGGTAACAATAAGACATGAATGAGGATTTCAGCAGCAAATGAGCTGAGGTGATGGTGAAGTCAGGCAATGTTATGAAGATGAAAATCAGATGGTCTTAGAGATGGAACAGATATGTGGTCAGAACACCTTGATGTATTCCTTTGATGTTTTTAATATGTAGAAATCTATTGACCTCAGTCTTGAACGTACTCAGTGACTGAGCCTCCACAACCCTCTCGGGTAGAGATTCACCACCCTTCACAGTGAAGAAATTCCTCCTCATCTGAGTCCTAAATGACCTGCCCCTTATACTGAGACTGTGTCCCCTGGTTCTAGACCCCCCCATCCAGGGGAAACTTCCTTCCTGCCTCTACCCTGTTGAGCCCTGTAAGAATTTTGTATTTTGAATAAGATCACTCATTCTTCTAAACTCCAGAGCATAAAGACCTTGTCTAGTTAATCTTTTCTCATAGGACAATCCCTCCATCCCAGGAATTAGTTTGGTGAACCTTTGTTGCACTCCCTCCATTGGTAGTATATCTTTCCTTAGGCAAGGAGGCCAAAGCTTTACACTATACTCCAGGTGCAGCCTCACCAAGGCTATACACAAAGTGCAGTGAGACATCTTTCCTCCTGTGCTCAAATCCTCTTGTAATAAAGGCCAACATATGATTTGCCTTCTTAGCTGCTTGCATGTTAGCTTTCAGTGACTTATGAACAAGAACACCCAGGTCCCTTTGAAGTTCAACACTTTCCAGCCTCTCACCTTTAAGAAATACTTGGTGTTTCTGTTTCTCCTACCAAAGTGGAGGACCTCACATTTCTCCACATTGTACTCCATCTGTCAATATTTCACCCACTCACTTAGCCTCTCTAAATTCCCTTGAAACATCTTTGTATCCTCCTGACAACTCACACTTCCACCTGGTTTTGTGTCATCCGCAAATTTGGAAATGTTACATTTAATGCCTGCATCCAAGTCATTGATATGAATTATGAATAGCTGGGGCCCAAATGTTGATCCTTGTTGTACCCCACTGCCCACAACCTGCCAATCTGAAAATGACCCATTCTGTTTTCTGTCCATTAAGCAATTCTCAATCCACACCAGGTATATTACCCCCAATCCCATGTGCTCTAATTTGTTTTTTTTTTGCTAACCTTGTATGGGACCTTATCAAGTGCTTTCTGAAAATGCAAATATACCACATCCACTGATTCCCCCTTATCTATTCTGCTAGTTACACCCTCACAAAACTCCAACAGGCTTGTTAAATATGAATTCCCTTTCATAAATCCAATACATTTCAACAGTGAGATGCCATTAGTGCAAAGTTAACAGTGAAGCAGAGCAACTCAAACAGCAACTTTTTCACCCTCACCTGAAGTTGCTGTCATTTCTCCATATACAATAGATGGACCATTAGTCTCATTGTTATTTCAATTGCTGATATTGGGCCAGACTGTTTTAGTGAGGTTTATTGAGGGGTAACTGTTGTCCAAGACTAGGGAGACCTCCCCTGCTTCAAAATGTGCTATGGGATCTTTTATATCACCTGAGAGGGCCTCAGTTTAACATCTCATGCCAAATGCTGGCAGCTCCGACAATGTGGTGCTCCTCCAGTACTTCTTTGAAGTGTCAACCTAGATTTCATGCTGGAGTTAAGTTTGGGTGCATTGCAGTCATACATCTCCAGTGACAATAACTTAAGAACCAATAGGTTTCCAACAGCTGTTTCCAAAACGTTTCATATTGATTTGCCTAAAAGAACAGTTATTATCCTTTGTATGATCCTTTGATCCTTTTGTTCCTGTAGCCACAGCTTGGTCCCTTGTCATGTCTAAAAGACCACAGTAAGTCAGCACACTAAGCCAATAAACTGTCGCTCTTCCATGTCTCCCAGTGGATGTTTACAGAACAATAGCAACTTGCACTAGTGCAGAAATTAATAGGCACCTGAGAACAGTCTGCTTGTGGATAAGGGATGATGGACGAAGAATCAAGAGGGAGGTGTGAAAGAAAGCTTTCGACTCAATAAATAAAACTTTCTGATTTTTAACACAATGATGAGAACTTGCTGTTGCAGCTTCTCAAAATTTGCATTCCTTCGACGAGGGCATGGGAGAGCATCTCCTTAACATGTTATAAATCAGCCCAGAACAGGGGGCTGTTGGAGACCCCAAATAATTGTTGGCTGCCTGCCCAGCAGCGATTTCCAATTAGGATCAAACTCTACACCAGGCCATGTTTACTGATATTGGATGATGGATAATGTGCAAGTCAGGATTTTAAAAAAGACCTCTGCAAAGAACATTCCTGAGCTTAAAGATGTGTGTGTGGGTGTGTGTGTGGGTGAGTGTGTGAAATAAGTTTGTTTCCTGTAATCCAAAATTCCTATTTTCCTGAGGGGCTGATTTTCCTGATCTTTGCTCCTAAGGAATGGCTGCTCCCTATGTTATTGTGTTGTTGGGCTGGAGTAGTTTCAATAAATTTCCAAAGACTGCTGGTTCCAAAACACACAAACTTTATTGTAACGGTTATGAGAACAATTCTTTACACCAGTTCCTCTCCATACTGCTTTCTCCCAGACTCTCAGGTCACATGAGTATATGTCACTTCCTTCTATGACATCACAGACTATTGCAATTAGCCCATTGTGGAACTTGGTCTGACAGACTCCTTTATGCTACACTGTCCTCCTGCTTCTTGGCTTTCTGATTCCAACCTTTACGTTGCCACAGGATTTCTGGGGATTCCCGCCCCCCCCCCTGCCCCCCCATCCCCCACCCCCAACCGCCAGCGGGGAGCAGGGGATGTGCCTGGAATTGGCCCAGGCCCAGCAGGTCTGAGCTGAGAGGGGAATTCCCAGCTTTCCATTCCAATTATCCAATGGTTCTGATCAACCATTTCCAGAGAAGATTCACAAAGCAGATAATGGGCATTGCACTTGCACTCTCCTTAGAAAGAACATTATTTATATAGTACCTTTCACAACCTCAGGACTTCACAACGTGAGGTATAGACAATTAAGTACTTTTGACGTGTAGCCGTTGTTGTAATGTAGGAAAAGCAGAAGCTACTTTGTGCACAGCAAGGTTCCACAAACAGCAATGTGCTAACAGCCACATAATGCCCCTGATTTTGCTGTGGTGAGAGCGAAACTGTCGCTGTTATCACTCCACTGATATAGACTACTTGAGCCTGCACATGCGCAGAATAAGGTGGAAATCCAGAAGTTGCTGTCAGTGATGCTACACATCTCCAGAGAGGACGCTGTTATGGAACCCCAGACTGCTGTCAATGGAAATCAATTGAATTGATAAGAACTTTAACTCTTAAGCGGTTAGTCTCATTGTTAGAACCATTGAAAACTCTTGAACTGAGGTGTAGCTGGTGTTTTTAACACTGAACTAAATCCACAATTACTGCTGAACACCCTCACCAGACCTGAAAAGACGGAATGTCAAATTTCTCCTTAACAATAAATAAGTCCATATATTTTTAAAACAATTCTCTTTTTGAAAAATGTTCCTTTATCTTTATTTTATCTTCTATATTAATCCAATC
Organism: Carcharodon carcharias; assembly: GCF_017639515.1. Taxonomy (NCBI): domain Eukaryota; kingdom Metazoa; phylum Chordata; class Chondrichthyes; order Lamniformes; family Lamnidae; genus Carcharodon; species Carcharodon carcharias. Next base: position 9,403,706 of record NC_054492.1, on the reverse strand, counting down.
ATAATCATTTTTTTGCTATCTAAAAATTTAAATTAAAAGCAAAGGATATTGTATCCTTTTAAATTCCGAGCTGCTGTATGTGTATTGACTGCCCACCTGCTCGCTGACATCACTGCTGCTGCACACTAAGAGATTCCTCTCAATTGGCATTCGATTTGAACTGCCATCAGGAGAGGGGGAAACTAGGTTACAGAGATCTTTGTGAGCAGCTTTCTTTGAGGCCAGTACCCTTGCTTTGGTACTGGCTGCAAAACTAACACAATGTTGTTGAGGGGTAATTGCTATTGCTAGAACATCTGGGAGAATCCCTCTGCTTCCTTTCAAGTCCACCTGAGACGACAGATCATATCTTCCTTGAACATCTCTAGCTCCTATGGCAGTATGGCACTCCCTCAGCACTGCACCCACAAACTTCTGAATGAGAGATAAGAGCATGCCCGTTGACTCACTTAGAGCTGAAGCCCTGTGGAGACCGGGCAACAAATAGAAGAAAGCCAATGTCAGATAGTACTCTTTCTTTGTTGTAGCACCAGATAGGTTTTACTCTTACAAGTGTTATATGTGAAGTATTGACATGCAGAGAACTTTTGATACAAGAAACAGCACTGACAAAACTTCACTCAAAATATCTAATTCTTAAGGTTTAAGTCGATCCATGCCCAGCACTGTTTGGCTGACAGCACTGGAGACATACACCTCCACATTATAGAAGGGCTCATTTATTGATCCTAGAATGATACAGCATGGAAGGAAGCTCTTTGGAATATTGTACCTGCCCAGTTGTTTGAGGGAGCTCATCAGTTAATCCCACTGCCCTGCTTTCTCCCCGTAGCCCTGTAATCTTTTTCCTTTTGACAATTTATCTAAATCCCTTTTCAAAGTTGTTGCTGAATCTGCATCCAACACCCAGCTTTCAAGCGATGCATTCCAGATCACAGGAACTCTCTGCGCAAAAATAGATTCTCCTTATTTCCCCTCTCATTCTTTCATCAGCCATTTTAAACTTAGATAGTCACTGAGAGTGGTTGCAGAGATCATGATGATTGACTAACCTGTGCCCGTTGCATCTGATTCAAACAATATGGGGGCTTTGTGCTGCCTGTTAATTTGGGGGATTGCTGCATGCACGCTGTTGAGTGGCTCATGACTCAGCAGAGGGCTCAGGTTCATGAAAAGCTAGCACCACTCAAATTTAAACTGCATGACTTAAAACCAAGGCGCACCTCTTAAGGAAGCGGGAAGTGACTCCCACATAATCCCAAACTCAGCAGATAACTGCAGCCAAAAGAGAAGGCAACCCCTCCCTGAGGTTCTACCTGCAGCACAGATGTGAAATGAAATACATAGAAAATACTAATAACCATCCAGTCCAATACTAAAGCTCATCCAATGGTAAACTATTCACAGAACAAAACAAAGCCAAGACAAAATGGCTGAAATTCCTATATCCCTGGAAAAAGGAACATCGCTTGACTTAGCATCTGTCTCAGCTCATCTGCTGCTGAAAGCCTCATCCCTGCCTTCATTACCTATTAAATATTAATAAAATATTTAAATATTTTAATATTTTAATATAATATAAACTAATTAAATTAAATAGTTAATTGAATTAAATATGTTAATTTAATATAAACATTAAATATTCCAACACAATCCTGGCTGGTTTCCCACGTTCTGCCCTCTGTAAACGTGAGGTCATCCAAAGGTCTGCTGCCCTTGTCTTAACCCACACCCAGTCCCATTCCCCTATCATCTCTGTGCTCACTCACCGACATTGGCTCCTGGTCAATCAAGGCCTTGATTTTAAAACTTTCACCCTTGTTTCAAATCCCTCCTGTCTCAAACCCTCCCTATCTTCGTAATCCTTTCCAAACCAAGAATCCTCTGAGATAGCTACGCTCCTCTAATTCTGGCCTCTTGTGCATTCTCTGTTATAATTGCTTCACTATTGGTGGCCGTGTTCAGTTGTCTGGGCCCCAAGCTCTGGAATTCATTCCCTTCGCCTCCCTTCACCTCTCCACTTCGTTTCCTCCTTTAAGACGCTCCTTAAAACCTACCTCTTTGACCAAGATTTTGGTTATCCGAATTCATACCTCCTTCTGTGGCTCAGTGTCATACCTTGTTTCCTAATATTCCTGTGAAGTGCCTTGCGGCTTCCAGTATGTTAAAGGTGCTATATAAATATAAGTCATTGTTTTTGAAGGGGGAAATGTTGGGCATGGCTAAGATGTTAGATGAATATTTTGCACCTGTCTTTACCAAAGAAGAAGATGCCCAGGTCATGGTGAAAGAGAAGGTAGTTCAGAAAATTGAAGGTTTTAAAATTGATTAGGAGCAGTTAGTAGGACTGGCCATAATTTTTCAGTCTCCCTTAGCTTCAGGGGTGGTGGCAGAGGACTGAAGAATTGCAAATGTTACACCTTGTTCAAAATAGGGCGTAAAGATAAGCTGAGCAACTACAGGCTAGCCAGTTTAACGTCAACAGTGGGGAAACTTCTGGAAACAATAAATTGGGACAATATCAATAGTCACTTGGGCAAATGCAGGTTAACTAAGGAAAATCAACGCAGATTTGTTATGAGCAAATCTTGTTTAACTAACTTGCTTGAGTTTTTTGATGAGGTAACAGAGAGGGCTGATGAGGGTAATGTTGATGTGGTGTACATGCACTTCCGAAAGGTATTTGATAAAGTGTCACAACAGACTAGTGAGCAAAGTTAGAGCTCATGGAATAAAAGGGACAGTAGCTACATAGGTAAGGGAATTGGCTGAGTGACAGGGAACAAAATGGTGAATGACTGTTTTCAGAGTAGATGGTTTATAGTGGAGTTCCCCAGGGATAGATGTTAGGAACCCTGCTCTTCCTGATTTGGATTAATGTTCTAGGCTTTGGTGCACAGGGCACAATTTTAAAATTTTCAGACAATACAAAACTTGGAAATATTGTGACTCATAAGGAGGATATTTGAGAGACTAATTAATAAAGAATCCAGCATCATGGGTTTCATCAGTTGGGGCCTAGAGCACAAAATCAAAGAGGTTATGTCAAACCTGCATAAGACACTGGATTAGCCTCAAATGGGCTATTGCATCCAGATCTGGGCACCACACTTCAGGGAGGATGTGAATAAATTAGAGGGGTTGCAGAAAAGATTCACGAGAATGGTTCCAGGGATGAGGAACTTCAGTTACATAGAAAGATTGTAGAAATTGGAGCTGTTCTCCTTGAAAAGAGATGATTGAGAGATTTGATAGAGGTGTTCACAATCATGAGGGGCCTGGACAGAATAGGTAGGGAGATACTGTTCCCATTGGTGGAAGGATCAAGAATGAGAGGGCACAAATTTAAGGTAACTGGCAAAAGAAGCAATGGTGACATGAGGAAAAACTTATTTCACACAACAAGTGGTTAGGATCAGGAATGCACTGCCTGAGAGTGTGAGGGAAGCAGGGTCAATTGAGGCTTTCAGAAGGGAATTGGATCATTATCTGAGAAGGAAAAGTGTGAAGAACTATGAGGAAAAGGCAGGAAAGTGGCACAAGATGAATTGCTCCTTCAGAGGGCCAGCACAGACATGATGGACCGAATGGCCTCCACCTGTTCTGTAACCATTCTATGATTCTATGTTGGGATACGTTTCCCTTCGCTATCTGGGCACTTGCCATATCCTGGGCAGTGTGAAGCAAAGGACATTAGATAGAGAGGAATATGCGTCTGCTCTTGAGATTTTCCTTCCTTTGAAATAAAGGGAAAGACCATCCAAAAGGTTCTGTGAGGAACACCGAATCCTCCTCGCTAAAGGTGGCTCTGAGCTCCGTGTCTGAACAATGCTTAGTGCTCAGGTATTAGAGAGGACACTTGCCTCTGACAAGATTAATTCAGAATTAATCACATCATGGAAACACATAATTTTGAAATTAAGAATGCAATTTTGGTATTGATAACAGGAGATGCCTATCTTCTTATATTCCAAGCCACGCTGATGAATCAGTAATTGTGGAGCTGAGGCACTTCCCCAGTGTTAAGGTGAAATCTTGGATTATGAGGTGAATGGAGTGTAAGACAAGAGATGTCATCTTGATACCATGGGCTGGAATTTTGTCCCCCACTAGGGCTGGGATCAGAGGTGAGTGGGGCCAAAAATTAGCCCCACTATGACAGTAAGCCAACTCTCTGGCTCCATTCTGTTCTTGGTCATTTAGGACGACTCGCCTGCACATGGCTTGTAGCCAATCAGGGTCATTAAGAATCTAATTAAGATCAATTAAAGGAGACCGAATGGAATGGTGCAGCCACCCGGTGGCAAGCTGGGGAACCAGCATTTCAGGCAGGCCTTGAGTCCCTCCCTCCTGACCTGGGCGCAGGAGTAGCCACAGGCCATCCTGTGGGGTTCCCTTCCCGAACTCCCAACTCCCACAGTGGAGGCCTGTCTACTGAATCTATTTTTAATTAAAGATTTTAAATAGGACCTTCATTTTGAACCCTCTCTCTTACTTCCCTTCCATTACTGCTGCACCTTTCAAGCTGAAGGCCTTTGATTGGCTCAGTTAAGAGATTCTGCTCACTTTCTTCAATTAGAAGGAGAACCCGTCTCCCTGCCAATTCAGGAGCTACCCCTGTGAGTGACTTGCCCCCGGAGTGGTTTTGAGACCCAGAAACCTCTGTTTCCCACTCCTGGTCAGGCTGCAAGGGAAGGATTATGAGATGGTGAGGAGAAGAGTTGGTCCACGATGTTAAAGAATTGAAAAATGCCTGGCAAAGCTAGGGAGAAGATGCCTATGATCGGACCTTAAATGAGCTATTAAATGGCAAAGCAAAAAGGAATGCAGACAATTCCTTTGAGGTGAACTATAATTGTGGGCTAAAGGGAAATTGGGAATTTAGGACTGATATCAGGAAGATTTCTTTACACCAAGAATGGTCAACATTTGGAATAGAATCCTGGGCATTCCAATGTGATGAAATGCTTTAAAATTCTTCAGGAGTTCAGAGATAGGGAGAGACTGAAGAGTTTTCATTTGGATCGATTGTCTATGATGAGCCAAATGACATTGCTCCTCCGTAATTATCTTACAATCTTCTGATCATTAGAGAGGCTCTCCTGGCAACTATTGGAGACAATCACCCGTTAAAAATAGCCCATAAGAAAGGAGATTTGGCTGTTACATTTAAACATCTGGAGTGTAAAGCCTTGCAAAACAAAGTACAAATTTAGCAGTTAAAATTACATTTTTATGACCCTCTGTACGACCGTTCATACTTGAGTGATTTGAAAAAGCTAAATATCTTGCCAACTATTCTGAATTATTAAAAGTTACAGTGGCAGTGGGAGGCCACTGTGAGGACATTTCACCTGCATTTAAGCTGAATATGTTGAGTTTGATCTTCTTCAGCTTCAGAGGGTTGCAAATCAGCATTGACATGTCTCCAGTTTGTGTCAGAACCAATACAGCATTCTGTACTTAGTGTAAAACTGCCCTGTATAGATTCTCTTTCCTCCTTCTCCCCTTCTTTCCTTATTTCGGTACTCCTTGCTTTCTCCTCTCTTCCTCTGATTTTGGGACCAGTGAATTAACATCTAATTCCACAGTAGAGATGAAACAATAGACTGTGTTAGAGGAGAGGCCCAGATGAATGAATCAAAACTATGGGATCTAAAGTTTTAATATGAGCTTGGACTATGGATAAGGATGCTAGGATAGACCCTATCTTTTTCATATCTTCTTGCTTGGTGACAGAAATTACAAGAGCGTAAACACACAAATATAAAAGTAAAAGACTGCAGATGTTGGAAATCTGAAGTAAAAACAGAAAGTCCTAGCCTCTGCAGAGAGAGAAACAGGGTTAAGGTTTAACTCTTCTTCAGAACTAAAGGAAGGTGGAAATATGATGATCTTTATGCCATTGAATGGGGGAAGGGGAGGAAATACAAAAGGGAAGGTCTCGGATAGAGTAGAGGGCAGAGAGATTAAATCAGACGTCAAACAAAAGGCAAAGGGAGTGGTAATTGTTGTAGTGAAGAAAGCAAGCATTTTTTCAGAGTGAGTGTTAATGGCAGAATAACGAGCAGCTCTATCCAAAAGTAAAATAATCAAAAACAATTAGATTCAGGCCAGCACATGGCAAAGAAACAGAGTCAAAATGGAGGACAGTGTTCATGGTCTGAAATTGTTGAACTTAATGTTGAGTCCAGAAGGCTGTAAAGTGCCTAGTCTGAAGATGAGGTGCTGTTCCTCAAATGGTGTTGAACTTCACTGGAAAATTGTAGCAGGCCGAGGGCAGAAATGTGAGTGTGAGAGCAAGATGGTGAATTAAAAAGGCAAGGAACCAGAAGCTCAAAGTCACGCTTGTGAACTGAATGAAGGTGTTCTGTAAAGGGGTCACCCAATCGGCATTTGGATACTGCATTGTGAGCAGTATCACCTGGAAGCAGTGTTTGGGGCCTTGGACGGTGACAGGAGAGGGGGTAAAAGGACAGGTATTATACCTCCAGCAATTGCATAGGAATGTGCTGTGAGAAGGGGGTGGCGCGATATGTCTGATGTATCTTCCTGTTTTCTCAGCTGAGGATTCCTGCTTTTGTGGTTGAAAGAACCGTCAACCGTGTCTGACCAATTTCTACCCTTCTGCTCTTACCCCTTCCCTCAGGCCTCCCAGATTCGAGATAGGGTCTCCTTGTCCTCACTTTCCACACCACCAGCCTCCATCCTCAAAGGATCATCCCCCAAAATTGGCTGCACCTCTGGAATGATGCTGCCACCAAAGACACCTTCCCCTCCCCTGTCAGGGCCTGAGGGGACTATTCCCTCTGCAACACTCTGGTTCACTCCTCAATCACCCCCAACACCGCTTTCCCATCCCACTGTACCTTCCTGTGTAATGGCAGAAGAACTAGAACATAAAACAATGCCTTGCTTATAGGCGGAGGATCCTTTGGGAAGAGGATTTGTTTCCTTTAAGCACAGATGAGAAAAGCAATTGGAAACCACCTCATGTATTCTTTTCCCTAGTCATATTGGACATTGAAGTTGCAAATAGGAAGCTGGTACAAGCACAGGACTGTGGAGTTGGAGAAATGAGCAGAGGACCAGCTCTTGGGCCAGTCACCATGACAACAGTAAGGAACTGGACTTGAGTCTAGATTATTTGCACCCCCTGAACTAATTAGTGCTCAGGCTATCTTTTACCCCATTATCCATTTCATCCACCTTTGGTACTGATGGGAAATTTAGCCGACCACCTCAGGCCTCATGCCTCCTTGTCCTTTTAACCCTTTGGCCTTGTATGCCTTTAACATCCCAATCATTGACCTCCCACTCCCTTCCTCGTCCTTTCCCCTTGGTGCTTCCTTCATAGTGGCTTCAGTCGTCATATCTGGCGAGGTTCCTTTATGTACACTTAAAGTGATTTGACTATTTATATAGTATTGACATTTCAAGTGCTTTAGCAAACTAAGAGCTTGTTTCCACTTCAGTAATCTTAAACAGGCTCTTAAGAGCTAAAAACAAAAAAACTGCACATGCTGGGAATCCAAAACAAAAACAAAAACAGAATTACCTGGAAAAACTCAGCAGGTCTGGCAGCATCGGCGGAGAAGAAAAGAGTTGATGTTTCGAGTCCTCATGACCCTTCGACAGAACTTGAGTTCGAGTCCAAGAAAGAGTTGAAATATAAGCTGGTTTAAGGTGTGTGTGTGTGGGGGGCGGAGAGAGAGAGAGAGAGACAGAGAGAGGTGGAAGGGTGGGGGGGGGCTGTGGTTGTAGGGACAAACAAGCAGTGATAGAAGCAGATCATCAAAAGATGTCAACAACAATGGTACAAAAGAACACATAGGTGTTAAAGTTAAAGTTGGTGATATTATCTAAACGAATGTGCTAATTAAGAATGGATGGTAGGGCACTCAAAGTATAGCTCTAGTGGGGGTGTTTTTTTTTAAATAATGGAAATAGGTGGGAAAAGGAAAATCTTTATAATTTATTGGAAAAAAAAGGAAGGGGGAAACAGAAAGGGGGTGGGGATGGGGGAGGGAGCTCACGACCTAAAGTTGTTGAATTCAATATTCAGTCCAGAAGGCTGTAAAGTGCCTAGTCGGAAGATGAGGTGTTGTTCCTCCAGTTTGCGTTGGGCTTCACTGGAACAATGCAGCAAGCCAAGGACAGACATGTGGGCAAGAGAGCAGGGTGGAGTGTTAAAATGGCAAGCGACAGGGAGGTTTGGGTCATTCTTGCGGACAGATCGCAGGTGTTCTGCAAAGCGGTCGCCCAGTTTACGTTTGGTCTCTCCAATGTAGAGGAGACCACATTGGGAGCAACAAATGCAGTAGACTAAGTTGGGGGAAATGCAAGTGAAATGCTGCTTCACTTGAAAGGAGTGTTTGGGTCCTTGGACGGTGAGGAGAGAGGAAGTGAAGGGGCAGGTGTTGCATCTTTTGCGTGGGCATGGGGTTGTGCCGTAGGAGGGGGTTGAGGAGTAGGGGGTGATGGAGGAGTGGACCAGGGTGTCCCGGAGGGAGCGATCCCTACGGAATGCCGATAGCGGGGGTGAAGGGAAGATGTGTTTGGTGGTGGCATCATGCTGGAGTTGGCGGAAATGGCGGAGGATGATCCTTTGAAAGCGGAGGCTGGTGGGGTGATAAGTGAGGACAAGGAGGACCCTATCATGTTTCTGGGAGGGAGGAGAAGGCATGAGGGCGGATGCGCGGGAGATGGGCCGGACACGGTTGAGGGCCCTGTCAACGACCGTGGGTGGAAAACATCGGTTAAGGAAGAAGGAGGACATGTCAGAGGAACTGTTTTTGAAGGTAGCATCATCGGAACAGATGCGACGGAGGCGAAGGAACTTTCTGTTTCCCCCTTCCTTTTGTTTCCAATAAATTATAAAGATTTTCCTTTTCCCACCTACTTCCATTATTTAAAAAAAAAATCACCCCCACTAGAGCTATACCTTGAGTGCCCTACCATCCATTCTTAATTAGCACATTCGTTTAGATAATATCACCAACTTTAACTTTAACACCTGTGTTCTTTTGTACCATTGTTGTTGACATCTTTTGATGATCTGTTTCTATCACTGCTTGTTTGTCCCTACAACCACACCACCCCCCTCCACCTCTCTCTTTCTCTCTCTCTCTCTCCGACCCCCACACACCTTAAACCAGCTTATATTTCAACTCTTTCTTGGACTCGAACTCAAGTTCTGTCGAAGGGTCATGAGGACTCGAAACGTCAACTCTTTTCTTCACCGCCAATGCTGCCAGACCTGCTGAGTTTTTCCAGGTAATTCTGTTTTTGTTTTTGTCTTAAGAGCTAAAGTTCTCTCTCGTGCATCAGTGGTGAGAGAACACTGAGGTGGAAAACAAAAGGCAACAGCCTTGCACCTAATTTGTGTTTTGAAGGGTGTGTATTCCAATGGTCACTTGGTGTGAGTTGTATGTGAAATAGCGCTGGCACTGGCTATAGCTGGCACTGGCTGCATGTGAAATAGCGCTGGCACTGGCTGAATAGGTAGACCAGGATTGCCAAAAGAACCAGAGGAAACATGGGGAAACAATCTTATACAACGAATGGTTAGGATTTGGAATGATAGGGTGGTGGATACAGATTCCAATGTTTCCTTCAAAACGGAATTGGATAAATACTTGGGGAAGAATTTTCTGGCTGGCGAGTGGGGGCAGGGGCAGCTCACTGATGCGTAAAATGACATTCCGACGTCACCGTGTGTCATTCTGATCCTTGGTTCGGCGGGCGCACAGCCGAGTCAGCTGTGCGCCTGCCAAACTTCAAAGACCTAGTAAGACCATTGAGAAAGTAATTAAAGCTGTTAAGAATGCTGTCCAGCCAACCTTAACGTTGTTGGGGGGGCAGGCAAAGAGCCCAGGCGGCCTTCGCATTTTTCATGAAACCTCATCCACGAACGGGATGAGGTTTCATGGAGGGTTTATTAATTAAATAAAAAGTTTTCAGACATTTGATAAACATGTCCCAGCTCATGTGATGCTGTCACATGAAGGGACATGTGTAAATAAGTTTTACCTGTCTTTAATGCAGAATTTAATCTCGCTGAGGCAGCTCCATGCGTCAGGGAGATTTCTGCGCTCTTTCACGGGTATGCACAACGCCCCCCTGATGGGCGGAAATTTCTACTCTTGTGAAGGAGGAAAAAATGCAGGGAACTGGGGAAAAAGTAATGGAGTGGGACTAACTGGACTGCTCTTCAAAAGAGCTGGCACAGACTCAATGGGCTGAATGGTCTCCTTCTGTCATGTACTATTGTATAATTCTATCATTCCATCTGCAAAAACCAGCTGTTCCAATTACTGAAACCATTTGGTTAAAAAAATTTCCATTATGGAGATTCTCCTTATCTATGGTTCAGTGTCAACTCATGAACTCATGCCTGATAAGTCTGCCGTGAAACATTTTACAACATTATAGGCACTATATGAATAGATCACCAAAAGTAGTAACACAAATTGAGAATGTCAAAATGTATCAGGGTAATAGAATACAAATCAGGGAGACAATGTTAAATTTATATGGAACCTTGGTTAGTTCACTTGATGTACAGTGCACTATTTTGGTCTCCTTTCTACAGAAAGGATATTGGAGGTAGTGTAGAAAAAGAATTGTGAGGATGTTGTCAGAATTGAGAGGATACAGCAATCACGAAAGACTAAACAGGCCGGGGATATTTCCTCTGGAAATTAGAAGGTTAAGAGGAGGCATAAAAAATGGTCTTAACGATGATGGAGCTCATTAGGGTGGATGTCATGAGCAAGCTGAGAACAACCAGGTATGAATATAAAATAACAACTAATGGATCAGCTGAAAAATTTAGGATGGGTTTCTTTAAAAGGAGAGTGGTGAGAATATGGAACTTTCTGCCCCATTGAGTGGGTTGAAACTGATACCATTGGAACATTAAAGGCAAGGTTTGATGCATGCAATTTTTCCGAATGGCAGGCAGTGAGTACTGCAGGGATCGGTGCTGGGACCCCAGCTATTCACCATATATATTAATGATTTAGATGAGGGAACTAAATGTAATATCTCCAAATTTGCAGATGACACAAAGCTGGGTGGGGGGGTGAGCTGTGAGGAGGATGCAGAGATGCTTCAGTGTGATTTGGACAAGCTGGGTGAGTGGGCAGATGCATGGCAGATGCAGTATAATGTGGATAAATGTGAGGTTATCCACTTTGGTAGCAAAAACAGGAAGGCAGATTATTATCTGAATAGCTATAAATTGAGAGAGGGGAATGTGCAATGAGACCTGGGTGACCTCGTACACCAGTCGCTGAAGGTAAGCATGTAGGTGCACTAGGTGGTAAAGAAGGCAAATGGTTTGTTGGCCTTCATTGCCAGAGGATTCGAGTACAGGAACAGGGATGTCTTGCTGCAATTATACAGGGGCTTGGTGAGACCACACCTGGAATATTGTGTGCAATTTTGGTCTCCTTATCTGAGGAAGGATGTACTTGCTATAGAGGGAGTGCAGCGAAGGTTTACCAGACTGATTCCTGGGATGGTAGGACTGACATGAGGAGAGATTGAGTCATTTAGGATTATAATCACTGGAGTTCAGAAGAATGAGGGGGATCTCATAGAAACCTTTAAAATTCTAACGGGACTAGACAGGGTAGATGCAGGAAGGATGTTCCGGATGTTGGGGGGGGGGCAGAACCAGGGGTCACAGTCTGAGGATATGGGGTAGACCATTTAGGACTGAGATGAGGAGAAATTTCTTCACCCAGAGAGTAGTGAGCCTGTGGAATTTGCTACCACAGAAAGTAGTTGAGGCCAAAACATTGTATGTTATCAAGAAGGAGTTAGATATAGCTCTTGGGGTGAAAGGGATCAAAGGATATGGGGAGAAAGCGGGAGCAGGCAATTGAGTTGAATGATCAGCTATGATCATAATGAATGGTGAAGCAGTCTCGAAGGGCCGAATGGCCTCCTCCTGCTCCTAGTTTCTATGTTTCTATGTAAAAGGGAGAAGAGAATAGAGGGATATACAGGTAGGGTGGGAAGAGGCTCTAAAAGTGAGAGGAGCATTATATAAACCTGTTGGGCCAAATGACCTGTTTCTATGTTGTTGCTTCAAATGGGAGCTGCTGACAAGACAACATTTATTGGTCATTCTTAATTGCCCTTGAGAAGGTGGTGGTGAGCTGCCTTCTTGAACCGCTGCAGTCCATGCGGTGTAGGTACACCCACAGTGCTGTTAGGGATGGAGATCCAGGATTCTGCCCCAGTGAGAGTGAAAGAATGGTGATATGGGGCAGGATCTTTAGGTCGGTGAGTGGGGGGCGGGGCCCTCTCGCTGATGCATAAAATGATGCGGGATGACATCAGGTGGAACTCCCAATGTCACCCCGCGTCATCTCCATTTTCAGGTTGGCGGGGGTGCAGCTGTGCACCCACTGACCTGTCACCGGCCTATTGAGGCCATTTAAAAAGCCATTAACCTAATAAATAGACCTGCCCGTCCTACCTTAGGGTTGGTGGGTAGGCCGGGAACCCTGATGGGCTTCAGAGAAAGCATGAAACCTCATCCACGGGCGGGATGGGGTTTCATGAGAGTTTTTAAATTTTTACTAAAGGTTTGACTTTAAGTGATGGACATGTCCCAACTCATGTGGCAGTGTCACATGAGGGGGCATGTGAGGGAATCTTTCCAAACCATTTATGTTAAAAGTTTTAATTCTGAGCCGATCGCCCTGAGGCAGCACTTTGCCTCAGGGAGGTCTGTGTGCTCTTAGTGCGCACGCATGAAAGAGCGCACTGCCAGCTGAGGGAATCCCCCTCCCGCCCATACAGGGAACACATGGCCCTTCCTGGCGGATGTCACGCTGGCCGGGCTTTAATTTGCCCACCCACGTAAAATGGTGGCGTGCCCCCGATCGGTGGCGCCAATCGGAGGTGCACCCGCCCACGTCCGCTCTTGCATTCCCCCTTCCCCAACAACACCACCCCGCCCCCCCCCCTCCCAACGGGGGGAAAATTCTTCCCCATGGTTCCAAGTCAGGGTGTTGTGTAGCTTGGCGGGGTGCTCGCAGGCGGTGGTGTTTCCATGAGTCTGCTACCCTTGTCCTTCTAAGTGGTAGAGGACAGGAATTTGGAAAGTGCTGTTGAAGAAGCAATCATGAGTTGTTATGGTGTGTGTTATAGGTGGGACACATTGCTGCCTCTGTGGCCGGGTTTTCTGTGCCCGCTGGTGTCGGGCGTGTTCAGTGGCGCGAGTGGACAACACGACACGATTGGTTTCATGGCAGCATCCGCCCAGCCTGCCAATGGCGCCACATTTCACGCCATCAGATTTCAGGAATCTCATTGTAATACATCAGCATATCATTATTAAGCTTGCCCACCAGGCTCATCCACCTTCCCTGCCCACGCCTCCCTCCCCACCCCCCCTCCCCCTGCCCATGCTGGAATCATCTCCCCCCATCGGCTGGGTCATTCACCCACATTGGCGGGAAAACACGCCGATGTGTTTCACAGCAGCATATAAGTGACATGCGCCTGGCGAGCTGCACCTTGCTCAGGACTTAAATGGGTGTTTGCCCACCTTGCTCCGGGCAGTACTCGCAGTCATCAGCGCCAGGCTTCACAGACAGCACCACATCACTTTTAGTGGTGCTTACGGCAGGTCTCCACCTACCAGATCGGCCTCATGTGGGTGGCTTTTCAATGGCTGCAGGGCTAGGGCTTGCTTGGGGAAGGGGGAGAAGTGGCCTCAGGCAAGGGAAGGGGCTGCAGGGTGAGGGCTGTACTGGGGAAGGACGGTGACCCAGGGTGTGTGTGGGGGCACATGTTGATCTGTGCAAGTGGCCTCAAGTTGGTGAGGGCTGAGGGGGCAGTCTCCAGAGGAGATGAGGCCAGATGGGGATGTGAGGGTGTGTGTGAGAGAGTGAGTGATGATGTCCCTTGAGCTGGCAGTGAGTGAAATGCCAGTGAATGTGTGATGGGCTTGTGAGTGTGTGGGTTTAGTGTGGTGAAATGGTTGCCATTCCCGGGCTGCACAGATGAGATTACTCATCCTCTAATTGGATGGCCAATCTCTGTGCGGCATTGGCACTGATCACCAGTGCCATCACCTACTAAGCTAGATTAGTAATGCAGCTGCCCCTCCTTCTGCCAGAGCAGGGGTAGAGGACATCACAGCGGCCTCCACAGCATCCAAAGAGTGCTCGAGGGCTGCAGTCTTCTTGCCTTTCGAGGCCAATGTCTTCTTTGCTGCAGCCCTGGGCTGGAAGCACTGAGCACAGCTGTCCTTTAAAGGTGGTGTCAGACGTGATGAATCAGCGAGGTGATGGCGTGGCAGACAAATCGGAGCCTGCCCGCCATGGGAACGGTGTGTTTCCGGGAAGGCATAATTAACGCGGCGGGTTTGGGATGATATGGCGTGAAAACCCACCATCATGGCTGGCGGGTAAAACATCGTTTTAATCAGCTGCTACCGCACCTCGCTCAAATCTGGGACGATTCCGCCCTGTACATCAAAGGTGGAGGAGGTGAATGTTTAAGGCACTGATTTTCCAATGTGTGCTGGCTTAATTTGAGGCCCATCGTGAGGCACAAAATTTACCATCAAAAGTGGAAGTTGTGCTGTGTGAGGTAAGACAGGATGCAAGGGAATGATTGGAATAGGCTGGAGATCGTCAAAGGGGTGAAGGGCAAATTCTCATTTCATCGCCTGGGCAATAATCTGGCGGAGCAGATCACCCAACTGATCTTAGAAAAGAGATCAGGTTGCTCCAATCAATAAAATTAGAAGAAAGCACAGGATATTGACTGGACAGTTCAAATTCAAATTATAAGGTTAATTCATTGCAGGTTCAGTAAATAAACTGCAAAATAGAACAGGCCCCTTTCAAACTCATTCTGATTCAAAAATTGGAGCAATTAAAACAATTATTAACGTAAAAATAAGTTTGATTTCTGGCCACAGTGAGATTCACTGGGTGATCTTGTGTTCAAAAAGCCATAGCATCTGTAAAGCTGAACGATAACATGCAGTGTCACTCAGTATGGTTTAGCAAGTTACGTGGATCCAGCAAAGCCCAGCTCCCTATTTATTAAATTCAAATGCAGCATGCCTTTTAGATAACATTAGATAAGTGACTGTAAGCTGCAGATGGGAAGTTGACTGAAGAGGTGGTTGGGTAGCATATCAATCCTTAAAGGTGGAGGTCAGGAGACGTCACATCTGCTCAGTTAATACGAGGAGTCCTCAGGCAACTCCCCCCTCCTGTGCCCCCTTCCTTCACTGGCCATCTGTGCCCATCAGTCAATCCACTTAAAAAACAGAATTCAAACCAAAAAGCTTTGTATCAGACACCAAAAACCACAGTGAAAGTGGAACATATCTAGAATGCAAATGCCAATGGGAAAACAAATTGTAAATAAGGCCTGTTCTTAAAGGTGAAAAACAATCAGTGAGAGTTGGGCTGATGGACAGCCTCAAGCGAACCAAAACATAGAAAGAAAGAAATGTTGGAGACAGGGATAGCAGAAGTGAAGCTAGCAGGGAAAAGCATTAAGGTAACATATACATGTTCAGCAATAATTGATAGGATTTATTGAGTGAAGGTACAGATAGAAGTATGGAGTTACAAAGGAGACATAGGATGGTGGGGGTGGGGGTGGGGGTGGGGTGTTGGTAGGCCATTCAACCCTTCAGGCCACCCAATCAGACCCCTGCTGACCTTTACGTTATCTCCATTTTCCCACCATTGTAGATACCCTTAGCCAACAAAAACCTCTCTGTCTCAGCCTTGGACATTCCATTCATGTCAACACCCATAGCCTTTACAGGGAGAGAATTCTACATTCCAACAACCTTTCTAGAAGAAGCACTTCCTGATTTTACTCCTGAATGGCCTACAAGGAATAGGTTGTTTATTGCATGGGGAATGGAAGATAAAAGTAGCAAATGTTCTGCTACAGTTGTACAGAGTTTTGGTGAGACCGCACCTGAAGTATTGTGCACAGTTTTGGTCTCCTTAGTTAAGAAAGGATATTATTGCATTAGAAGCAGTTCAGAGAATGGGATCATTTGACTGACTCCTGGGATGGGGAGCTTATCTTATGAGGGAAGGATGAACAGGCTGGGCCTGTATCCATTGGAGTTCAGAAGAATGAGAGGTGATCTTACTGAGACATATAAGATCCTGAGGGGACTTGGCAAAATGGATGTTGAAAGAATGTTTCCCCTTGTGGGGGAGAGAAGAACTAGGGGACACAATTTAAAAATAAGGGGTTTCCCATTTGAGATGAATACAGGGAGATTTTTTTTTCTTTCAGAGGGTTGTGAGTATGTGGCACTCCCTTCCCCAGAGAGCATTGGAGGCAGGTTCATGGTATTTTTAAGGCTGAGTTAGATAGATTGTTGATTGACAAGGAAGTCAAAAGGTATACGGGGTGGACAAGAAAGTGGAGCTGAGGCCACAATCAGATCAACCACAATCTTATTAAATGGTGGAGCAGTCTTGAGGGGCTGAATGGCCTACTCCTGCTCCAAATCCACATGCTCGTATGTTCATATGTAGCTCTAATTTTGTTTGGGATTCCCGCACTAGAGGCAATAGGTTCCCCGTGTTCTATTTTATTAAATCCTTTTACCATTTTAAATACCTAAATGAAATCACCTCTTGATATTCTAAGTCCAAGGGAATACAAGCCAAGTATGAAACCTGTCCTCAGTTTAACTCTTTAAGGCCTCATATCATTCTGGTGAATCTGTGCTATGCCCCCTTCCCAAGGCCGATATGTCCTTCCTGAGGTGCAGTGCCCAGAACTGAGCACAATGCTTCAGATGGGGTCTGACCAAGACTCAATACAACTGAAGCATAACTTCCTCCTCTTTGTATTGCAGCCCCCTTGAGATTGAGGTCAGCATTCCATTAGTCTATTTGATTACTTTTTGTACCAAGCTTTAGCTTTTATTTACAATGTGCAGACGGAAGCCAATGTTCTGTCTACAATTTCTAAACAAAAGCTGGGAGAAATTGAGGAATGCCAATGAATAAAGCATCCCTCAACTAACAAAGGTCTGAAAGTATCCTGTTGAAAGCTGGAGATGACAGTGAAGCATGTTAGCCTGACATTTGAACATAAGCCTAGTTTCAAAGAAAGATAACATAGTATTATTACTATAGTAACAGAATATAAGTGCACAGGTAATAACAGGGGAAGTAATGTGCTAAAAACAAAACAAGTGAGTACAAATTCTTAATGTCAACATGAAAAGAGAAAAACTAGATTAATAGTGTATCTAGGAAGAGACCTTTGGGTGGAGAGGTCATTACCATTGATGTTGCAGCGAATCATTTTTATTGAATCACACAAACAATTAAAGTCACTGCTCTACTTAGAATCTTACCCCCAATGATGCAGCATTGAGAGATAGAATGAGCATTTAGACGTTCACCCCCATGCCTGCTCCTATTATCTGTCTATCACCGATATTCCAGTCACCATTTCTGGTGGCCCATCTCCCATTCAGCCAGCGTAAGGCTAGATTTATTGCTAAAGTTGCAGGATTCTGACAGGTCTCAATTTGAGAGTGCGCGTTTTGGGGGTGTTAATTGTCCTCCCAGACCCAGGCATGACAAGCAATCTACTGCAAATGCTGGAGGTGCGAGTATGCCAGGAGTACACAGTAGTAGGACCTGGAAAGAGAAATTGCAACTTAACTCTTGTCTTATAACCTTTCGTCCCAACTGATGCTGGGTCAAACAGCCTTTTTTTCACCGATGCTGTATATTTCCAACATTTTCTGCTCTGCCTGATGTTTACAAAAATTGAGAAGAACACAAAAATGAATTTGAACAAAGAAGGAGACAGGAACATATCAGGATGAGAAGAGGAGAGCAAGAAAAGCACAAAATAAACTGTGTGGGAGCGTGTTAGCATTTTTCAGTACCATAGCTAAATTAAATATAAAATAATAAAACACAAACTATAACTGAAATAGCCAACAACATCTTGTATTGAGAAAGCAACATCAATGTAGAAAAATCTCCAAACTTAGATGCACAAGGAAAAGATCGAGTGTTGAGACAAACATTAGGGAGGCAATAGATTGCTCGAGGAGGTCGGTTAAGGAGAGTGGCATTGTCAGTAAGGTATGAAAAGAAATCAAAACTGTGTGTATCAAAACTTTTTGCTATTTTAAAATGGACTTTTGACAAACCACAAGGTGGCTGCCACAGGTCACATGACTCATGTGTTTTGGAAGCTTCCAATAGAGATTACAAGAAGAAAAGAATTCCATTTTCATACGGTGGAATCCTACACCCCATTGTATTGACATTATAATCACAAAATTGGATGACTAACAGATGAACTGACTCCCCAGCTGGATCGATAACAAAGACTAAGACACGAAACTCGTTATACCTGGAGAAATGTTAACAGCCACCATTTTGCTCCTATGGGAAACAATGGATTTTGGATAGATGCACAGAAACTGCTTGTGAGACTTCAATTAACTCATTAATGGGCTATATTATAAGACCCCCATGCTTCTAGCCTTTTGGATCATTTTAATGTTGCATTTCAAGCCCCACTGCTCAGTTTTCCTCTTTTAACACCACCCAGAAAGAACTCTGACAGCTCCTGGCTGACCACGCAGCCAGCCAGCATCTCTCAACTTCTTGAAGCCTGTTTGATTTTAAAAGTCTCTGATCATTGCCCGACAAGCGGCCTAAGGCAAAAAAAGACTCCTTTATGCCGCATTGTCATTTGTTTCAAGGATTTATGTTGCTGGCAACAACAAAGAACTCACTTGGACTGAACCCCACCATGAACTTTGCCTTCTTGGACATTGGAAATCACGTGAACTAATATTCATTCCTGTAGTTCTTTTGCAATTGTTGCCCATAGTTGTAAATCATCCTCTTTTCTGTATCCCCTTACTGTGTGCGTGTGTGTGTGCACGTGTGTGCATGTATGAGGTTGCAAGCACTCCCCAATCAGGGTTTGAATGTGAATAAACTAATCTCCTGACTTAATCACAATATGAATTTGCTGAGAATTATTTATAAATTGAATCAGGCAGACTGAGGCTGGGGGAAGCACACCGCAGCCTACTTTAAAAATAATTCAAAAATAACTTTTGCTTATGGACAGACGGTGAAAAGATAAAGAAGCTTAGTTTCTCTCTCTCCTGTCTGTAACAACAGTCTTAAAGGAGGAGAAAGGGGAGGATGGGTTGGGGAGGAAATTTCAGCACTTGCACCCTAGGGGCTAAAGGTACATACGAAAGGACAAGGGAATGCACAAGAGACCAGAGTTGGAGGAATGGACAATTCTGCAGAAGAGAGTTGTAGGTTTGGAAAAGGTCACAGAGATAGGAAAAGACCATGGAGGGATTCAAACATGAGGATGACATTGCTTAGTGTGAGATGTTGTGAACACCAGGGGCCAATGAAATTTAGTGAGGATAGTATGAAGAGTGAAGTAGCACTGCTTTAACAAAAACTGGAGACAAGAAAACTGGAGGCAGAAAAGGAAGCTTTAGCTCAAAGGCTATCCCCAGAGGGCAATCTGAGAGGAAGCAAGACTTAGAAATGAGGGAAGGGTTCAAAACAGAAGTGCTTAAGGGTTGGATGCCTGATCCTCTGCTGCCTTTTTGTAGCAAAATAATGTAAATCATTGTAAAGCAAAGCAGCATCGAGCATTAATGCATAATGTCCCACAAACTTAATAAAGGATTTTCCTGATGCTGCCCCTGCCTTAGCTCATCTGCTGCTGAAACTGTCATTCTTGTCTTTGTTACATCTGACTTGATTATTCCAATACACACCATACACTCCATAACAATATACTCCATAACGAAATACTCCATAACAATACACTCCATAACAATACACTGCATAACAATACAATCCATAAACTCCATAACAATACACTCCATACACTCCATAACAATACACTCCATAACAATACAATCCATACACTCCATAACAATACACTCCATACACTCCATAACAATACACTCCATACACTCCATAACAATATACTCCATACACTCCATAACAATACACTCCATAACAATACACTCCATAACAATACATTCCATAACAATACACTCCATAACAATACACTCCATAACAATACACTCCATAAAAATACACTCCATAACAATACACTCCATACACTCCATAAAAATACACTCCATACACTCCATAACAATACAGTCCATACACTCCATACACTCCATAACAATACACTCCATACACTCCATAACAATACACTCCATAACAATACACTCCATAACAATACACTCCATACACTCCATAACAATACACTCCATACACTCCATAACAATACACTCCATACACTCCATACACTCCATAACAATACACTCCATACACTCCGTAACAATACACTCCATACACTCCATAACAATACACTCCATAACAATACACTCCATAACAATACACTCCATACACTCCATACACTGCATAACAATACAGTCCATGCACTCCATAACAATACAATCCATACACTCCATAACATTACACTCCATACACTCCATAACAATACACTCCATAGACTCCATACACTCCATAACAATACACTCCATACACTCCATAACAATACACTCCATACACTCCATAACAATACACTCCATATACTCCATAACAATACACTCCATACACTCCATACACTCCATAACAATACACTCCATACTCTCCATAACAATACACTCCATACACTCCATAACAATACACTCCATAACAATACACTCCATACACTCCATAACAATACACTCCATAACAATACACTCCATAACAATACACTCCATACACTCCACACACTCCATAACAATACACTCCATACACTCCATAACAAAACACTCCATAACAATACACTCCATACACTCCATAACAATACACTCCATACACTCCATAACAATACACTCCATACACTCCATAACAATACACTCCATACACTCCATAACAATACACTCCATACACTCCATACACACCAAAACAATACACTCCATACACTCCATAACAATACACTCCATAACAATACACTCCATAACAATACACTCCATACACTCCATAACAATACACTCCATACACTCCATAACAATACACTCCATACACTCCATAACAATACACTCCATAACAATACACTCCATACACTCCATAACAATTCACTCCATACACTCCATACACTCCATAACAATTCACTCCATACACTCCATACACTCCAAAACAATTCACTCCATAACAATACAATCCATAACAATACACTCCATACACTCCATAACAATACACTCCATACACTCCATAACAATACACTCCATAACAATACACTCCATACACTCCATAAAAATACACTCCATACACTCCATACACTGCATAACAATACACTCCATGCACTCCATAACAATACACTCCATACACACCATAACAATACACTCCATAACAATATACTCCATACACTCCATAACAATACACTCCATACACTCCATAACAATACACTCCATACACTCCATAACAATACACTCCATACACTCCATAACAATACACTCCATAACAATACACTCCATACACTCCATAACAATACACTCCATAACAATACACTCCATAACAATACACTCCATACACTCCATAACAATACACTCCATACACTCCATAACAATACACTCCATACACTCCATAACAATACACTCCATAACAATACACTCCATAAACTCCATAACAATTCACTCCATACACTCCATACACTCCATAACAATTCACTCCATACACTCCATACACTCCAAAACAATAAACTCCATAACAATACAATCCATAACAATACACTCCATACACTCCATAACAATACACTCCATACACTCCATAACAATACACTCCATAACAATACACTCCATACACTCCATAAAAATACACTCCATACACTCCATACACTGCATAACAATACACTCCATGCACTCCATAACAATACACTCCATACACACCATAACAATACACTCCATAACAATATACTCCATACACTCCATAACAATACACTCCATACACTCCATAACAATACACTCCATACACTCCATAACAATACACTCCATACACTCCATAACAATACACTCCATAACAATACACTCCATACACTCCATAACAATACACTCCATACACTCCATAACAATACACTCCATAACAATAAACTCCATACACTCCATAACAATACACTCCATACACTCCATAACAATACACTCCATACAATCCATAACAATACACTCCATAACAATACACTCCATACACTCCATAACAATACACTCCATACACTCCATACACTCCATAACAATACACTCCATACACTCCATAACAATACACTCCATACACTCCATAACAATACACTTCATACACACCATAACAATACACTCCAAACACTCCATTACAATACACTCCATACACTCCATAACAATACACTCCATAACAATACACTCCATACACTCCATAACAATACACTCCATACAGTCCATACACTGCATAACAATACACTCCATACACTCCATAACAATACACTCCATACACTCCATAACAATACACTCCATACACTCCATAACAATACATTCCATACAATCCATAACAATACACTCCATACACTCCATAACAATACACTCCATACACTCCATAAAAATACACACCATACACTCCATAACAATACACTCCATACACTCCATAACAATACATTCCATACAATCCATAACACTACACTCCATACACTCCATAACAATACACTCAATACACTCCATAACATACACTCTAACACTCCATAACAATACACTCCATACACTCCATACACTCCATAACAATACACTCCATACACTCCATAACAATACACTGCATAAACTCCATAACAATACACTCCATACACTCAATAACAATACACACCTTACACTCCATACACTCCATAACAATACACTCCATACACTCCATAACAATACACTCCATACACTCCATAACAATACACTCCATACACTCCATAACAATACACTCCATACACTCCATAACAATACACTCAATACACTCCATAACAATACACTCCCAACACTCCATAACAATACACTCCATACACTCCATAACAATACACTCCATACACTCCATAACAATACACTGCATAACATTACACTCCATACACTCCATAACAAAAAACTCCATACACTCCATACACTCCATAACAATACACTCCATAACAATACACTCCATACACTCCATACGCTCCATAACAATACACTCCATACACTCCATAACAATACACTCCATACACTCCATAACAATACACTCCATACACTCCATAACAATACACTCCATAACAATACACTCCATAAACTCCATAACAATTCACTCCATACACTCCATACACTCCATAACAATTCACTCCATACACTCCATACACTCCAAAACAATACACTCCATAACAATACAATCCATAACAATACACTCCATACACTCCATAACAATACAATCCATACACTCCGTAACAATACACTCCATACACTCCATAACAATACACTCCATAACAATACACTCCATACACTCCATAAAAATACACTCCATACACTCCATACACTGCATAACAATACACTCCATACACTCCATAACAATACACTCCATACACACCATAACAATACACTCCATAACAATACACTCCATACACTCCATAACAATACACTCCATACACTCCATAACAATACACTCCATACACTCCATAACAATACACTCCATACACTCCATAACAATACACTCCATAACAATACACTCCATAACAATACACTCCATAACAATACACTCCATACACTCCATAACAATACACTCCATACACTCCATAACAATACACTCCATAACAATACACTCCATACACTCCATAACAATACACTCCATACACTCCATAACAATACACTCCATACAATCCATAACAATACACTCCATAACAATACACTCCATACACTCCATAACAATACACTCCATACACTCCATACACACCATAACAATACAGTCCATACACTCCATAACAATACACAGCCATATCACTCCATAACAATACACTCCTTACACTCCATAACAATACACTCCGTACACTCCATAACAATACACTCCATACACTCCATAACAATACACTCCATACACTCCATACACTCCATAACATACTCCAACACTCCATACACTCCATAACAATACACTCCATACAAAACATATCAATACACTCCATACACTCCATACACTCCATAACAATACACTCCATACACTCCATAACAATACACTCCATACACTCCATACACACCACAACAATACACTCCATTCACTCCATACTCCTCATAACAATACACTCCATACACTCCATAACAATACACTCCATACACTCCATAAAAATACACTCCATACACTCCATAACAATACACTCCATACACTCCATAACAATACACTCCCATACACTCCATAACAATACACTCCATACACTCCATAACAATACACTCCATACACTCCATAACAATACACTCCATAACAATACACTCCATACACTCCATAACAATACACTCCATACACTCCATAAGAATACACTCCATAACAATAAACTCCATACACTCCATAACAATACACTCCATACACTCCATAACAATACACTCCATACAATCCATAACAATACACTCCATAACAATACACTCCATACACTCCATAACAATACACTCCATACACTCCATAACAATACACTCCATACACTCCATAACAATACACTCCATACACTCCATAACAATACACTTCATACACACCATAACAATACACTCCAAACACTCCATTACAATACACTCCATACACTCCATAACAATACACTCCATAACTATACACTCCATACACTCCATAACAATACACTCCATACAGTCCATACACTGCATAACAATACACTCCATACACTCCATAACAATACACTCCATACACTCCATAACAATACACTCCAATACACTCCATAACAATCATTCCATACAATCCATACACTCATAACAATACACTCCATACACTCCATAACAATACACTCCATACACTCCATACAAATACACTCCATACACTCCATAACAATACACTCCACACACTCCATAACAATACACTCCATACACTCCATAACACTAACCCCATACACTCCATACAATACACTCCATACACTCCATACACACCATATCAATACACTCCATACACTCCATACACTCCATAACAATACACTCCATACACTCCATGACAATACACTCCATAAACTCCATACTCATCATAACAATACACTCCATACACTCCATAACAATACACTCCTTACACTCCATACACTCCATAACAATACACTCCATACACTCCATAACAATACATTCCATACACTCCATAACAATACACTCCATACACTCCATAACAATACACTCCATACACTCCTTACACTCCATAACAATACACTCCATACACTCCATAACAATACACTCCATACACTCCATAACAATACACTGCATAACATTACACTCCATACACTCCATAACAAAAAACTCCATACACTCCATACACTCCATAACAATACACTCCATAACAATACACTCCATACACTCCATACACTCCATAACAATACACTCCATACACTCCATAACAATACACTCCATACACTCCATAACAATAAACTCCATACACTCCATAACAATACACTCCATAACAATACACTCCATAAACTCCATAACAATTCACTCCATACACTCCATACACTCCATAACAATTCACTCCATACACTCCATACACTCCAAAACAATACACTCCATAACAATACAATCCATAACAATACACTCCATACACTCCATAACAATACAATCCATACACTCCGTAACAATACACTCCATACACTCCATAACAATACACTCCATAACAATACACTCCATACACTCCATAAAAATACACTCCATACACTCCATACACTGCATAACAATACACTCCATGCACTCCATAACAATACACTCCATACACACCATAACAATACACTCCATAACAATACACTCCATACACTCCATAACAATACACTCCATACACTCCATAACAATACACTCCATACACTCCAAAACAATACACTCCATACACTCCATAACAATACACTCCATAACAATACACTCCATAACAATACACTCCATAACAATACACTCCATACACTCCATAACAATACACTCCATACACTCCATAACAATACACTCCATAACAATACACTCCATACACTCCATAACAATACACTCCATACACTCCATAACAATACACTCCATACAATCCATAACAATACACTCCATAACAATACACTCCATACACTCCATAACAATACACTCCATACACTCCATACACTCCATAACAATACACTCCATACACTCCATAACAATACACTCCATACACTCCATAACAATACACTTCATACACACCATAACAATACACTCCAAACACTCCATT
Organism: Carcharodon carcharias; assembly: GCF_017639515.1. Lineage (NCBI taxonomy): Eukaryota > Metazoa > Chordata > Chondrichthyes > Lamniformes > Lamnidae > Carcharodon > Carcharodon carcharias. The sequence continues at coordinate 9,377,232 of NC_054492.1, read as the reverse complement.
ACAATACACTCCATACACTCCATAACAATACACTCCATAACAATACACTCCATACACTCCATAACAATACACTCCATACAGTCCATACACTGCATAACAATACACTCCATACACTCCATAACAATACACTCCATACACTCCATAACAATACACTCCATACACTCCATAACAATACATTCCATACACTCCATAACAATGCACTCCATACACTCCATAACAATACACTCCATACACTCCATAAAAATACACACCATACACTCCATAACACTACACTCCATACACTCCATAACAATACACTCCATACACTCCATACACTCCATAACAATACACTCCATACACTCCATACACTCCATAACAATACACTCCATACACTCCATAACAATACACTGCATAAACTCCATAACAATACACTCCATACACTCCATAACAATACACACCTTACGCTCCATACACTCCTTAACAATACAATCCATACACTCCATAACAATACACTCCATACACTCCATAAAAATACACTCCATACACTCCATAACAATACACTCCATACACTCCATAACAATACACTCAATACACTCCATAACAATACACTCCCAACACTCCATAACAATACACTACATACACTCCATAACAATAAACTCCATACACTCCATAACAATACAATGCATAACATTACACTCCATACACTCCTTAACAAAAAACTCCAAACACTCCATAAACTCCATAACAATACACTCCATAACAATACACTCCATACACTCCATAAAAATACACTCCATACACTCCATAACAATACACTCCATAACAATACATTCCATACACTCCATAACAATACAGTCCATACACTCCATAACAATACACTCCATACACTCCATACACTCCATAACAATACACTGCATACACTCCATAACAATACACTCCATACACTCCATACACTCCATAACAATACACTCCATACACTCCATACACTTCATAACAATACACTCCATACACTCCATAACAATACATTCCATACACTCCATACACTACATAACAATACACTCCATACACTCCATACTCTCCATAACAATGCACTCCATACACTCCATAACAATACACTCCATACACTCCATAACAATGCACTCCATACACTCCATAACAATACACTCCATAGACTCCATACACTCCATAAGAATACACTCCATACACTCCATAACAATACACTCCATACACTCCATACACTACATAACAATACACTCCATACACTCCATAACAATACACTCCATACACTCCATAACAATACACTCCATACACTCCATAACAATGCACTCCATACACTCCATAACAATACACTCCATAGACTCCATACACTCCATAACAATACACTCCATACACTCCATAACAATACACTCCATACACTCCATAACAATACACTCCATACACTCCATAACAATACACTCTAAGACTCCATACACTCCATAACAATACACTCCATACACTACATACACTCCATAACAATACACTCCATACACTCCTTAACAATACACTACATACACTCCATAACAATACACTCCATATACTCCATAACAATACAATCCATACACTCCATACACTCCATAACAATACACTCCATACACTCCATAACAGCACACTCCATACACTCCATAACAATACACTCCATAGACTCCATACACTCCATAACAATACACTCCATACACTCCATAACAATACACTCCATAACAATACACTCCATACACTCCATAACAATACACTCCATACACTCCATACACTCCATAACAATACACTCCATACACTCCATAACAATACACTCCATACACTCCATAACAATAAACTCCATACACTCCGTAACAATACACTCCATAACAATACACTCCATACACTCCATAACAATACACTCCATAACAATACACTCTATAACAATACACTCCATACACTCCACACACTCCATAACAATACACTCCATACACTCCATAACAATACACTCCATAACAATACACTCCATACACTCCATAACAATACACTCCATACACTCCATAACAATACACTCCATACACTCCATAACAAAACACTCCATACACTCCATACACACCATAACAATACATTCCATACACTCCATAACAATACACTCCATAACAATACACTCCATGCACTCCATAACAATACACTCCATACACTCCATAACAATACACTCCATACACTCCATACTCACCATAAAAATACACTCCATACACACCATAACAATACACTCCATACACTCCATAACAATACACTCCATAACAATACACTCCATGCACTCCATAACAATACACACCATACACTCCATAACACTACACTCCATACACTCCATAACAATACACTCCATACACTCCATACACTCCATAACAATACACTCCATACACTCCATACACTCCATAACAATACACTCCATACACTCCATAACAATACACTGCATATACTCCATAACAATACACTCCATACACTCCATAACAATACACACCTTACACTCCATACACTCCATAACAATACACTCCATAGACTCCATAACAATACACTCCATACACTCCATAACAATACACTCCAAAGACTCCATACACTCCATAAGAATACACTCCATACACTCCATAACAATACAGTCCATACACTCCATACACTCCATAACAATACACTCCATACACTCCATAACAATACACTCCATACACTCCATAACAATACACTCCATAACAATACATTCCATAACAATACACTCCATACACTCCATAACAATACACTCCATACACTCCATAACAATACACTCCATACACTCCATACACTCCATAACAATACACTCCATAACAATACACTCCATACACTCCATACACTCCATAAAAATACACTCCATACACTCCATAACAATACACTCCATACACTCCATAACAATACACTCCATACACTCCATAACAATACACTCCATAACAATACACTCCATAACAATACATTCCATACACTCCATAACAATACACTCCATACACTCCATAACAATACACTCCATGCACTCCATACACTCCATAACAATACACTCCATACACTCCATAACAATACACTCCATACACTCCATACACTCCATAACAATACACTCCATACACTCCATACACTACATAACAATACACTCCATACACTCCATAACAATACACTCCATACACTCCATAACAATACACTCCATACACTCCATAACAATGCACTCCATACACTCCATAACAATACACTCCATAGACTCCATACACTCCATAACAATACACTCCATACACTCCATAACAATACACTCCATACACTCCATAACAATACACTCCATACACTCCATAACAATACACTCCAAGACTCCATACACTCCATAACAATACACTCCATACACTACATACACTCCATAACAATACACTCCATAACAATACACTCCATAAACTCCATAACAATTCACTCCATACACTCCATACACTCCATAACAATTCACTCCATACACTCCATACACTCCAAAACAATAAACTCCATAACAATACAATCCATAACAATACACTCCATACACTCCATAACAATACACTCCATACACTCCATAACAATACACTCCATAACAATACACTCCATACACTCCATAAAAATACACTCCATACACTCCATACACTGCATAACAATACACTCCATGCACTCCATAACAATACACTCCATACACACCATAACAATACACTCCATAACAATATACTCCATACACTCCATAACAATACACTCCATACACTCCATAACAATACACTCCATACACTCCATAACAATACACTCCATACACTCCATAACAATACACTCCATAACAATACACTCCATACACTCCATAACAATACACTCCATACACTCCATAACAATACACTCCATAACAATAAACTCCATACACTCCATAACAATACACTCCATACACTCCATAACAATACACTCCATACAATCCATAACAATACACTCCATAACAATACACTCCATACCTCCATAACAATACACTCCATACACTCCATACACTCCATAACAATTACACTCCATACACTCCATAACAAGTACACTCCATATCACTCCATAACAATACACGTCCATACACAAACATAACAATACACTCCACTCATTACAATACATTCCGTACACTCCATAACAATACACTCCACACTCCATACACTCCATAACAAAACACTCCATACCCTCCATAACAATACACTCCATACACTCCATAACAAAACACTCCATACACTCCATAACAATACACTCCATACACTTCATAACAATACATTCCATACACTCCATAACAATACACTCCATACACTCCATAACAATACACTCCATACACTCCATAAAAATACACACCATACACTCCATAACAATACACTCCATACACTCCATAACATACATCCATACAATACACTCCATACTCTCCATAACAATACACTCCATACACTCCATACACTCCATAACAATACACTCCATACACTCCATACACTCCATAACAATACACTCCATAAACTCCATAACAATACACTGCATAAACTCCATAACAATACACTCCATACACTCCATACACTCCAAAACAATAAACTCCATAACAATACAATCCATAACAATACACTCCATACACTCCATAACAATACACTCCATACACTCCATAACAATACACTCCATAACAATACACTTCATACACTCCATAAAAATACACTCCATACACTCCATACACTGCATAACAATACACTCCATGCACTCCATAACAATACACTCCATACACACCATAACAATACACTCCATAACAATACACTCCATACACTCCATAACAATACACTCCAGACACTCCATAACAATACACTCCATACACGCCATAACAATACACTCCATACACTCCATAACAATACACTCCATAACAATACACTCCATACACTCCATAACCATACACTCCATACACTCCATAACAATACACTCCATAAACTCCATACACTCCATAACAATACACTCCATACACTCCATAACAATACACTCCATACAATCCATAACAATACACTCCATAACAATACACTCCATACACTCCATAACAATACACTCCATACACTCCATACACTCCATAACAATACACTCCATACACTCCATAACAATACACTCCATACACTCCATAACAATACACTCCATACACACCATAACAATACACTCCAAACACTCCATTACAATACACTCCATACACTCCATAACAATACACTCCATAACAATACACTCCATACACTCCATAACAATACACTCCATACAGTCCATACACTGCATAACAATACACTCCATACACTCCATAACAATACACTCCATACACTCCATAACAATACACTCCATACACTCCATAACAATACATTCCATACAATCCATAACAATACACTCCATACACTCCATAACAATACACTCCATACACTCCATAAAAATACACACCATACACTCCATAACAATACACTCCATACACTCCATAACAATACATTCCATACAATCCATAACACTACACTCCATACACTCCATAACAATACACTCAATACACTCCATAACAATACACTCCCAACACTCCATAACAATACACTCCATACACTCCATACACTCCATAACAATACACTCCATACACTCCATAACAATACACTGCATAAACTCCATAACAATACACTCCATACACTCAATAACAATACACACCTTACACTCCATACACTCCATAACAATACACTCCATACACTCCATAACAATACACTCCATACACTCCATAACAATACACTCCATACACTCCATAACAATACACTCCATACACTCCATAACAATACACTCAATACACTCCATAACAATACACTCCAAACACTCCATAACAATACACTCCATACACTCCATAACAATACACTCCATACACTCCATAACAATACACTGCATAACATTACACTCCATACACTCCATAACAAAAAACTCCATACACTCCATACACTCCATAACAATACACTCCATAACAATACACTCCATACACTCCATACCCTCCATAACAATACACTCCATACACTCCATAACAATACACTCCATACACTCCATAACAATACACTCCATACACTCCATAACAATACAATCCATAACAATACATTCCATAAACTCCATAACAATACACTCCATACACTCCATACACTCCATATCAATTCACTCCATACACTCCATACTCACCAAAACAATACACTCCATAACAATACCAATCCATAACAATACACTCCCATACACTCCATAACGTATACAATCCATACTCTCGTAACAATACACTCCATACTCACCATAACAATACACTCCATAACAATACACTCCATACACTCCATAAAAATACACTCCATACACTCCATACTCTGCATAACATTACACTCCATACACACCATTATCCATACACTCCATACACACCATAACAATACACTCCATAACAATACACTCCATACACTCCATAACAATACACTCCATACACTCCATAACAATACACTCCATACACTCCATAACAATACACTCCATACACTCCATAACAATACACTCCATAACAATACACTCCATAACAATACACTCCATAACAATACACTCCATACACTCCATAACAATACACTCCATACACTCCATAACAATACACTCCATAACAATACACTCCATACACTCCATAACAATACACTCCATACACTCCATAACAATACACTCCATACAATCCATAACAATACACTCCATAACAATACACTCCATACACTCCATAACAATACACTCCATACACTCCATACACACCAAAACAATACACTCCATACACTCCATAACAATACACTCCATAACAATACACTCCATAACAATACACTCCATACACTCCATAACTTTACACTCCATACACTCCATAACAATACACTCCATACACTCCATAACAATACACTCCATACACTCCATACACTCCATAACAATACACTCCATACACTCCATACACTCCATAACAATACACTCCATAACAATACATTCCATAACAATACACTCCATACACTCCATAACAATACACTCCATACACTCCATAACAATACACTCCATAACAATACACTCCATACACTCCATAACAATACACTCCATACACTCCATACACTCCATAACAATACACTCCATACACTCCATAACAATACACTCCATACACTCCATAACAATACACTCCATAACAATACACTCCATACACTCCATAACAATACACTCCATACACTCCATAACAATACACTCCATACACTCCATAACAATACACTCCATACACTCCATAACAATACACTCCATAACAATACACTCCATACACTCCATAACAATACACTCCATACACTCCATAACAATACACTCCATAACAATACACTCCATACACTCCATAACAATACACTCCATACACTCCATAACAATACACTCCATACACTCCATAACAATACACTCCATAACAATACACTCCATACACTCCATAACAATACACTCCATACACTCCATAACAATACACTCCATACACTCCATAACAATACACTCCATACACTCCATAACAATACACTCCATACACACCATAACAATACACTCCAAACACTCCATTACAATACACTCCATACACTCCATAACAATACACTCCATAACTATACACTCCATACACTCCATAACAATACACTCCATACAGTCCATACACTGCATAACAATACACTCCATACACTCCATAACAATACACTCCATACACTCCATAACAATACACTCCATACACTCCATAACAATACATTCCATACAATCCATAACAATACACTCCATACACTCCATAACAATACACTCCATACACTCCATAAAAATACACACCATACACTCCATAACAATACACTCCATACACTCCATAACAATACATTCCATACAATCCATAACACTACACTCCATACACTCCATAACAATACACTCCATACACTACATACACTCCATAACAATACACTCCATACACTCCATACACTCCATAACAATACACTCCATACACTCCATAACAATACACTGCATAAACTCCATAACAATACACTCCATACAATCAATAACAATACACACCTTACACTCCATACACTCCATAACAATACACTCCATACACTCCATAACAATACACTCCATACACTCCATAACAATACACTCCATACACTCCATAACAATACACTCCATACACTCCATAACAATACACTCCATACACTCCATAACAATACACTCCCAACACTCCATAACAATACACTCCATACACTCCATAACAATACACTCCATACACTCCATAACAATACACTGCATAACATTACACTCCATACACTCCATAACAAAAAACTCCATACACTCCATACACTCCATAACAATACACTCCATAACAATACACTCCATACACTCCATACACTCCATAACAATACACTCCATACACTCCATAACAATACACTCCATACACTCCATAACAATAAACTCCATACACTCCATACACTCCATAACAATACACTCCATACACTCCATAACAATATACTCCATACACTCCATACACTCCATAACAATTCACTCCATACACTCCATACACTCCATAACAATACACTCCATATTCACCATAACAATACACTCCATACACTCCATAACAATACAATCCATAATCACCATAACAATACACTCCATACACTCCATAACAATACACTCCATAACAATACACTCCATACACACCATAAAAATACACTCCATACACTCCATACACTCCATAACAATACACTCCATACACTCCATAACAATACACTCCATACACTCCATAACAATACACTCCATACACTCCATACACTCCATAACAATACACTCCATACACTCCATAACAATACACTCCATACACTCCAAAACAATACACTCCATACACTCCATAACAATACACTCCATAACAATACACTCCATAACATACACTCCATAACAATACACTCCATACACTCCATAACAATACACTCCATACACTCCATAACAATACACTCCATAACAATACACTCCATACACTCCATAACAATACACTCCATACACTCCATAACAATACACTCCATACAATCCATAACAATACACTCCATAACAATACACTCCATACACTCCATAACAATACACTCCATACACTCCATACACTCCATACAATACACTCCATACACTCCATAACAATACACTCCATACACTCCATAACAATACACTTCATACACACCATAACAATACACTCCAAACACTCCATAACAATACACTCCATACACACCATAACAATACACTCCATAACAATACACTCCATACACTCCATAACAATACACTCCATACAGTCCATACTCACCATAACAATACACTCCATACACTCCATAACAATACACTCCATACACTCCATAACAATACACTCCATACACTCCATAACAATACATTCCATACACTCCATAACAATGCACTCCATACACTCCATAACAATACACTCCATACACTCCATAAAAATACACACCATACACTCCATAACACTACACTCCATACACTCCATAACAATACACTCCATACACTCCATACACTCCATAACAATACACTCCATACACTCCATACACTCCATAACAATACACTCCATACACTCCATAACAATACACTGCATAAACTCCATAACAATACACTCCATACACTCCATAACAATACACACCTTACGCTCCATACACTCCATAACAATACATTCCATACACTCCATAACAATATACTCCATACACTCCATAAAAATACACTCCATACACTCCATAACAATACACTCCATACACACCATAACAATACACTCGATACACTCCATACACTCCATAACAATACACTACATACACTCCATAACAATAAACTCCATACACTCCATAACAATACAATGCATAACATTACACTCCATACACTCCTTATCAAAAAACTCCAAACACTCCATAAACTCCATAACAATACACTCCATAACAATACACTCCATACACTCCATAAAAATACACTCCATACACTCCCATAACAATACACTCCATAACAATACATTCCATTCTCACAATAACAATACAGTCCATACACTCCCAAAACAATACACTCCATACACTCCATGCACACCATAACAATACACGGTTGCATACACTCCATAACAATACACTCCATACACTCCATACACTCCATAACAATACACTCCATACACTCCATACACTCCATAACAATATACTCCATACACTCCATAAAAATACACTCCATACACTCCATACTCACCATAACAATACACTCCATACACTCCATACTCTCCATAACAATGCACTCCATACACTCCATAACAATACACTCCATACACTCCATAAGAATTCACTCCATACACTCCATAACAATACACTCCAAAGATTCCATACACTCCATAAGAATACACTCCATACACTCCATAACAATACACTCCATACACTCCATACACTACATAACAATACACTCCATACACTCCATAACAATACACTCCATACACTCCATAACAATACACTCCATACACTCCATAACAATGCACTCCATACACTCCATAACAATACACTCCATAGACTCCATACGCTCCATAACAATACACTCCATACACTCCATAACAATACACTCCATACACTCCATAACAATACACTCCATACACTCCATAACAATACACTCTAAGACTCCATACACTCCATAACAATACACTCCATACACTACATACACTCCATAACAATACACTCCATACACTCCTTAACAATACACTCCATACACTCCATAACAATACACTCCATACACTCCATAACAATACAATCCATACACTCCATACTCACAATAACAATACACTCCATACACTCCATAACAATACACTCCATACACTCCATAACAATACACTCCATACACTCCATACACTCCATAACAATACAATCCATACTCACCATCACAATACACTCCATAACAATACACTCCATACACTCCATAACAATACACTCCATACACTCCATACACTCCATAACAATACACTCCATACACTCCATAACAATACACTCCATACACTCCATAACAATAAACTCCATACACTCCGTAACAATACACTCCATAACAATACACTCCATACACTCCATAACAATACACTCCATAACAATACACTCTATAACAATACACTCCATACACTCCACACACTCCATAACAATACACTCCATACACTCCATAACAATACACTCCATAACAATACACTCCATACACTCCATAACAATACACTCCATACACTCCATAACAATACACTCCATACACTCCATAACAAAACACTCCATACACTCCATACACACCATAACAATACATCCATACACTCCATAACAATACACTCCATAACAATACACTCCATACACTCCATAACAATACACTCCATACACTTCATAACAATACACTCCATACACTCCATAACAATACCATACACCCATACACTCCATACACCTCCATACCACAATACCTCCATACACGCCATACACTCCATAACAATTCACTCCATACACTCCATAACAATACACTCCATACACTACATAACAATACACTCCATACACTCATAACATACACTCCATACACTCATATACCATACACTCCATACACTCCAGAACAAATACACTCATACACTCATAACTATACACTGCATGAAACAACATAACATAGCACTCCATACACTCCATAACAATACACTTCATACTCACCATAACAATACACTCCATACACCATACCATATAACATACACTCCAGACACTCACAGACATTACACTCCATAACCAGAAAGACACTCCATACACAGACACTCATAACAATACACTTCCATACACACCATAGCATACACCATACACTCCATACACTCCATAACAATACACTCCATTCAGTACATAACAATACACTCCATACACTCCATAACAATACACTCCATACACTCAATACACTCCATAACAATACACTCCATACACTCCATAACAATACACTCCAAACACTCCATAACAATACACTCCATACACTCCATACACTCCATAACAATACACTCCATAACAATACACTCCATACACTCCATACACCCCATAGCAATACACTCCATACACTCCATAACAATACACTCCATACACTCCATAACAATACACTCCATACACTCCATAACAATACACTCCATAACAATACACCATAACAATACATTCCATACACTCCATTACAATACACTCCATACACTCCATAACAATACACTCCATGCACTCCATACACTCCATAACAATACACTCCATACACTCCATAACAATACACTCCATACACTCCATACACTCCATAACAATACACTCCTAGCACTCCATACACTACATATCAATACACCACATACACTCCATACACTCCATGAACAATACCTCTCATACACTCCATAACAATACACTCCATACACTCCATAACAATGCACTCCATACACTCTCATAACAAACACTCCATAGACTCCATACACCTCCATAACAATACACTCATACTCTCCATAACCAATACACTCCATACACTCCATAACAATACACTCCCATACACTCCATAACAATACACTCCATACACTCCATACTCACAATAACAATACTCTCCATACACTACATACGACTCTCATAACAATACACTCAACACACTCCTTAACAATACACTCCTGACACTCATAACAATACACTCCATATACCTCCATAACAATACATCCATACACTCCATACACTCCATAACAAATACACTCCAGTACACTCCATAACAACTGCACTCATACACCTCCATAACAATACACTCCATACTCTCCATAACAATACACTCCATACAATCATATCAATACACTCCATAACAATACACTCCATACACTCCATAACAATACACTCCATACACTCCATACACTCCATAACAATACACTCCATACACTCCATAACAATACACTCCATACACTCCATACACTCCATAACAATACACTCCATACACTCCATAACAATACACTCCATAACAATACACTCCATACACTCCATAACAATACACTCCATAACAATACACTCCATACACTCCATAACAATACACTCCATAACAATACACTCCATACACTCCATACACTCCATAACAATACACTCCATACACTCCATAACAATACACTCCATAACAATACACTCCATACACTCCATAACAATACACTCCATACACTCCATAACAATACACTCCTTACACTCCATAACAAAACACTCCATACACTCCATACACACCATAACAATACATTCCATACACTCCATAACAATACACTCCATACACTCCATGCACTCCATAACAATACACTCCATACACTCCATAACAATACACTCCATACACTCCATAACAATACACTCCATACACTCCATAACAATACACTCCATACACTCCATACACTACATATCCATACACTCCATACACTCCATAACAATACACTCCATACACTCCATACACTCCATAACAATACACTCCATACTCACCATAACAATACACTCCATACACTCCATACACACCATAACAATACACTCCATAACAATACACTCCATACACTCCATAACAATACACTCCATACACTCCATAACAATACACTCCATACTCACCATAACAATACACTCCATACACTCCATAACAATACACTCATACACTCCATAACAATACTCCATACATACACTACACTCATAATACACTCCATAACAATACACTCCATTCACTCCATACTCACCAGAACAATACACTCCATACACTCCATAACAATACAATCCATAACTTCCACATACAATACACTCCATACTCACCATAACAATAAACACCATACACTCCATAACAATACACTCCAGTCACTCCATAACAATACACTCCATACACTCCATAACAATACACTCCATACACTCCATAACAATACACTCCATACACTCCATACACTCCATAACAATACACTCCATACACTCCATAACAATACACTCCATACACTCCATAACAATACACTCCATACACTCCATAACAATACACTCCATACACTCCATAACAATACACTCCATACACTCCATACACTCCATAACAATACACTCCATACTCACCATAACAATACACTCCATACACACCATAACAATACACTCCATACACTCCATAACAATCACTCCATACACTCCATACTCACCATAACAATACACTCCATACACTCCATACACTCCATAACAATACACTCCATACACTCCATACATACACTTCCTACACTCCATAACAATACCCTCCATACACTCCATAACAATACACTCCATACACTCCATAACAATACACTCCATACACTCCATACACTCCATAACAATACACTCCATACACTCCATAACAATACACTCCATAACAATACACTCCATAACAATACACTCCATACACTCCATAACAATACACTCCATACACTCCATAACAATACACTCCATACACTCCATACACTCCATAACAATACACTCCATAACAATACACTCCATACACTCCATACACTCCATAAAAATACACTCCATACACTCCATAACAATACACTCCATACACTCCATAACAATACACTCCATACACTCCATAACAATACACTCCATAACAATACACTCCATAACAATACACTCCATACACTCCATAACAATACACTCCATACACTCCATACACTCCATAACAATACACTCCATACACTCCATACACTCCATAACAATACACTCCATACACTCCATAACAATACACTCCATACACTCCATACACTCCATACAATACACTCCATAATAACTCCATACACTCCATAACAATACACTCCATACACTCCATAACAATACACTCCATACACTCCATAACAATACACTCCATTCACTCCAAACTCACCATAACAATACACTCGATACACTCCATAACAATACACTCCATACACTCCACAACAATATACTCCATATACTCCATAAAAATACACTCCATACACTCCATAACAATACACTCCATACACCCCATACACTCCATAAACAATACACTCCATACACTCCATGACAATACACTCATGCACACCAATAACAATACCACTCCGATACATCACATAACAATACACTCCATACACTCCAAAACAATACACATCCATACAACTCCATAACAATACCCTCCATACCACCACCATAACCAATACACTGCATACACTCCATAACAATACACTCCATACACTCCATAACAATACACTCCATAACTCCATAACAATACCCCAACTCCATAACCATACCACTCCATACCACACCATAACAATACACTCCATACACTCCATAACAATACACTCAATACAATCCATACACTCCATAACAATACACTCCATACACTCCATAACAATACACTCCATACACTCCATAACAATACACTCCATACACTCCATACACTCCATAACAATACACTCCATACACTCCATAACAATACACTCCATACACTCCATAACAATACACTCCATACACTCCATAACAATACACTCCATACACTCCATACACTCCATAACAATACACTCCATACACTCCATACACTCCATAACAATACACTCCATACACTCCATAACAATACACTCCATACACTCCATAACAATACACTCCATACACTCCATAACAATACACTCCATACACTCCATACACTCCATAACAATACACTCCATACACTCCATAACAATACACTCCATACACTCCATAACAATACACTCCATACACTCCATACACTCCATAACAATACACTCCATACACTCCATAACAATACACTCCATACAATCCATACACTCCATAACAATACATTCCATACACTCCATAACAATACACTCACATATACTCCATATACAATACTACTCAATACACTCCATACACTGCCATAACAATACACTCCATACACTCCAGAACAAATACACACTCTACACTCCATAACAATTACACTCATTACACTCCATTCACGCCATAAACAATACACTGCATAGTCTCCATACAATACACTACATACGACTACATACAATACATATCATACACTCCAGACTCTCCATTACAATACACTCCATACTCTCATCATACACTCCATTATCAATACACTCCATAAAAATACACTCCATACACTCCATAACAATACACTTCATACACTCCATAACAATACACTACATACACTCCATAACAATACACTCCATACACTCCATGACAATGCACTCCATAAACTCCATACATACACTACATACACTCTACATACACTCCATAACAATACACTCCATACACTCCATACTCTCCATAACAATACACTCCATACACTCCATAACAATACACTCCATACACTCCATAACAATACACTCCATACACTCCATAACAATACACTCCATACACTCCATACACTCCATAACATACACTCCATACACTCCATAACAATACACTCCATACACTCCATACACTCCATAACAATACACTCCATACACTCCATAACAATACACTCCATACACTCCATAACAATACACTCCATACACTCCATAACTATACACTCCATACACTCCATAACAATACACTCCATACACACCATACACTCCATAACAATACACTCCATACACTCCATAACAATACACTCCATACACTCCATAACAATACACTCCATACACTCCATAACAATACACTCCATACACTCCATAACAATACACTCCATACACTCCATAACAATACACTCCATGACACTCCATAACAATACACTCCATACACTCCATAACAATACACTCCATACACTCCATAACAATACACTCCATACACTCCATACACTCCATAACAATACACTCCATACACTCCATAACAATACACTCCATACACTCCATACACTCCATAACAATACACTCCATACACTCCATACACTACATAACAATACACTCCATACACTCCATAACAATACACTCCATACACTCCATAACAATACACTCCATACACTCCATAACAATACACTCCATACACTCCATAACAATACACTCCATACACTCCATACACTCCATAACAATACACTCCATAACAATACACTCCATACACTCCATAACAATACACTCCATACACTCCATAACAATACACTCCATACACTCCATACACTCCATAACAATACACTCCATACACTCCATACACTCCATAACAATACACTCCATACACTCCATAACAATACACTCCATACACTCCATAACAATACACTCCATACACTCCATAACAATACACTCCATACACTCCATACACACCATACACTCCATACACTCCATAACAATACACTCCATACACTCCATAACAATACACTCCATACACTCCATACACTCCATAACAATACACTCCATACACTCCATAACAATACACTCCATAACAATACACTCCATACACTCCATAACAATACACTCCATACACTCCATACACTCCATAACAATACACTCCATACACTCCATAACAATACACTCCATACACTCCATAACAATACACTCCATACACTCCATACACTCCATAACAATACACTCCATACACTCCATAACAATACACTCCATACACTCCATAACAATACACTCCATACACTCCATAACAATACACTCCATACTCTCCATACACTCCATAACAATACACTCCATACACTCCATACACTCCATAACAATACACTCCATACACTCCATAACAATACACTCCATACACTCCATAACAATACACTCCATACACTCCATAACAATACACTCCATACACTCCATACACTCCATAACAATACACTCCATACACTCCATAACAATACACTCCATACACTCCATAACAATACACTCCATACACTCCATACACTCCATAACAATACACTCCATACACTCCATAACAATACACTCCATAACAATACACTCCATACACTCCATAACAATACACTCCATACACTCCATAACAATACACTCCATACACTCCATAACAATACACTCCATACACTCCATACACTCCATAACAATACACTCCATACACTCCATACTCACCATAACAATACACTCCATACACTCCATAACAATACACTCCATACACTCCATAACAATACACTCCATACACTCCATACACTCCATAACAATACACTCCATACACTCCAATACAATACACACCATACACTCCATACACTCCATAACAATACACTCCATACACTCCATAACAATACACTCCATACACTCCATAACAATACACTCCATACACTCCATAAAAATACACTCCATACACTCCATAACAATACACTCCATAACAATACACTCCATACACTCCATAACAATACACTCCATACACTCCATACACTACATAACAATACACTCCATACACTCCATACACTCCATAACAATACACTCCATACTCACCATAACAATACACTCCATACACTCCATAACAATACACTCCATACACTCCATAACAATACACTCCATACACTCCATAACAATACACTCCATACACTCCATAACAATACACTCCATACACTCCATACACTCCATAACAATACACTCCATACACTCCATAACAATACACTCCATACACTCCATAACAATACACTCCATACACTCCATAACAATACACTCCATACACTCCATAACAATACACTCCATACACTCCATACACTCCATAACAATACACTCGATATACTCCATAACAATACACTCCATACACTCCATAACAATACACTCCATACACTCCATACAATCCATACACTCCATAACAATACACTCCATACACTCAATACACTCCATACACTCCATAACAATACACTCCATACACTCCATACCAATACACTCCATACACTCCATAACAAGAACACTCCATACATCCACACAATACACTCCATAACATACACCCTACATACACTCCATACACTCCATAACAATACACTCCAACCACTCCATAACAATACACTCCATACACTCCATACTCACCCTAACAATACACTCCATACACTCCATAACAATACACTCCATAAACTCCATAACAATACACTCCATACACTCCATAACAATACACTCCATACACTCCATAACAATACACTCCATACACTCCATAACAATACACTCCATACACTCCATAACAATACACTCCATAGACTCCATAACAATACACTCCATACACTCCATAACAATACACTCCATACACTCCATAACAATACACTCCATACACTCCATAACAATACACTCCATACACTCCATAACAATACACTCCATACACTCCATACACTCCATAACAATACACTCCATACACTCCATAACAATACACTCCATACACTCCATACACTCCATAACAATACACTCCATACACTCCATAACAATACACCCCATACACTCCATACACTCCATAACAATACACTCCATACACTCCATAACAATACACTCCATACACTCCATAACAATACACTCCATACACTCCATAACAATACACTCCATAAACTCCATACACTCCATAACAATACACTCCATAACAATACACTCCATACACTCCATAACAATACACTCCATACACTCCATAACAATACACTCCATACACTCCATACACTCCATAACAATACACTCCATAACAATACACTCCATAACAATACACTCCATACACTCCATAACAATACACTCCATACACTCCATAACAATACACTCCATACACTCCATAACAATACACTCCATACACTCCATACACTCCATAACAATACACTCCATACACTCCATAACAATACACTCCATACACTCCATAACAATACACTCCATACACTCCATACACTCCATAACAATACACTCCATACACTCCATAACAATACACTCCATAACAATACACTCCATACACTCCATAACAATACACTCCATACACTCCATACACTCCATAACAATACACTCCATATACTCCATACACTCCATAACATTACATTCCATAACAATACACTCCATAACAATACACTCCATACACTCCATAACAATACACTCCATACACTCCATAACAATACACTCCATACACTCCATAACAATACACTCCATACACTCCATAACAATACACTCCATACACTCCATACACTCCATAACAATACACTCCATACACTCCATAACAATACACTCCATACACTCCATAACAATACACTCCATACACTCCATAACAATACACTCCATACACTCCATACACTCCATAACAATACACTCCATACACTCCATAACAATACACTCCATACACTCCATAACAATACACTCCTACACTCCATAACATACACTACCATACACGCCAAACAATACCCTCCATACACTCCATAACAATACCCCCTCTCATACTACTCCATAACAAATACTCTGCATACACTCCATAACGAAAATACACTCCATACACTCCATACACTCCATAACAATACACCTCCATAACTCTCCAAACAATACACCTCCATAACAATACACTCCGATACACTCCATAAACAATGCACTCCATACACTCCATAACAAAACACTCCATACACTCCATAACAATACACTCCTACACTCCATAACAATACACTCCATACACCATAACAATACTCTCCATACACACCATAACCATACACTCCATACTCTCCATACTCACCATAACAATAAGCTCCATACACCCAATCACTCCATAAGAATACCCTCCATACACTGCCAGATACTGCCCATAACAATACTCTCCATACACTCCATAACAATACACTCCATACACTCCATAACAATACACTCCATAACTCCATAACAATACACTCCATACACTCCATAACAATACACTCCATACACTCCATAACAATACACTCCATACACTCCATACACTCCATAACAATACACTACATACACTCCATACACTCCATAACAATACACTCCATACACTCCATAACAATACACTCCATACACTCCATAACAATACACTCCATACACTCCATACACTCCATAACAATACACTCCATACACTCCATACACTCCATAACAATACACTCCATACACTCCATAACAATACACTCCATACACTACATAACAATACACTCCATACACTCCATAACAATACACTCCATACACTCCATAACAATACACTCCATACACTCCATACACTCCATAACAATACACTCCATACACTCCATAACAATACACTCCATACACTCCATAACAATACACTCCATACACTCCATAACAATACACTCCATACACTCCATATTCACCATAACAATACACTCCATACACTCCATAACAATACACTCCATACACTCCATAACAATACACTCCATACACTCCATAACAATACACTCCATACACTCCATAACAATACACTCCATACACTCCATACACTCCATAACAATACACTCCATACACTCCATAACAATACACTCCATACACTCCATAACAATACACTCCATACACTCCATAACAATACACTCCATACACTCCATAACAATACACTCCATACACTCCATACACTCCATAACAATACACTCCATACACTCCATAACAATACACTCCATAACAATACACTCCATACACACCATAACAATACACTCCATACACTCCATACACTCCATAACAATACACTCCATACACTCCATACACTCCATAACAATACACTCCATACACTCCATAACAATACACTCCATACACACCATAACAATACACTCCATACACTCCATAACAATACACTCCATACACTCCATACACTCCATAACAATACACTCCATACACTCCATAACAATACACTCCATACACTCCATAACAATACACTCCATAAACTCCATACACTCCATACACTACATAACAATACACTCCATACACTCCATAACAATACACTCCATACACTCCATAACAATACACTCCATAACCATACACTCCATAACAATACACTCCATACACTCCATAACAATACACTCCATACACTCCATAACAATACATCTCATACACTGCCATACACTCCATACACTCCATACACTCCATAACATTACACTCCATACACTCCATAACAATACACTCCATACACTCCATAACAATACACTCCATACACTCCATAACAATACACTCCATACACTCCATAACAATACACTCCATACACTCATACACTCCATAACAATACACTCCAAACACTCCATAACAATACGCTCCATAAACTCCATAACAATCCACTCCATACACTCCATACACTCCATAACAATACACTCCATACACTCCATAACAATACACTCCATACACTCCATAACAATACACTCCATACACTCCATAACAATACACTCCATACACTCCATAACAATACACTCCATACACTCCATACACTCCATAACAATACACTCCATAACAATACACTCCATACACTCCATAACAATACACTCCATACACTCCATAACAATACACTCCATACACTCCATACACTCCATAACAATACACTCCATACACTCCATACACTCCATAACAATACACTCCATAACTCCATAACAATACACTCCATACACTCCATAACAATACACTCCATACACTCCATAACAATGCACTCCATAAACTCCATACACTCCATAACAATACACTCCATACACTCCATAACAATACACTCCATACACTCCATAACAATACACTCCATACACTCCATACACTCCATAACAATACACTCCATACACTCCATAACAATACACTCCATAACAATACACTCCATACACTCCATAACAATACACTCCATACACTCCATACACTCCATAACAATACACTCCATACACTCCATACACTCCATAACAATACACTCCATACACTCCATAACAATACACTCCATACACTCCATAACAATACACTCCATACACTCCATAACAATACACTCCATACACTCCATACACTCCATAACAATACACTCAATACACTCCATACACTCCATAACAATACACTCCATACACTCCATAACAATACACTCCATACACTCCATAACAATACACTCCATACACTCCATAACAATACACTCCATACACTCCATACACTCCATAACAATACACTCCATACACTCCATAACAATACACTCCATACACCCATAACAATACACTCCATACACTCCATACACTCCATAACAATACACTCCATACACTCCATAACAATACACTCCATAACAATACACTCCATACACTCCATAACAATACACTCCATACACTCCATACACAACAGAACAATACACTCCATACACTCCATAACAATACACTCCATACACTCCATACACTCCATAACAATACACCCCATACACTCCATAACAATACACTCCATAACAATACACTCCATACACTCCATAACAATACACTCCATAACAATACACTCCATAACAATACACTCCATACACTCCATACACTCCATAACAATACACTCCATACACTCCATAACAATACACTCCATACACTCCATAACAATACACTCCATACACTCCATAACAATACACTCCATACACTCCATACACACCATAACAATACACTCCATACACTCCATAAACACGATAACAATACACTCCATACACTCCATAACAATACACTCCATACACTCCATAACAATACACTCCATACACTCCATAACAATACACTCCATACACTCCATACACTCCATAACAATACACTCCATACCACTCCATAACAATACACTCCATAACAATACACTCCATACACTCCATACTCACCATAACAATACACTCCATACACACCATAACAAGTACACTCCATACACTCCATAACAATACACACCATAAACTCCATACACACCATAACAATACACTCCATACACTCCATACTCACCATAACAATACACTCCATACACTCCATAACATACACTCCATACACACCATAACAATACACTCCATACACTCCATAACTCCATAACAATACACTCCATACACAACCATAACAATACACTCCATACACTCCATACTCACCATAACAATACACTCCATACACTCCATACTCACCACAACAATACACTCCATACACACCATAACAATACACTCCATACACTCCATACTCACCATAACAATACACTCCATACTCACCATAACAATACACTCCATACACTCATAACAATACACTGCCAGATCACTCCATAACAATACACTCCATACATTTCATAACAATACACTCCATACACTGCATACACTCCATAACAATATACTCCATACACTCCATAACAATACACTCCATACACTCTTTAACAATACACTCCATACACTCCATACATTCCATAACAATACACTCCATACACTCCATAACAATACACTCCATACACTCCATACACTCCATAACAATACACTCCATACACTCCATACACTCCATAACAATACACTCCATACACTCCATAACAATACACTCCATACACTCCATAACAATACACTCCATACACTCCATAACAATACACTCCATACACTCCATAACAATACACTCCATACACTCCATACACTCCATAACTATACACTCCATAACAATACACTCCATACACTCCATAACAATACACTCCATACACTCCATAACAATACACTCCATACACTCCATACACTCCATAACAATACACTCCATACACTCCATACACTCCATAACAATACACTCCATACACTCCATAACAATACACTCCATACACTCCATAACAATACACTCCATATCAATACGCTCCATACACTCCATACACTCCATAACAATACACTCCATACACACCATAACAATACACTCCATACTCACCATAACAATACACTCCATACACTCCATAACAATACACCCCATAACAATACACTCCATATAAATACACTCCATAACAATACACTCCATACACTCCATAACAATAGACTCCATACACTCCTTATCAATTACACTCCATACACTCCATACACTCCATAACAATACAGTTCCTACACTCCATAACAATACACTCCATACACTCCATAACAATACACTCCATACACTCCATAACAATACACTCCATACACTCCATACACTCCATAACTATACACTCCATACACTCCATACACTCCATAACAATACACTCCATACACTCCATAACAATACACTCCATACACTCCATAACAATACACTCCATACACTCCATAACAATACACTCCAGACACTCCATACACTCCATAACAATACACTCCATACACTCCATAACAATACACTCCATACACTCCATAACAATACACTCCATACACTCCATACACTCCATAACAATACACTCATACCCCATAACAATACACTCCATATAAATACACTCCATAACACTCCATAACAATACACTCCATACACTCCATACACTCCATAACAATACACTCCATACACTCCATAACAATACACTCCATACACTCCATACACTCCATAACAATACACTCCATACACTCCATAACAATACACTCCATAACAATACACTCCATACACTCCATAACAATACACTCCATAACAATACACTCCATAACAATACACTCCATACACTCCATACACTCCATAACAATACACTCCATACACTCCATAACAATACACTCCATAACAATACACTCCATACACTCCATAACAATACACTCCATACACTCCATAACAATACACTCTATACACTCCATAACAATACACTCCATACACTCCATAACAATCCATCCATACACTCCATACATACACCTCCATACAATACACTCCATAACAATACACTCCATACATTCCTTAACAATACACTCCATACAATTCATAACAATACCCTCCATACACTCCATAACAATACACTCCATACACTCCATTACACACCATAACAATACACTCCATACACTCCATAACAATACACTACATAACAATACACTCCATACACTCCATAACAATACACTCCATACACTCCATACACACCATAACAATACACTCCATACACTCCATAACAATACACTCCATACACTCCATAACAATACACTCCATACACTCCATAACAATACACTCCATACACTCCATAACAATACACTCCATACACTCCATACACTCCATAAAAATACACTCCATACACTCCATAACAATACACTCCATACACTCCATACACTCCATAACAATACACTCCATACACTCCATAACAATACACTCCCCCTAACAATACACTCCATATCTATACACTCCATACACTCCATAACAATACACTCCTACACTCCATACTCACGATAACAATACACTCCATACAACTCCTACACACGAATAACAATACACTCCATAACGCTCCATAACAATACACTCCAAACACTACATAACAATTACACTCCATACACTCCATAACAAATACACTCCATACACTCCATAACAATACACTCCCCATACACTCCATTACAATACACACCATACACTCCATAACAATACACTCCATACACTCCAGAACAATACACTCCATACACTCCATAACCTACACTCCATACACTCCATACTCACCATATAATACACTCCATACACTCCATACACTCCAAAACAATACACTCCATACACACCATAACAATACACTCCATACACAACATAACAATACACTCCATACACTCCAAACTCACCATAACAATACACTCCATACACTCCATAACAATACACTCCATACACTCCATAACAATACACTCCATAACAATACACTCCATACACTCCATACACTCCATAACAATACACTCCATACACTCCATAACAATACACTCCATACACTCCATAACAATACACTCCATACACTCCATAACAATACACTCCATAACAATACACTCCATAACAATACACTCCATACACTCCATAACAATACACTCCATACACTCCATAACAATACACTCCATACACTCCATAACAATACACTCCATACACTCCATAACAATACACTCCATACACTCCATACACTCCATAACAATACACTCCATACACTCCATACACTCCATAACAATACACTCCATACACTCCATAACAATACACTCCATACACTCCATAACAATACACTCCATACACTCCATAACAATACACTCCATACACTCCATAACAATACACTCCATACACTCCATACACTCCATAACAATACACTCCATAATAATACACTCCATACACTCCATAACAATACACTCCATACACTCCATAACAATACACTCCATACACTCCATAACAATACACTCCATACACTCCATAACAATACACTCCATACACTCCATACACTCCATAACAATACACTCCATACACTCCATAACAATACACTCCATACACTCCATAACAATACACTCCATACACTCCATACACTCCATAACAATACACTCCATACACTCCATAACAATACACTCCATAACCATACACTCCATACACTCCATAACAATACACTCCATACACTCCATACACTCCATAACAATACACTCCATACACTCCATAACAATACACTCCATACACTCCATAACAATACACTCCATACACTCCAAACAATACACTCCATAACAATACACTCCATACACTCCATAACAATACACTCCATAACAATACACTCCATAACAATACACTCCATACACTCCATACACTCCATAACAATACACTCCATACACTCCATAACAATACACTCCATAACAATACACTCCATACACTCCATAACAATACACTCCATACACTCCATAACAATACACTCCATACACTCCATAACAATACACTCCATACACTCCATACACTCCATAACAATACACTCCATACACTCCATAACAATACACTCCATAACAATACACTCCATACACTCCATAACAATACACTCCATACACTCCATAACAATACACTCCATACACTCCATAACAATACACTACATACACTCCATACACTCCATAACAATACACTCCATACACTCCATACACTCCATAACAATACACACCATACACTCCATACACTCCATAACAATACACTCCATACACTCCATTACAATACACTCCATACACTCCATAACAATACACTCCATACACTCCATAACAATACACTCCATAACAATACACTCCATACACTCCATAACAATACACTCCATACACTCCAACCACTCCATAACAATACACTCCATACACTCCATAACAATACACTCCATACACTCCATAACAATACACTCCATACACTCCATAACAATACACTCCATACACTCCATACACTCCATAACAATACACTCCATACACTCCATAACAATACACTCCATACACTCCATAACAATACACTCCATACACTCCATAACAATACACTCCATACACTCCATAACAATACACTCCATAACAATACACTCCATAACAATACACTCCATACACTCCATAACAATACACTCCATACACTCCATAACAATACACTCCATACACTCCATACACTCCATAACAATACACTCCATAACAATACACTCCATACACTCCATACACTCCATAACAATACACTCCATACACTCCATAACAATACACTCCATACACTCCATAACAATACACTCCATACACTCCATAACAATACACTCCATAACAATACACTCCATAACAATACACTCCATACACTCCATAACAATACACTCCATACACTCCATAACAATACACTCCATACACTCCATACACTCCATACACTCCATACACTCCATACACTCCATACACTCCATAACAATACACTCCATACACTCCATAACAATACACTCCATACACTCCATAACAATACACTCCATACACTCCATACACTCCATAACAATACACTCCATACACTCCATAACAATACACTCCATACACTCCATAACAATACACTCCATACACTCCATACACTCCATAACAATACACTCCATACACTCCATACACTCCATAACAATACACTCCATACACTCCATAACAATACACTCCATACACTCCATAACAATACACTCCATACACTCCATAACAATACACTCAATACACTCCATACACTCCATAACAATACACTCCATACACTCCATAACAATACACTCCATACACTCCATAACAATACACTCCATACACTCCATAACAATACACTCCATACACTCCATAACAATACACTCCATACACTCCATACACTCCATAACAATACACTCCATACACTCCATAACAATACACTCCATACACTCCATAACAATACACTCAATACACTCCATAACAATACACTTCCATACTCCATACACTCCATACACATACACTCCATACACTCCATACACTCCATAACAATACACTCCAAACACTCCATAACAATACACACCATACACTCCATAACAATACACTCCATACACTCCATAACAATACACTCCATACACTCCATACACTCCATAACAATACACTCCATACACTCCATAACAATACACTCCATACACTCCATATCAATACACCCCATACATTCCCTACACTCCATAACAATACACTCCATACACTCCATAACCATCACAATACACTCCATACACTCCATAACAATACACTCCATACACTCCATAACAATACACTCCATACACTCCATACTCTCCATAACAATACACGCCATACACTCCATAACAATACAGTCCATACACTCCATAACAATACACTCCATACACTCCATAACAATACACTCCATACACTCCATACACTCCAAACAATACACTCCATACACTCCATAACAATACACTCCATACACTCCATAACAATACACTCCATACACTCCATAACAATACACTCCATACACTCCATAACAATACACTACATACACTCCATAACAATACACTCCATACACTCCATAACAATACACTCCATACACTCCATAACAATACACTCCATACACTCCATACTCACCATAACAATACAATCCCATACACTCCATAACAATACACTCCATACACTCCATAACAATACACTCCATACACTCCATAACAATACACTCCATACACTCCATACACTCCATAACAATACACTCCATACACTCCATAACAATACACTCCATACACTCCATAACAATACACTCCATACACTCCATAACAATACACTCCATACACTCCATACACTCCATAACAGTACACTCCATAACAATACACTCCATACACTACATAACAATACACTCCATAATAATACACTCCATTCACTCCATAACACTACACTCCATACCCTCCATAAGAATACACTCCATACACTCCATAACAAAACACTCCATACACTCCATACACTCCATAACAATACACTCCATACACTCCATAACAATACACTCCATAACAATACACTCCATACACTCCATAACAATACACTCCATACACTCCATAACAATACACTCCATACACTCCATAACAATACACTCCATACACTCCATACACACCATAACAATACACTCCATACACTCCATAACAATACACTCCATAACAATACACTCCATACACTCCATAACAATACACTCCATACACTCCATAACAATACACTCCATACACTCCATAACAATACACTCCATAACAATACACTCCATACACTCCATAACAATACACTCCATACACTCCATACTCACCATAACAATACACTCCATACACTCCATACACTCCATAGTCACCATAACAATACAAACCATAACAATACACTCCATACACTCCATAACAATACACTCCATACACTCCATAATCACCATAACAATACACTCCATACACTCCATAACAATACACTCCATACACTCCATACACTCCATAACAATACACTCCATACACTCCATAACAATACACTCCATACACTCCATAACAATACACTCCATACACTCCATAACAATAAACTCCATACACTCCATACACTCCATAACAATACACTCCATACACTCCATAACAATACACTCCATACACTCCATAACAATACACTCCATACACTCCATAACAATACACTCCATACACTCCATAACAATACACTCCATACACTCCATAACAATACACTCCATACACTCCATAACAATACACTCCATACACTCCATAACAATACACTCCATACACTCCATACACTCCATAACAATACACTCCATACACTCCATAACAATACACTCCATACACTCCATACACTCATAACAATACACTCCATACACTCCATAACAATACACTCCATACACTCCATAACAATACACTCCATACACTCCATAACAATACACTCCATACACTCCATAACAATACACTCCATACACTCCATAACAATACACTCCATACACTCCATAACATACACTCCATATACTCCATACACTCCATAACAATCCACTCCATACACTCCATACACTCCATAACAATACACTCCATACACTCCATAACAATACACTCCATACACTCCATAACAATACACCCCATACACTCCATACACTCCATAACAATACACTCCATACACTCCATAACAATACACTCCATACACTCCATAACAATACACTCCATACACTCCATACACTCCATAACAATACACTCCATACACTCCATACACTCCATAACAATACACTCCATACACTCCATAACAATACACTCCATACACTCCATAACAATACACTCCATACACTCCATACACTCCATAACAATACACTCCATACACTCCATACACTACATAACAATACACTCCATACACTCCATAACAATACACTCCATACACTCCATAACAATACACTCCATACACTCCCTAACAATACACTCCATACACTCCATAACAATACACTCCATACACTCCATACAATCCATAACAATACACTCCATACACTCCATAACAATACACTCCATACACTCCATAACAATACACTCCATACACTCCATAACAATACACTCCATACACTCCATACACTCCATAACAATACACTCCATACACTCCATACACTCCATAACAATACACTCCATACACTCCATAACAATACACTCCATACACTCCATAACAATACACTCCATACACTCCATAACAATACACTCCATACACTCCATACACTCCATAAAAATACACTCCATACACTCCATAACAATACACTCCATACACTCCATAACAATACACTCCATACACTCCATAACAATACACTCCATACACACCATAACAATACACTCCATACACTCCATAACAATACACTCCATACACTCCATAACAATACACTCCATACACTACATACTCTCCATAACAATACACTCCATACACTCCATAACAATACACTCCATACACTCCATAATAATACACTCCATACACTCCATAACAATACACTCCATACACTCCATACACTCCATAACAATACACTCCATACACTCCATAACAATACACTCCATAACAATACACTCCATACACTCCATAACAATACACTCCATACACTCCATACACTCCATAACAATACACTCCATACAATCCATAACAATACACTCCATAACAATACACTCCATACACTCCATAACAATACACTCCATACACTCCATACACTCCATAACAATACACTCCATACACTCCATAACAATACACTCCATACACTCCATAACAATACACTCCATACACTCCATAACAATACACTCCATAACAATATACTCCATACACTCCATAACAATACACTCCATAACAATACACTCCATAACAATACACTCCATACACTCCAAACACTCCATAACAATACACTCCATACAATCCATAACAATACACTACATACACTCCATACACTCCATAACAATACACTCCATACACTCCATAACAATACACTCCATACACTCCATAACAATACACTCCATACACTTCATACACTCCATAACAATACTCTCCATACACTCCATACAATACATCTCCATACACTCCATAACAATACACTCCATACACTCCATAACAATACACTCCATACACACCATAACATTACACTCCATACACTCCATACACACCATAACAATACACTCCATACACTCCAAACACACGATAACAATACACTCCATACACTCCATAACAATACACCCCATGCACTCCATAGACTCTCCATAACAATACACTCCATACACTCCATAACAATACACTCCATACACTCCATAACAATACACTCCATACACTCCATAACAATACACTCCATACACTCCATAACAATACACTCCATAACAATACACTCCATACACTCCATAACAATACACTCCATACACTCCATAACAATACACTCCATAACAATACACTCCATACACTCCATAACAATACACTCCATACACTCCATACTCTCCATAACAATACACCCCATACACTCCATAACAATACACTCCATACACTCCATAACAATACACTCCATACACTCCATAACAATACACTCCATACACTCCATACACTCCATAACATTACACTCCATACACTCCATAACAATACACTCCATACACTCCATAACAATACACTCCATACACTCCATAACAATACACTCCATACACTCCATACACTCCATAACAGTACACTCCATAACAATACACTCCATACACTACATAACAATACACTCCATAATAATACACTCCATTCACTCCATAACACTACACTCCATACCCTCCATAAGAATACACTCCATACACTCCATAACAATACACTCCATACACTCCATAACAATACACTCCATACACTCCATAACAATAACACTCCATACACTCCATAACAATACACTCCATACACTCCATACTCACCATAACAATACACTCCATACACTCCATACACTCCATAACAATACACTCCATACACTCCATAACAATACACTCCATACACTCCATAACAATACACTCCATGCACTCCATACTCACCATAACATACACTCCATACACTCCATAACAATACACTCCATACACTCCATAACAATACACTCCATACACTCCAACACTC